>NC_022033.1:17141292-17151025 GCF_000317375.1 Microtus ochrogaster | reverse complement strand
CACCACCACCACCACCACCATTACTATCACCATCAACATCATCACCATCAACATCATCATCATCAGCAGCAGCAGCAACAGGAACACATTGAATGAATAAGCCTCCTTTCCATTTCTCCACAGGAAACTGAAGTTTAGAGGGCTGGCCTATTTCATTTTGGACTTGATTTCCCCTGGCAGTCTGGTTCAGGACATTCCAGGAGGTAGAGTTATGATTGGCAGGGCTGAGTGGAGGGAGGGTATTCCTCATTTGAGAAAACTTGTGTTTAGGGGACTGGTTCTCTCTGAAGGGAGCAGTATACTTTTCAAATCTCCTCCTCGGTGGAAGCCCCAGAGAACAGTTGTGTTCTGTTCCATCCTCTCCAGTTTCCCCCTGTATTATCTGACAGGTGTGATGGTCACAAACACACCATTTTGTTGTTGTTCAAGTGCATCTTGATGTAAAACACAGATTATTTGCCTCAGAAAAGTGAGTGTTTGGAGTCATGATTATGGGACCCACTTGTAGTTTGGGTCCATTTGATTGAGTCTGAGCTACACAATAGGCAGAGAATGCCCAAGAACACCTTCCCAGGTGTGACTGTTCATCTTGGTCACCCAGGAAAACATGGGACTGATGCTCTGGCTGAGAAAGGGCAGACAAATGGTCTTTCTTCAGCACCTGCCCCCTCATCTTTGTGAACGGCTGGAGACAGAAGGAGCAAAATTCCTGAAAAGAGATTTGGGAAGTTTGGAGCTACAGTGGGGAAAAAAAAAATCAGTACTAGGAAAAGAAAAATGATTTGGAAAGATAAATGTTTTAATTTGAGTTTCCCTGGAAGGAGACTGAGACACATCTTGGAAAGCAATGCCATATTTGGCACGGAATTCCAGGAAACACTGGCGGGGATCACAGGGAAATGAGGCAGGGGAGGTGGAGGGGAGGAGGAAGTCTACACAGGATGCTTTCTCTATCAAATTAGACCTCGGGGGTATGGGAAAGGAACCAGAATAGAAAACACACTTCAGAGTTATCCTTGAGGCATGAGGAAGGTGGGGTATTTCCACAGACACCCTCATCCATCCATGGTTGGTTTGGCATTCTAGTGTGCCGGAGGCCACACAGGTGGATGCTGCTCAGTGTGCGCTGAGATAGTGTAATGCGGAGGGAATGTGGTGGGCACAAGCCCCCACCCTGAAATCAGATCAGAAGACCTGCATTTGAACTTGGCGCTCTCTGGTTTGTTGTGTGATCACGTCCAGGCTGTTTTTTTGATGTGTGGGATTTATTTTGTTTTATATGGGAGTGATTTTCTATCATGTGTCTGTTGTACGGGGTTTACAATAGTTCAGACCATGCTGGGTGTCTGTGAAGATGAAGAGAGAGAAGATATACAGAATGCAGGGAGGCCCAAGGCAAACACTGAATACATTATAGCTATTGAAATTGTTTGGTTTATTTATTGTGAGGGGAACACTCAGACATAGATTATGTTGGTGGGGAGAGGACAGGAAACAACGGCCTAAGATTTTCTTCTAAGAATGATGATAGGGAATGAAGAAATGATAAGTAAAGGGCCAGAGAGCAATCCTTGCAGAAAGTGGGGGATTTTGAAAATGGTGGGTAAGAAGTAGCTGTGGAAGAAAGGAAGAAAGGTAACATTCATTTTGACTATGCTCTTTTTCCTTCTGCAATACGATGCTCTAGAAACCCCTGTTGACAAGGGGAATAGTCTCATGATGGAACTCCACCTCCAGGACCTCTCTGTTGCATGGACCCACCAGAGTAACTGGAATATTCTGAGAACCTCAAAGGGGAGCCATTGACTTTTTAAAGACAACAGTGTATTTCAAAGTCAACAGCATTGTACATAGGTTATTGCAGGTCTAGATTGCTTAGAACAAGTGGATGATTCTTAGACCATCTTTCAGATTCTGACTGATTGGTACGACAATCCTCAGAACAGGTGATGATGCCCCAAAGCAGCTGAGGACACAGGCAGAGCAGGATGTGGTCCCAAACTGTCCAGCAGACCATGATGCCCAAGATGATAGGGACTGCCTGGGATGCAGGATATCATGGTAACAACAGGTAACATTTATTGGAAAATGTTTATGTTCCAAGTCATGTGCAAAACATTTCTAAAAGATTATGCCATTTTCCCATCGCGGTAATCGAAGGAGCATGCCTGCCATAACTAGGTGCTTTTCCAGAGTTTATGTGAAAAAAAAAAAATCATTCCTTTGTAACTAGTTGTTTCCCCTTTAGACATTTTATTTATTTATCTTGAGTCTGATCTTTGATAACAAGCCCCTGGATGCATTCAGTTGCTGGGCTGTAGATTTGGTTGGATTCTTCTCCACTGGGCACTAGGTCGTACTTTTATCCCCTAGGAGTAAACCTGCTGCATACAGTACAGGAAAACTATGAGCTTATTGTCACCAGCAAAGCAGAGGCAGGGGAAGGCTCATGTCTTCTTTGGGTTCAGCAACCCGCCTAGCGGTTAGCAGACAGTAGCATAATGGCCAGCGGGTGTGGCGCTGTGCAAATTGCCTCATAAATAACTCGTAATGCACCGGCAACACCGAGAGGCCGTAGCTCATGGATAAACGACTCCCTGCTATTTTCAGGGTGTTAAACCAGGGATAAGCTGGACCACTCCACGGGGATTCATTAACGGCTATGGGTTTCCTACATGCAGGCGTGTGGTACATGGGCGCCTTGCTTGGCACTCCTTGAGCCTTGTGGCCAAGGCAAAACACTCCTGAGCAGGGCTATTAGGAGGGGAAAGGAGGAACCTTTAATAAGCACGATGGGCATGAGCCCTGTCAGAGCTACATCTTTCTCTCTAGAGGGACTTGCTTTTTAAAGGAATTTCTTTGTGGTCAGAGAAATGGTTATAATCGTAACAGCTAACATTTACTCTGTGCTAGGCACTACACTATGACTGCTTGTATAATGTCCTGCAGTCTCGTTAAGTAGATAATATTAATTATTCCTGTTCTTATCAAGGAAGAAATAAAGGCTCACAGAGACTTAGTTACTTGCTTTAGGCACTATAGCTAGCTAATCTGTGCTGAATGTATTGGTCAGCTTTTGTTATGCTGCAGTAACAAAATGAGCCAACAAATCTCTGGTTTAAAGTAACTGAATTTTCTCCACTCCGACCTTGCGCTACTGCTGGACAAATTTTTCCCCTGTTTAGAGGAGGAGTGGGAGGGAGGAAGGGAAAGAAGGAGGAGGGTCCCCACTGAAAGGCCAGACTTTGTCTGGGCCACATTATTCTCACTGTATAATCAGGACAAACTCAGGGCAAGGTGGCTCGGGCCATGGTGATCAAGGCTCGGAACTGAAAGAATGTATCACTGATACTCACTTTTCAACAGTCACAGAAAGTCACATGGCCAGGCCTCTTCTCAGTGGGGTGAGGAAATTGACTCCTTACACTGCAGTTCAGTTCAGTGGGAGAGAGAGAGACTTTATTCCTTTACTAGGAAGGCTGAGAAGAGAGTCATGTCGTCAATACTGTTAACGCAGGCGTTTCTGACTATATGTTTTGTGTTTTTAGTTTCTGCTTTGCTAAATTTCATGTCGGGTGACTTGGGCTCTTAGGTCATGGCCTTGCACAAAGAGACTCGATGCTTTCATGCCCGTGTCCCAGTGTCCTGGCTTTTGTTAGATTTCCCCAGAGGCCGACTTGGATACAGAGCTATGAACGTAAGTGATTTATCTGAGAGGTGGTAAGAGGAGGTGTGGAAGTGAAGGGACTCAATGGAGCATGTTTTTAAGTAGGATGTCCTCAGAGCACCCAGGACACAAATCCCCTGAGAAACTTTGGTTGGGTTCCGGCTGAAGGTAGGAGAAGGGCATTTGCATTTCCTCCGCCCTCCAAAGGAGAACCAAACCCACTCCTAGCCTTTGCATTGTATGAATACCTATTTTCATCTTCCTTGGGCCCTTCACAAACATGGCTCCTCCCAGGTACCATAGTTCTTTCCTGTGTTCTAATAGAGGTTGCTCTTCCTCCACCTACCTGCTTTCATTGGTCCTAAGGAGGCAACACCAATGATACTCTTATACTCCCATTTGCAAATCAGGCCTCTCTCATTCTATGCAAAGAATTACTTTGCCCTGCCACCCCTTTTGGTTCTGTCTCTGTCTCTGTCTCTCTGTCTCTCTGTCTCTCTGTCTCTGTCTCTCTCTCTCTGTCTCTCTCTCTCTCTCCTCTCTCTAATATCCACTCCTTTCTAGCTAAGTTTCATTCACCTAGGACTGGTTCTTAGCCTGCTCTCCCCTTAGTTACCACCCAAGGTCTCCCCCTTGTCTCTGAGGATTTTACATTCTACACCTTCAGTTTTTACACTGATGTACCTGTCCAGTTTGGATCACCTACACCTTCCTCCAGGCTGTCTCAAAAACAAACAAACAAACAAACAAACAAAAACCTAAAAGCAAGCAAGCAAACAAACCCCTCTTCCCCAGGCTTCTCCTGTATTTCCAGGATGTCCTCCCTTTATTTTTGTCTCCCCACGAGTCCACACTTTTACTAAAGCCACCTCCCAAAAAAAGGAGCGTAGGAGAAACAGCAAAGTGTAGTTATCTAGCTTCTAATTCCATTGGTACTTGTAAAAGCATTTACTCTCCCTGCCTCAGCACCTCAACTTCTAGACGGATCTGCCTCAAAGAATTGTTCCCTATTAACACCTGGTACACAGTAACCAGATTTCAATAATGATGCCCTCCCCTCACCCATGCTTCAAAACACAGTCACCCACAGAGCAGAGTCTGGATTGGCTAGTCTGTCCCTGCTCCCCCACCCCACCCAGTGTCCACCTGATGTGGGATGCCCCTCTGTATGCTGTGAATATGTTTTATTACCATTGATTAATAACATGCTTTGGCCTATGGCAGGGCAGAATATAGCAAGGCAGGCAATCCATGCAGAGATTAAAGGAGGAAAGAAGACAGAGTCAGAGAGATGTCCTGTAGCCACCCAAGAAGCAAGACGTAACAACCACAAGCCTCATGGTAAAACATAAAATAATAGAAACAAGTTAATTTAAGATGTAAGAGCTAGCTAGAAATACACTTGAGACACCGGCCAAAGAGGGTTGTAATTAATATAGTTTCTGTGCGATTATTTGGGTCTGGGTGTCTGAGAAATGAAAAAGCAGACTCTGTTCACATCTACCTCTCACCTGCTGTGTGTCCCACACTCCGGGAGTCAATTATTCCATGTCTCAGTCTTACACACTTGTTCTCTGCCTCCAGAGTGTTGAGATTAAAGGTGTGTGCCACCACCACCTGGTTATTCCATGATACTTTCTGAGCCTTAGGCATAGGGGTTGCTTTGTAGATGCACCAGTTGGGTTGGGCATCTTATGATCATGCATTATCTGTATTTTTCTCTAACGGTTTCTATCTGCTACAAAAAGAAGTGTCACTGATGAGGAACTCGAGCTACACTTATCTGTCACTAATGGGGGCGACAGCTACACTTATCCGGCTGGGCTGGTACTCAGGCTGCAACTTCTGCGAATGTCTATCAAGACTTTAAATAAAGATGGGATCTATCCTGTTATTGTAAGACGCACTTTATTCTAACCTTGGACCTATTTGATCCTGGGCTAGCCTGATGGATGCTGAAAGACCCTGTAGGGAGTATCCAGTTGGTGCTGGTCTTGCTTGCTATATGAGGGCGAGGATAATGTTACTTAGGACTTAATGTTGCAGCAGCAGGAGGAGGCTGCTTGTTGGTTCCCAGCTGCTCAGCCTCAAAGTAATCACACAGAAACTGTATTAATTGAATCACTGCTTGACCCATTAGCTCTGGCTTCTTATTGGCTAACTCTTACATATTAATTTAACCCATTTCTATTAATCTGTGTATTGCTATGTGGCTGTGGCTTACAGGCTAAAGTTCCGGTGTCTGTCTCTGGCAGGGCTACATGGTTTCTCTCAAACTCCTCCTTCTTTCTCCCAGCATTCAGTTTAGTTTTCCCTGCCTACCTCTATTCCCTGTGCAGGCCCAAGACGGTTTCTTTATTAACAAATGGTATTCACAGCAAACAGAGAGGAATTCCACATCAATTATATCCTGACACACAGTAGGGGCTTTAAAAATACATTGAGTGAATATGTGAATGAATGGACTTTAAAACTTAAAAAAAAAAACCCAGAATCAGAGTATTGCTCAAACCCCACCACACCTCTGGCATTTACTTAGAGCTATCACAGGCCAAAGGACACTTGGGGTAGCCTTCACCCCATACATCCTAAAGAACTTTATTGGGTAGGGTTCTCCGGGAGTTGAGCAGTTCACAGACTTACAGGAATGTTTGCAACAGGACCAGGCTAAGCAGAGGCTAAGCAGAGGGCCGGGAGTGTGTGACCTCAAGTGGAGAGAAACTGAGGATGGGCCAGAAGAGGGGACTGGGACAATGTCACGCTGATCTTTATGGTCTCACTCCTTCTAGGCATCCCTGGGTGTTGCTTTCTGGTAGCCATCATCCCTGAATATTTGTAGTCCCATCCCAGACCCCTCATTGTGGCTGGCCCTGATGGCCTTGTGGGCTTCTTATAGAATACAGATTCCTGACCTCCATAAACTTTGATTCTTAATTGATTCTTGTTTTCAGTCTATAAAAGTAATATAGGCTATGATTAAACCTTCAGGCCATGTTCAAATACCAGCAGATCTTTTTGGTGTTTTATTTTAGATTCAAGGCATCATGCTGTAGCCCAGGATAGCCTGTAACTCATGGCGATCTTGCTTCCTCAGCCTCTAGGGTCCTCAAGGAGGCTGGTTGCATGCATAGCTTTGGGCAAGAGGCACAACCTTTCTCTGCGTTTCAACTTCCTACTTATAAAATGGGATCATAGATCCTATGGTGCCCCCGGGTCAGGCTGAGCTGGGCTGTGTTAAACACTACCGTTTCTACGGGTCTTTACATATATCTCTGTTTTTCCTCTTCATTCTGGCTGGCCTGAGGCTCTGATGAGATGCTGATAGCCTCAGAACACCTATCCAGGCCAGCCTGTGCTTCCTTCTATGTCTTAGATGAACTATTGTCTCTGTGCTTTGAAGGCTGACTCTATGGGAGCAATGTCCTTGGTAGAAGTGGGTCTGCTGGGACACACACACACACATACACAGACACACACACACATGCACACGCACACAGACCACTTCAAGGTTCTCTCTGAGCCCTTCATACCTATTCAGGCTCATCAGCACCTTATTATAAAACCCTTTCCCAGCTCTTTGTCCAAAGGTCATCGTAATTATAATCACTGCTGTAATTATGTCCAACCTCTCGGCCCCCGGCTGTGAGCATATAAACATCATCACTGGTCTGAGAGGCCCAGTTCTGTGAGGAGGTGTATCTCCCCCACTCCATGCCGGAACAGCTTGACCACCCTCTGTAGGTCATGTAGGGATGGCCACAGTAATGCCTCCCTTACTGAAGTCACCAGGTCCTATCCGTGCTGATCCTGGGCTTCAGTTCTCTGTCCTCCCACTCCTATCTGGGGTAGGGGTTCCACTGCGGGAATTCTGGATGGTGTCACACTAGGTAGGAGGAGACAATTTCCCCTCACCCTTGTGTGGTACTCGTCAGGCATTTCTCACATTGTTTCTGATGAGAGTACAGGCTGCCTAAGTGAGAGATGAGATAGGGATTCTGACAGGAAGGGCCTCACTGGGTGGTAGGATAGAGGTGAGATCCCTGAGGCAGGATGAACATGGGGTGTATTCATGTGACAGACCCAGATATGCCAGCAGCTCACGGGTTCAGCAGAGCTGTGATCTCTGAGATTTCTCACTTTTAAGGCTTTGCCCATTGTTATAACTAATTTGTGTCCCCTACACAAAATTTACACATTGAAATCTTAACTCCCATGACTTACATATAACGATATATTTTATGGATATTAAAACAGTTATTAAGGTTAGATGGAGTATTAAAAGTGGACTCGAATCCAATAGGACTAGCGTCCGTAGACACAGACATGCATAAAGGAAGATGGGGGATAGCTTGGGGAGAAGAGGGCTGTACCATTATATTCAGAGGAATATAATTAACAAGAGATATCGATAGAGGTCCAGAAAGAGACAGAGTATGTATGCTAGGCTGTCCCATCATCTGTGACCTGAGTTGTAGGCCAAGGAAACTCATTGGTATAGTCTGCCTAAGCTTAGTGACTTGAGATTCTGGAACCCCAACACCCAAGGGCTGGAGAAGATGGAGTTCTGTCTTCTGGAGGTGGAGAGAATAAATGACTATGAATTTACCCTTCTTCTACAACTTCTATTTAGGCTCTCAGTAGGCTGGATGATGTACACCCACCTTGTGGGGTAGATCTTCTACCCATTCAATTGATGGTCTTTTCCAGAAATACCCTAACAAACATACTCAGAAAATCATGTTTTACTGATAATGTGAGCATGCTTAGACTAATCAAGCTGACAAAAAAAAATTGACCATGATAATGTCAGTTTGTCCGTAAGTCAAGAGAGATGCCCCAGAAGAGATCAACACTGTTGGTATGTTGATCTTGGATGTTTAGCATCCATAACCATGAGGAAATTTTCCATTGTTTAGAGCACCCTTTTCTGGAGCTGGAATGTAGCTCAGTTGGTAGAGAGTTAGCTTACCATGAGAGAAGCCTTGGACTTAATCCCTAGCATCACATAAAACTGGGGATGGTGGTGTATAACATCCTTGTCAATATATCAAGTTTGAGGCCAGTCTGGGATATGAAACCCTGTCTCAAAAGATAAAAACAAAACTCCCATTTCTATAGTAATTTATTATGGCAGTCATAACTGCCATGTTTTATTGATTTCCCTCTGGGCAGGTGTGGGGGTTCACAAGATGCAGTCTTCCAAGATATACTTTTAGGAGTGAAACATTAAATTTTGGTTAAGGGGAGATACCTTCAGTCATCAGAGTAGCTGTACTCTTCATCCAAGATGCTCTTTCAGAGTGGACGTCTCTGGGAGGCAAAACTACCACTTTCTCAACTAGATGTCTACTGGTAAACATTATACATAAAATACTTATATGTTTGGGACTCTGGGACCATCCCTTCCTGGGTGTTGCCCCAGATACCTTTACAGTAGTCCAGTGATATAGGCTTAGTTTTGAGCCTCATTTTGTTTTATTGATTTTTATTGAGCTCTACATTTTTCTCTGCTCCCCTCCCTGCCTCTCCCCTTCCCTTCAACCCTCTTCCCAGGTCCCCATGCTCCCAATTTACTCAGGAGAATCTTGTCTTTTTCTACTTCCCAGGTAGATTAAATCCACCTATTTCTGTCTTAGGGTCCTCATTGTTGTCTATGTTCTCTGAGATTGTGATTTGTTGGCTAGTTTTCTTTGCTTTATGTTTAAAAACCACTTATGAGTGAGTACATATGATAATTGTCTTTCTGGATCTGTGTTACCTAAATGATGTTTTCTAGCTCTATCCATTTGCCTGCAAATTTCAAAATGTCATTTCTTCTGCTGTGTAGTACTCCATTGTGTAAATGTACCACATTTTCCTTATCCATTCTTCAGTCAAGGGGCATTTAAGTTGTTTTCAGGTTCTGGCTATGACAAATAATGCTGCTATGAACATAGTTGAGCACATGTCCTTGTGGCACGATTGAGCATCCTTTGGATATATACCCAAAAGTGGAATTACTGGGTCTTGAGGAAAGTTGTTTCCTAATTTTCTGAAAAATCGCTGCACTGACATCCAAAGGGGCTG
>NC_022033.1:17105178-17141147 GCF_000317375.1 Microtus ochrogaster | reverse complement strand
CTAAGGATGTTGAGCATTTCCTTAAGTGTCTTTCAGCCATTTTAGATTCCTCTGTTGAGAGTTCTCTGTTTAGGTCTGTACTCCATTTTTTTTTAAATTGGATTATTTGTTCTTTTGATGACCAATTTCTTGAGTTCTTTGTATATTTTGGAGGTCAGACCACTGTCTGATGTGGGGTTGGTGAAGATCTTTTCCCATTCTGTAGGCTGTTGTTTTGTTGACAGTATCCTTTGTTGTACAGAAGCTTTTCAGTTTGAGGAAGTCCCATTTATTAATTGTTTATATTTAGGAAGTGGTCTCCTGTGCCAGTGTGTTCAATGTACTTCCCACTTTCTTTTCATTGAAGTTCAATGTGGTTGGCTTTATGTTGAAGTCTTTGATCCATTTGGACTTGAGTTTTGTGCATGGTGATAGATATGAGTCTATTTTTATTCTTCTACATGTTGATATCCAGTCATTCCAGCATCATTTGTTAAATATGCTTTCTTTTTTCCATTTTATACTTTTTGCTTCTTTCTCAAAAATCAGGTGTTCAAAGGTGTATGGTTTTATATGTGTCTTTGATTCAGTTCCATTGGTCCTCCTGTCAGTTTTTATGCCAATATCAGGCTCTTTTCAGTACTGTAGCTCTGTTGTATTTGGAACAGCTGGGCTGTGTCCCGCCACCCAGCCGTCCGCATGGCTAGCTTTATCCGAAATAATTACATGGAAACTGTATTCTTTTAAACACTGCCTGGCCCATTAGTTTCAGCCTCTTATTGGCTAGCTCTTACATATTGATCTAACCCATTTCTAATAATCTGTATAACCCACGAGGTGGCTTACCAGGGAGGATCTTAACCTGCGGCTGTGTCTGGTGGGAGAATCATGGCGACTCACTGACTCAGCTTTCTTTCTCCCAGCATTCTGTTCTGTTTACTCCACCCACCTAAGGGTTGGCCTATCAAATGGGCCTAGGCAGTTTCTTTATTAATTAACCAATGAAAGCAACCGATTAGACAGAAATCACTCCCACATCATAGCTCTGTAGTAGAGTTTGAAGTCAGGGATTGTTATGCCTCCAGAAGTTCTTTTATTATACAGGATTGTTTTGGCTATCCCTGGTTTTTTGCTTTTCCATATGAAGTTGAGTATTATTCTTTCTAGGACTGTGAAGAATTTTGCTGGGATTTTTATGAGCATTGCGTTGAATCTGTAGATTGCTTTTGGTAAGATTGGCATTTTTACTATGTTAATTCTACCTACCTAAGAACATGGGAGATTTTTCCACTTTCTGGTGTCTTCTTCAATTTCTTTCTTCAAAGATGTAAAGTTCTTGTCATACAAGTCTTCTACTTGTTTGGCTAGTTACTCTGAGATATTTTATGCTATTTGTGGCTATTGTGAAGGGTGATGTTTCTCTGATTTCTTCCCCAGCCCATTTATTATCTGTGTAAAGGAGGGCTACTGATTTTTTTTAAAAGTTATTTTCGTATCCTGCTACATTACTGAAAGTGTTTATGAGTTGCAGAAGTTCCTTGGTAAAATTTTTGGGGTTGCTTATGTACACTATGATATCATCAGCAAATAGCAAGAGTTTGACGCCTTCTTTTCTGATTTGTGTCCCCTTGGTCTCCTCTTGTTGTTGTATTGATTGAGCCTCAATTTATAGAAAAGAAAATGTAGGACTAAGGCTGGAGCCTAGCCGCACACAGCAAGGGGGTGGGCCAGGGCTCAAGGGACACCTGGGGAGAAGGCTGCAGTGAGCTGTCGGTCCTGGTGCTCAGTTCTTTCTCCTTGTGTTTTTCGGTGTCTGTCTGTTTGGGCCTTGTTCACAGAAATACCAAGATTTGTGGGGCTGCCAAGAAGGCAGCAGCCTGCAATAGAAGCAAAGAAGGAGAAGAAAACAGCATGGACAGGCTGCCCTGGGAGGAGGAAGTCCAGGTGAGCCATGAGAGATGCTGGGAGCACACATGTGTCTGTCAGGGCCCGCGTTTTGGTCTGTGTCTCCAGGGAGGAGACCATGACCGTCTTTTCCACGTGTGAGCAGGATTGTGCTGCATCTTGCTCCCATAGAGCACCCTCTAAGCTCTGTCGCTCTGTCTGACATAAGGCGCTTTCTAGGTCAAGGGGAGAAATTCGTGTCAAGGATAACCTTATACCCTTTAGTGGAACTTTGCTAACCATGGAAGTCACTCTAGTAGAGCTCACCTGCAGCTAAAGACAGGTTTGTGATGGGAAGTAGTTGAGATGCCTGACTATATGTCCCATGGACACCTCCAGCACAGGGGAGACTCTCTGGGCTAAACATCTATCAACAATGTATATAGCTGAAGTAGGAAAATATCCCAAATGGTGATGTTAATGATTTTAAAAGTTCCCCACTAAGGATTTACTATGTATTTCATATGCCCCAGATACCATATTAATACTTTGCATGCATTAGATATGGCTGTGTAATCCTCACAACCCTATGCTGGAGCATTATTCTATGACTCCCCTTTTTGTAGAAGTTTAGAGGGATTTAGGTGACATGTAGATGGGTACTGACACAGGAAATGAAATAATGGTCCCAATAAAAATCAAAGTTTGGGTTGAAAAATCCACATGTACACGTTCATGGCTGCCATTAGCCATTGTGATGATGCTTTGCTCATGAGTTGAGATTCCTCTCATGTGTGGGTGGGCTGGTGGTCTTCAACATGGTCACTCTGTACTATTTGCTATACAGCTCACACAACTTTACTACGTCACATAGTTTAGAGGTAGAAAACGAGCAATAGCTTCTTTGCAGATGGAGAAACTGAGGCTAAGTTACTGCTTTTGGTCATCTGTTTATGGAGAGCAGAGCTGGGATTCAAGCTTGGGCATCTGATGGAGAATTGCCCTCTTCTTACAGGGACAAGAAGAGGGAAACACATTTTCTCTTTGTGGAAACAGCAGGAAGTCTCTGGGGGAGATTTGAAATGAGTTCTGAATAGTCTGATGGGTTTGAGGCTCTTTCTGGAAGAACCTGGAGATGTGCCTTGGTCTCCACAGCACAGTCTAGCCATCTTGCCTGTCCTCTGTGCAGAGGACTTCCCATGGCCTTTCTGGGTGTGCACACCTGGTCCTCGAATGGGTGTCTGAGCCACTTCTCTCTTGGCTTTATCGATGTAGAGTGAGTTGAAGGTTATTGCAATGAATAATGAATGAGCTATTATAGTGGAACTGATTATTCCGAAGTGTTACCGATGTTTGTGTTGATAAAAATGAATAAGCGGCTAAGTGTTTGCCAGGAATGGAAGAGTGGATGCATAAAGAGGAAATTCGTATGTGCCTGGGATAGTTAGTAACAATGAGTCTTGAAACAGAGGCAATCAAGGAATGGGGTAAAGCAGCTTTGCGATTTGTTGTGTAGGACAATGATGACAGAAGCCTTCATCTCCAGCCATGTTGGCTGCAAAGTGGTAACAGACATTGGCTTTGAATAGAGGAGATAATAGAAATCCTGAAGAGAGAACAAGAGGCAAATCCTTGTTTGCTTTTTCTTATATATAGAGAGACATACAGTAGAAGGATGCTGCTGTTAGCGTTCAGGTGCCTCTGTGGCTAGAGGTAGGAGCATTATTGGCCCTCAGTGAAGGTAGGGGTCATTGAAGATCATGAGAAGTCAAATGCAATAGCCAGGGTAGGCTATCCACTGACTAGTTCTTCTATGTAACCTCTATCTAGATATTCTCCCCAGGTTGAGACACATCACCAGCGACAACTCTTGGCAAGCTGGCCAAATCTCTCCTTCCCCTACTTAAACAAAGAGCATATCAGAAGTCACATGCAAGACAATGCTACATATGTTCAATAGACCCTGAACTGTGTGCCAAAGTGTAGCAGAGCACCACAGCAAGTGCATATCGATGCTTTGTGGCGTGTGTGTGTGTGTGTGTGTGCGCGTGCGCACACATATGTGTGAGTGTGGACATGTACATTTGGGTGTGTGTTCCCATGTGTGTGGGCTTGTGTGAGGAGGCCAGACAGAGGTCAGTGTCAGATGACTACTTGCTTTTGTGGGCCTCTCACTGAATGTGGCCAATGAGCTTTAAGGGTCCTTGTTTCCATCCTCACTACCTCAGTGCTGGGGTCTGGATGCAAGGTTATGCTAGACTTAGCAACTCAGCTTCTCATTCTTGTTTGACATAAACCTTTTTTTTTCTCTTAAGCTAGTTATCTCCTCTACACAATATTTGTTTAAGTGTTTTTAGGGAAACACAACATTCTCTGGATATCATGTTAACTGCCGCCTCAGGGCAGGTCACAGTTTTAACGATAGATCGAGCTGTAGCCCTTTGGATGATGTCAGTCCTTGAAAGCTGTGATTTTTAGACCTCACTGTGATTAAAGTGTATGGAGTATAAATCAGTGTAGAACAAGCGACAAGGGAAGCACAATCCTAATTAGTCTTATTAAATAAAAACCTGGAGTCAGATATCAGGGTGAAAGCTGAAAGATCAGAGAAGCAGAGAAGCAGTCACTAGAGAGACTTCCTACCTCTATGAATCCTGAGACAGAATGGGGCGGGGATCCTGTCTCCACCAGTCATACTCCTGTCTCTACCTCCCTAGTGCTGGGATCAAAGGCATGTACCACCACTGCCTGGCTCTGTGTCTCTTTTAGATTTTTTTATCTAGTGTAGCCCAGGATGGCCTTGAACTCCTGTTTCTTTCTTCCAAGTGCTGGGATTAAAGGTGTGTGCCACCACTGATTGGCCTCTAAGGTTAACTAGTGGCTCACTCTACCCTCTGATCTCCAGGCAAGTTTTATTTATCAGAAACAAACAAAATATCACACAATAGAAGAACATCCCTCTACCCACTCTGATTGTAAGATCTGAGAAATTTGCGGTACCCAATAGGTACACACATTAGTAAATGAATGATAAATGATCATAGTTATTTAAGTCTATACTTGATCATAGCCAAAGGCTGAGAAGTGGTTAGTTATTTGAGAATAACTTAAAAATATTTTTCTTTCAATTATGCACATTCTTTGTTAAATCTGCTATTAATTCAGCTATGTTAGGACATAAAGTCAGGACTTATTAAATCGTTTGGATTTAGTTACTTAATTAGTATACTTGTTAAGTGTCTGTATTTATTATGTTATTGCTCCCATGAAAAAGTTACAGAGGCACTAAGGGACTTAGGGGATTAAGAGTCATGCATCCGTTAGGTCCTGTTGGGAACCAATGGCATGCTGAGGCTCAGTTATTCCCGTGTGTGTGTGTGTGTGTGTGTGTGTCTGTGTGTGTGTGTCTGTGTGTATGTGTGCACGCGTGCATGTGTGAAGATAATGGGGTGTGGATTTGGCTTATGCCCTTACAGGTTCCCATGCTGAAGGTTTAGTGCTCTGGGGTGGAAGCTTTTAAGGGCAGTGGAAGGTGTTTAGGAAGGGATTAATGTCTTCTTTACAGCAGTGGATTGGTTTTCTCTGTTTTTATAATTTTATTTTTTATTGAAAGTATACTTTTTTATGTAATATATTCTGATCATAGTTTCTTCTCCCCCAAGTATGCTTAGATCCTCTACACTTCCCCGTCTACCCAAATCCATGCCCTTTCTTTCTCTCTCTTGTTAGAAAACAGGCAACTAAAAAAGAAAAACAAAAAACAAAAAAAAATTTCACAAACCCCAAACAAACCAGAATAGTATAATAACAAACAAACAAACAAACAAACCAGAAAAAAAGAACCAAAGAAAAATCACAAGAAACACATACAGATGCAGAGGCAGAGACACACTCTCTTGCATACACAGACATCCCACAAAAACATAAAATTGGAAGTCATATTTTATAAACAGAAGAACTGAAAGGTTAATACAAAGTCTAGACAAAGCATTTGGAGACAAAAACCCTGCAAAAATACCACTGAGTTGATTTTGTGTTGACCATCACTGCTGTACATGGAGTATCCCCTTAAGAGGGTACAGTCAGTGAGACTCTGTTGGAGAAAACTGTTTCTCCTTTGTGGTGGTTGTCAGTGTGAGTGTTGGAACCAGGTTCTGGGTTTGAGATGGGTCCCTCTCAGCTCCGGTACCCTGTCTGGCTTAGGCTTGTGCAGGCTCTGTGCATGCTGCCACAGTCTCTTTGATTTCATATGTGACATAGGTGTATCAGTCCTGTTGTGCTTTTAATTTTTTTTAAACTTAAAATCTCTCTCTCCATATATATATTATGTATACAATGTTCTGCTTGCATGTGTCCCTGCAGGCCAGAAGTTGGCACCAGATCTTATTACATGTGGTTGTGAGCCACCATGTGGATGCTGGGAATTGAACTCAGGACCTCTGGAAGAACAATCAGGGTCTTAACCACTGAGCCATCTCTCCAGCCCCAGCCCTGTGGTGTTTAGAAGGCCTTGTTTCTTTGGTGTCATCCATCCCACTGGCTCTTACAGTTCTTCTCGGTCCTCTTCCATCAAGTTCTTTGTGCCATGAGGGGATTTGGTTGAGATGGTCCTGTTTAGGACTCAGTGTTCCAAGGTATCTTGATCTCTGCACATTGTCAGGTTTGTGGGTGCCTGTATTTGTTCCCATTTATGGCAGGAGGAAGCTTCTCTGGTGAGGGCTGAACAAGACACTGGTCTATGTATATGCCAGAATGACATTAGAGTCAGTTTATTGTTATGTCCCTTTAGCAGACTGGTCGTCTTTGGTTTTCTTTCTAGGTCCATGGCTTCTCTAGTCTCAAGTTCTTGGTTTCCTGCGCAGGGTCAGATACAGGTTTCATTTCAGAGAGTCAGCCTTAAATCCTGGATTGGTTTTTGAAAGGGCAGGTTGTCACGAATTGATCTGGCACCCTTGACAAGTTTTCTTGCCTTGACACTCACATGCAGCCTCCATGTGATGTTACCCTTAAGGCTGTGACACAGCTAAAGACCCAGCGTGATAGAATCACACATATTGGACTGTCAGCTGCAAAAGTTGTGAGGCAAAGAAACCTTTTTTCACATTATTCACTGCATCCCCATCTTGGATATTCTGTTGTAGCAACACAAAAGGGATAGACAGAAAGAGAGAGAAAAAGTCTAAAGTACAAGCAGTACCCTTCAAGCTTGTCTTGATGAATCCTTGAGTTGTTCTAGGTTCAGCAGGAGACTTAGTGTCAAAAAAACAAAGGTGGTGGTAAGCCATAGAAGACAGTTCCTGACATCGACTTCTGGACTCACACATGCACACATGACCACACACAGGCAATCCCTCCATCTCTCTCTCTCTCTCTTGCACACACACACATGCATGCAAGCACACACACATACACACACAATGCACACCCACTCTGGCATGTGGCCCACCCTCTTGCAGTGTGGTCGAGTGTGCCACAGTGACCTTACCCAAATGCCTGTGCCACCGAGCTCATCTGGTAACACTGGCTTGACAGCTATGCTGCACCACTGCCCCTCACATCTTGCTCTCTGGAGCTCTGAAGCACACAGCACAGTGGCCTTCTCTTTGCCCATCAATAATATCAAGATCCCAAGATGCAGCTTTCTCTATCCTAACACTTTCCTCCTATAAATCTTCTTTAAACTCAGCCCCAAATGAGAGAACAATAAATATTAATGGGAAATTTAAAAATGTGAATTTTTAAAGAAGTGTTTTATGTATTGTTGTTTTTCTGAGATGCAGAAACCTGCATGCACATAATATAGTCATATTTCCTGCTAGTAAAATTGTTCCTGACTCGTGTGACAGAATTAAGCACACTCATTTAGTTTTTTTCCGCATGGTTATGCAGAAAGCATCCCATCTTCCAGGGTTCAAATGAATTTGGAATAGAAAAACTTACATGTGATGTAAAATGTAAGTCCTAGGGACATTACACCACCACTCCCACACATCCTCACCATCATCGCTGTCATTGTCACCGCTGTCACCCTTTCTTTATAAGGAAATCACAAGGCATCCTTGTATGTAGTTTTTGTTCTTTCTGCTACCACAGACAGCAAAGGCAACTTCTCAGGCCTTACCTAGGATGACTGAGCCAGACTCTCCAGGACACAGCCCAGCTGCCTTTTTCCAGGCTGAGGATCCTTGATCCTTGTGAAGTCCTTTGTGAAGGTTTATATTGTTTGTCAGATTGACAGGACCTCGAATTGTCTAGGAAAGGAGCCTTGTGGCCTACATGGGAGGGCTTTTCACTGAATAGCCTTGACCATCCCAGAACTCACTATATAGGCCAGGTTAGCTTGGAACTCACAAGAGATCTGCCTACTTCTGTCTCCCCAGTGCTGGGGTTAAAGGTGTGCACTTTTATACCCCTGGGATTTCCTCAATTAGGTTAACCGAGGGAGGAAGACCCTCTCTCAAATGTGGATGGGACTATTTTATTGCCTGGGTGGGTCCTGGACTGAATAAAACAGAGAAAGGGAAATGAGTAGCAGTTTTTGTCATTCTTTGCTTCCTGACTGTGACACAAAGTCACCAGCTGCCCCAAGCTCTGGCTGTGGTAATTCCTTGACATGGTAGAACTGGACCTTTGAGCTGTGAGCCAAAGGAAGCCCTTTTTCCTTTAAGTTGCTTTCGTCAAGACCGGTGAAATGGGAACTGTCACTTCCGTTTCAGAGCTACAGAACCACTGTAGGGGAGATTGGGAAGCCATTATTAGATGGTTCTTCCCACCTGGGATGACATCTTATTCCAGTCATTGTTCTTCCTTATATATACACCACTAAAAAACCCAAGAACTGTAATCCTATCTTTAGTAAAAGACAGAAAACAGTTGCCAGAATGCATTTAAAAAAGACAGAACACTTAGCCATTAAGTGCTAAATGGCACCATTACCAATGTTACAAGGACCTCGGAGATGAAAGGGCAAGTGGATGGTTATCTCCTGAAAATGTCCAAAATGTCCTTTGGTTACTAGGATCTTGACCAGATATAGTCCTTGGTAGATACGGGAGGTTAAGGGACTCTGCTTGGGGGGAGGAAGTGGCGGTCAGTTGTTGATTAGTAGAGGGGCAAGGAGAGAGTGGTTTTCAGTGTCAAAGTCAGGTCCATGCTTCAAAGCAAAAGTCAGCAATGCTTTGGCAGAAAAGTGAGCATGCTGCCCAGCCCGTCTGCTAGTTAACTAGAAAGAGGCTCTTCCACAGTGAGGACCAGACATACCCTTTTACACCCGTTCCCATCCCAGGGCTGGGAAACTTTCTGTAAGGGCCCAGACAGTAACCACTTCAGTCCCTGTCACCTATATGGCCTTCATTACAAATGCTCAACTCTGTCATTATGTAAAGGTGGTCAAGGTGTGTGTGTGTGTGTGTGTGTGCGTGTGTGTGTGTGTGTGTGCGTGTGTAGGCTGT
Source organism: Microtus ochrogaster (assembly GCF_000317375.1). Classification (NCBI taxonomy): domain Eukaryota; kingdom Metazoa; phylum Chordata; class Mammalia; order Rodentia; family Cricetidae; genus Microtus; species Microtus ochrogaster. The sequence goes on along the minus strand of NC_022033.1, from coordinate 17,131,833 downwards.
TTGAGAATGTAGATCAATGAGCATGGCTGTTTTCCAAAAAAACTTTATTTATGGACCCTGGAAATGTGAATTTCACATAATCTGAATGTATCAGAAATTCTTTTTTCAATTATCTTCCCCCAATGATTTAAAAGCATGAAAAACACTGTTAGCCTGTGGGTTGCACCCCTCCCCCACTCAATGGTGACAGGTCAGGGTGTGCCTTACAGTCTGAGGCTTGACCTTTATACCAGATCACAAACCTCACCAAGATGGGAGACCCTCCTTTCACTCACAGCACCTGATACACAATGGCCACACGCACGCGCACGCTCGCGCGCGCGCACACACACACACACAAAGCCACTAAGTGAATGAAGACAGTCTATTCTCCTTTGTTTCCTTTGAATTTATCCAAAGAAAATATCAGGGAAGGGAGCCAAGGAGTAATCAGAAGGCATTCAATGCATCCCCTTGTCTCTATTTTCAATAGGAATTTACAAAGCTCCTGATTCTAGCAAAAGGAAAGACTAAATAGAAGTATCTTTCAGAGCTTTAAAGTCTATGCTGCTATTGTTTCAAAGGCTTTGAGGTTTGTCACACTGGTGTCCCCCTGGAAAGGTATTAATTTCCAAATGAGATGAGTTAAGTGGCCTTAGATGCTGCCTGTTAGAGTTGATTTTGATTCTTGTTAAGCTGAATGACTTCAGATAGGTCCTGTGTTGATAAGTACATCACCTGGGCCTCACATGCCCAGAAGGGATGGCTGTTGAACATCTGGGCCTCTGCTGGCTGCCGCAAACTCTGCCTAGGCTGGCTGGCAATACCTCTGTTCTCACGTCTTTTCCAGCTAAGTGAACTGTTAGCTTATGCTAAAAACACATGCCAGTTTGATCATTTGTATGCAAGGTACAGAGTGAAAGTGTTATCATTCCATGGATGGGGGTGGGTGGAGAATGGGGATGCTTTGAATAGCTTTGTTTCTTTGGGAGCGTGTATAATTAAATGAATCTATGAATTGCATATGTTTTAGCAACTTTTCCCATACATCCATTCTGATACAATTCATTGATAGGCAAGTGTTTTTAAGCACTAATTTACAAACAGGTTCTGACCCAGGTTCCAACCTAGGAAGTTGTCCTTTTGGCCTCAGTCCCTCAGTTGATAAACAAACAACAAGAGAAACACAGAAAGATAAGTAAGGACTGATGAGGAGGAAAATTTACTTCCAAGACCTCATAGGAAAAGGTATTCTCAGAGTGGCTGAAGATTTGGGTCCATGTGCCAGTTCGGTTACCTGTTCTGTAGCTAAGACACAAGTCGGACAAGAAGCAAGTTAAGAAAGAAGGGTTCGTTGTGGCTCTCAGTTCAAGGGTACCCTCCACCATGATGGAGAAGGCATGGTGGCAGAAGCTTGAAACAGCCGGACACACTGTGTCCACACTCGGGAAGCAGATGAAAAATCAAAGCTGGAGCGCTGGTCCTTTCTCCTTTCTGTTTGCTCTGGAAGTTAGATTGGATCTTTCCATCTCAATTAACTCGATCTAGGTAATTCCCTAGACACTTATCTTCTAGGCGATCCCAGATCCTGTCAAATTGACAGTCCACATGAATCCTCACAGGTGGTTAGAAAAGAAGGATGCCTTCCAAATGGGAAAATAGAGGTTGCTGTCATGTTGGAGTGTTGAAGACTTGGTGCTTACCAGGCAAGGGGGAGGAGTCCCAGCAGAAGGGGCAGCCAGGTGCAGGTCTTCAGTTTGCTGCAGATGGTCAGAAAGCTGTGTTGTTGACTGGTGATGGAGCGGGGGTTGGTGGGAGTGCAGGAACACCCACCGACAAGGCCAATGAAAGTCAGATGAGACCATTTTTTCTACACTAAGCAATGGCTTCTAACTGTGAGCCTGCATGGGAGTCACCACCTAGGAAGGCTGTGGAGACTGGTGTCTGGGTTCCACCCACAGGACTTCTTGGCTTAGGAACTGTGGGTGGGGTCTGGAAATTCCTGTATTCCTCACAACACCCCAGTGATGCTGCTGGTCTAGGGGCTACAGTTTGAGAATGATTTCTGTGGAGTCTGGGTCTTTGAGCACTGGGGAGCTTCTGACCATCTATGGATTGTGACAGCATCAGACTTGACTTTCAGAAGAACACTTGAGTAGACATTGTGGCGACTGTGTTGCTCGTGGTTGGGACACGAGAATCAGGGGATAGTGTTTGAAGCTGTCGGATTAACGGAGGGGAGGGGAGGTCTGAACGAGGGGACTGACAGTTGTGCACTTGCTGGGGGTGCAGGTGGCTCTGGGATTTAAACCTGGAAAATGGACCCAAGTTATCAGCCCCATGCTGGTGCACAGTTTGCCCATTTTTGCATTCTACAGGTGACATTGGTGATCATTAGTCATCAGAGAGGCCCATTAAAGTGGGACAAAGGGCACACTGCTGCCTCTCAGTGTCGGGAGTCAGGGTTTTTGTTTTGTTTTTTTAAAGCCAAATTCTTCAGGGTAATCTATTACAGTTTTTCTTTTAATTTTTTTCAGCATATTTTATTCAATTCTATTAGGTCATTTAGGAAATAATTTTAATTTTCTGCTTAGATCAGGATTTCAGAAACGTAATGTACTGTTGTACCGTTAATAAGTGCCATAATAAGCCCTGGGAGAAAGCCGTTAGCAGTCGTCCCAGAGCCTGTCACTCAGCCGGTTTGCTAATTAACATACCCCTCAGAGGTTCTTCCTGAGAGGGCCCAGTGATTTCTGGAAGATTCCTGTACCTGGCTGAGCCCCCCCTGGGAGGCCTCTGCAGGAGCTGGAAGCAAAGAAGGGCAACAGAGTTTATTTCAGTGGCAAGTTCCAGCACCTGCGGTAGTCTCACATCCCTCCCCAGCAGCTGGTTCAGAATCTGAAAGTGGAATGGCACCCTGGGTCGCGTGGAACGGTAATTGTCACAACCTGGCAGGTTAACCATGTAGGCATGCTGGGATTTCAGCTGCAGGATGGTGGTGATAGGAAGAAACTCCATTAAACACAGCTCCGCACCAGGTACTGCATTAGATCATTGCTTATTAATGCTATTTTTCAAAGAGAGAACACTTTTTTAGGGTGAATTATTTCTAGCAGAAAACAGTTCACTTTTTGTTTTAACAGAAGTTGGAAAACTATGGGCCACTAGCGAAATCTATCCCGGGGTCTGCAGTTTTGGGCGGTGTTTGTTCCGCTACTGGAACAGCTCGGCTCCCACAAACTCCCATTCCTGCCTCTCCAAACCCCGCCCTTTCAGAATCTACAACAAAGAAAAGGGCCAAAATGCCCAGTTCGGCATCCTTGGCGACGGCAACAGCTCCTCCCCTGAAGTTGCTAGTCCCAATCCCCACCTAAAGCGTTATAATTGGGCATAAACCCTGTTTATGGAGGACACGTCATCACCCCTCGACTAGGGTGCATAAAGAGCCCTCCTTTAGACCAGCCATGTGATCCCCACCCACCCACCACGTCCCTTCCCTGCCTCGATCTCTGGGACGTGGAGGACTCACCGAGGAGTTGCTTTTGCTCAGAATAAACCTGGTCTTTTACGTTTTAATTCAGCTTGTTCTGGCTTACTGTGTTGTGGAGAAACCCAAGATGGGGTACAGAAAACCTATTAGGTGAGTGTACGCATGCCACAGCACCAATGTGGAGGCAAGGACGGTCCTGAGTGTTGACTCTTTCCTTCTACCTTATTTGAGATGGGCTTTCATAGTCAGCTGCTGGGTATGCCGGGCTAGCTGGCCCACTGGCTTGCAAGAATTCTTCTGTTGCTGATAGCTGGTCTATGCGGGAGGACTGGGGTACTGATACATGCTATCAAGGCCATCTTTTACATGGGCTCTTTTGAGCTCAGGTCCTCACCTGTTAGTGCTCATGCCAGAGAAGCAGCAGGTGGCAACCGAAGTTCAAGGTGTCAACCCACCAGGAGGAAACTCTCTTGATGGGTGAATCTCATTCAGGTAAGGCCTCTGCATTCTCTGGTATCTAGCATGGTGTGAATGGATGTGGGAATATCTCCACTGCCTGTAATATAGTGTGTTTATCTTTTGGAAACATCCTGTTCTATTAGGTGTTTTTAATCTATGGATTGTCAAGAAGATGATTCTTCTCCAAGCTGTACTATCTAATTGATAATAATAATGATAGCTTATACAGAGTTTTGATGAATAAAAATAAACAAGGAAACGTTACATAGCCAGGGCCTGTGAGTTTCACCTAAGGAGCTGCAAAGATTGTGTTCAAATTAATGATTAACAGTTGAGTCCCTGTAGCTCAGCTAGTTTAAATTCTTTTAACCCTAATATCTGGAGATGTGTTCACAGGTTTCATAGTGTATCACAGCTGAAGCAAAGCTTTGAAAATAACAAAGTTAGACTAAGATATTTTTGTTAGATAGCTTTGAGATGAAAAACGCAAGGAGATAATCTAAAGTTTTAGCAAAATAATTAATTGAATGTGGAACTCATTAAGGTCAGAGAATAAGAACAAGGCAGCCCAGTTATCATTGGCTGACATATCTTTCTTGCTAGGACTGGTTGATGACCAAAGGTGAAGATTAATTCCTTATACATATTTCTGCTCTCAATCTCCTGATATAAAAAACTATTGATGGGTGGGTATGTACCCTAAAGATTTAAAGTAGAGCTGACTGATTCTTTTTCATATAGGAAAGTTTAGGTTTGTGATTCCTTTAAGATTCCTTATAAGATTACCTTTCAAGCAGGGCGATGGTGGCGCACGCCTTTAATCCCAGCACTTGGGAGGCAGAGGCAGGTGGATCTCTGTGAGTTCAAGACCAGCCTGGTCTACAGAGCTAGTTCCAGGACAGGCTCCAAAGCCATAGTGAAACCCTGTCTCGAAAAACCATAAAAAAAAAAAAAAGATTACCTTTCAAGATAAGTAATACAGTAATTGGCCCTTTCTTTGTAACTGGAAAAATGTAGCCTGCCAGCAAAAGACTTAACTGAGAAGAATACCTTGTTGCCCACACAGTTAATCTATAACAAGTTGCTTGGGTAGGAATGTATGTGACTTTCTTGGGATAATTTGTTTCTCACTTATAATACATAAAATGTTTAATCAAGTAAGAGAGATAGAAAACATGATTTTTTTTTTACTGTTTGTTTTGTATTCATGATAATCATTCACTTGAAAAACAGAATGTAACCACATTGCAATTCTTATATTGCCTGGAAAACTTTGTTGGGATATATAAGCTGTAGAAAGAAAGTATCCAGCACACAAAGACAACAGAAAAGCAGAGAATAAAGAAGGAAGCCACTGAGAGAGCGTGAGTGTTTTTCCCTAAACCCCCTCAGATAGAAAAGTCTTAGCTTACGCCAACTCCGTGGATTTCTTTCAAGATACTGTGCTGCTGGAGGCACAGACAGCAGTACTCACCCTTTACCCACTGATCCATCTCCCTAGCCCCCTGGAGATTAGTTTTGTAAAGAAAGTTCTATTTGAACTTTAGTCACATCCCGTCAGTTGTATGCTGTCTGTGACTGCTTCATGCTATGGTGGCAGAACTGAATCATTGTGACATGCGCTTTGTGGCTGTCAAGTCTAAAGTGTTTACTGTGTGACCATTTACACAAGTTTGCCTGGTTTATGATCTGGACTTTCTTGCTGTTTTACAATCATTTAGGTGTTAGGAATACTCACAGGCTTTATTTTCTTTTGTCTGTAATCGGGAGCACGTGCAATGTTCTTTTTTTTTTCTTTGGTCTGTATATCTTGGAGATCAACACATGGCAGAGTATAATTTGGCTGATTTATTTTTTTTGTGGCCACCTATAATCTATTGTGATGGATAATTGTTAACTGTCAACAGAATCTAGAATCACCCGTGGGATGTGCTTTGCATACCTGTGGGAGACTATCTTGACTGCATTAATTGAAGTGGGAAGATCCTTCCACTCTGGGTGGGACCATTCCCTAAGCCAGACTTTCTGGAGAGTGGAAAAGGAGAACGTGAGCTCAGCACTCTCCCTTTCTTGACTGTGGATGTCATATGACCAGCTGCTTCAAGCTCAGGCTGCCTTGATTTCCTTGCAGTGACCGACTGCGCTTTGAACTATGAGCCCTTTGGCCCTTAAGTTGTTCAAGTCAAAGAATTTGATCACAGCAACAGGGAAAGAAACGGAGACTATAATAATAATAATAATAATTCCTTTTATGTTTTGTATTTCAGCTGTCTTTGCCATTTTACAGTAATCCTTTTTATTTTGCAATAATTTTAGATTTACAGAAAAGATGCAAACAGAGTAGAGAGAATTCCTGTATTCTTGTCACCCAATTTTCTATAATTGTTAACAACTCACATTACTGTGGTCTATCTGTCAAATTAAGATGCTAACATTGGAATTATTTATTCATTTTGAATCACACCACTAAACTTCCCTTAGAAAAATAAGATGGGTAAAAATAAAACAGTACAAATTAGGTTCATGGCTAGTCTAGTCTCTAATCCTCATTCCATGCCTTTTCTCCTCATCTCTCCTACTTATTCTTTTCAGCTATTTTATGATGCGGAAGTCGGGGAGGAAGGAGAGAGTGAAAGTATAATTCTGTTTTGTGGCTTAAAAATATAAATAGTATGGCACCATAACTGTCACTCTTTGACTTGATTTTTCTTTCCAGAGGGTCATGGACATATATTTATGGTCATGTGCACAGATTGCTTGTATTCTTTCCATTGCTGCCTAGCTTCTCTGTCGGATGAAAACAACACAGTCTGTTTAGCTGTCTCTATTGATGGCCATTTAGGTTCTTTCTATTTTTTCACGATTTTGAACAATGCCACAATCAGCATCTTGTACAGTCAGCCCTTTTATGCACGTGTGCAATTTTTTTTTTTGGAGGATAGATTCCTGTAATTAAAATCCCTAGATCAATGAGCTTGAACATACATTTTTCTAGCAGATTCTACCAAATTCTCATAAAAAAACCACTTTACTATCATACATCTCTACTACAACGTAGGAGAAAGCCTTTCCTAAAAATCGATACTGACAACTATTCTGTTATTTGCTAGGTTGATGTATCTTCGGCTCATTAATTTGTATATCCTGATTGTTAGTGAAGTTAAACGTTTTAATCCCTACATATGTCTTGATGAAGGCTGCTTGTATATTCTACCAATTAATCATTCTAGCCGATGTCTGTGAGCACATCTGTTCCATCTCACAGACTAGGAAACCAAGGCTTAGAGAAGCAAAGATGCCCAGTCAGAGTTTTAGAGGATGAATGATGAACTTTGGATGTACGTGTTTCAAAGCAGATTGGGCTGCTTCAAGTGGAAAGAATGAGGCTGGAGTGATGAGTTCAAGGCATGTGTGCTGATGGTGTCCAAGCATCCTGATGTTTTGTGGGTGCCATGCAGGTTGAAGGCTTGAGGTCAAAGCTCTAATGGAGTCAGAGTTTGTGTTCACGCCATGAACCAGAACCACGACTGCCATTTAGTTCAGGGAAAACCTTGTAACTGTAGATTCCAGAATGAAAGCCTGCCCCTTAAAAGGAATGGCTATCAACCAACAGAATTGAAGGCTTAGGGCAACAGGTTGAAGATAAAGTTCTTGTAGAGGGTACCCTTGGCAGTGGTTCCTATCAGTTGGAAGAGTGGTTAGTGGCCATGAGTACTAAGCATATACTTTCAGTCTCAAGAGATCAAGATCTACCTCAACCCCTACCTGTTAGACAGGGCTCCTAATCATAACCTCCCCATCACCTGGGTGGCCTCCTCCTGGGCTGCTTAGACCTTCTGTTGTCCAAGTTGAGGGACTGGGAAAGGAGGAGGCTGGTACTCTTACAATCTGTTCTTTCCCGTCTGGGAAAATAGTAACACTTCTTAAGAACTGAATGCAGGGGCAGCGAGTTGGTTCAGTGGGTCAAAGGGCTTACTGTAAAAGCTTGGTCTCTTGAACCCATCATAGAAGAAGAGAACCGACTCCCCAAAACTGTCCTCTGACTTCCACATGCATGCTGTGACATAGGCAAACCCTCACACACTCTGGCTGCTGCACGCGTGCTGTGACATAGGCAAACCCACCCTCACACACTCAGGCTCAGGAGACTATATAGATAGCATGTGATTGCATTTATATGGAGGGTAAAAAAAGCAGTGAAAATGAATTAAGAGTGGGAACCTGTATTGCGGTTCTCTGTGATTGTGAAGGGGTTCAATTGTCAACCTGATAGGACCTAGAATCACCCAGAGAGCCTTGATGAAGGACCATCACATCAGGTTGGCCTGTGGGCGTGTCTATGGGGGTTTGCCTTAAGTTAATTGGTGTGGGATGATCCAATCACAGTGAGTGGCACAATTCCCAAGGCAGGGAATCCTGCGCTATGTGGGTGGGTTTGCCTATGTCACAGCATGCATGTGGAAGTCAGAGGACAGTTTTGGGGAGTCAGTTCTCTTCTTCTATGATGGGTTCAAGAGACTAATCTGAGCACAGAAAGCAAGCAAGCATGCATTTATTTCTCTCTTGTCATGATTTCGGATATAATGTGATTAGTTGTTCAACGTTTTTGCCCTTATTTTCCTCAAATAATGGGCAGTAACCTGGAGCTGTAATCCAACCAAGCCCTCCATCATCTGTTTCTTGTATCACAGCAACAGAAATGAAGTTGGGGCAACACTATGCCCAGACACACTGTGCACTGATTTGAGTGTGTATACATGAGTGTGTATACATGAGTGTGTATACATGAGTGTGTATACATGAGTGTGCCAGAGTAAAAATTCATTGCCTTGAAGATTTGTGTCTTTTATTTTAATGTAAATTTAAGAAGATAGAGTCCCATCAAACATATTAATTACTTACTTTATGCCAGATAATTTAGTCACATCATGAGCCCTGGTCTTCCTGTATCCATAACCCTGGGTATCTGCCCTAGTTTTCCCTCTACATTGTAATTTCCTGTTGGATCTGGGTGTCTCTTGTAAGTGATGAGGCCCCGAGTCCATTTATACTCAGGGCTTCATATATATATATATATCATGTTTGCTTATGTTTGACTACAAATACTGTCTCTGTTTGGGAGTCTGCCCATTTCAACCCCATTCCTTAGTGGCTCTCCAGCTTACACAGACCCCCAGGGACATTTGGTGTCTTTATGAAGGGTTACATTCATTCTGCCTCCACCTCTATTGTCTAGGCCCCTTCTAGACTGGTCCCTGATGCACGATCATTGCTGGATGGCTGTTCATCTGCATGTTTATAAACTCCTCTTTAGGGCTCTTTGCAGAACTGCTCTCTGGTTGATAGGCATTATTTCAAGTAGAACATGTAGTAGAGATCCCCTCTCATGTTCCCTCTAACTTTTGCTCTGACGAGCTTCCCTAATTTGAGGTACTGTTTCTTGAGTGGTTGTAAGGAGAAGAGATTTTTAATCAAGGGACTTGACTGAGCATTATCAACAAAAGCAAACCCACCTGGGAGTCTTTGCTGCCAATGTGCCTACTTGTCGTTTCATGTCTTACTTGGAGCACAGACCTGCCAGGAATGATCAAATCTCTTCTTGCTAAGCCACTGTTGGAACAGAGAGCTAGGAATGTGGCCTCAGCAACAGCTAATTACAATATACATTCAAGAGTGATTTGGTTGTCCAAGTACCTGTGGCCTGCTATAAAGAGTGGGGGACTGCTGCCTTGGTCTTGGGTAGACAATGCTAGTCAGGTCTTTTGTTTCAGAAACAGCTATATCAACATTTCAGTTGTGTAGACAGAAGTTTCTGTCCTGTCCAGTCCCACAGCTGTTCAATCCCAAAGAAACACACAGAGGCTTTCATTAATAATAAACTGTTTGGCCTATTAGCTCAGACTTATTATTAACTAGCTCTTACAACTTAAGTTGACCCATAATTGTTGTTTATGTTTAGTCATGTGCCTTGGTACCTTTTTTCAGTAAGTAAGGCATTCTTATCTTGCTTCGCCTGCATCTGGCTGGTGACGCACTCTCTGCCTTTTCTATTCCCAGAACTCTCCTGTCTGGCTATTGGCCAATCAGTGTTTTATTAAACCCATATGAGTGTTAAATCTTTAGAGTGTACAAGATTGTTATCCCACAGCATTTCCCTTTTTTCTTTTCAAAACAAAAACTCTGAATCTATTCTCCTTTGTTTAGCTTTTGTTCCTGACCATTATCCTTAACAACTTGTAACCAACACGTTAAACAAAGACAAACATCCATAATCTATTTTTTTTTGGAGGGGGAAATGTTTTCTAGGCTACTTCCTGCTGATTGGGGGCACTGGTAATCTTATGGGGACCCAAAGAAAATTTAGGATTATGGTCAAGTCCTGACTGGAATATTCTGTGAGGCTAGGTTATTTCAGCCAGCAGCCTTGACTGTTCTGGAGGATGCAGAACTCAGAAGAAACTGAAACAGAGGTGCTTCTAACAAAGAACTCATCAGTCTTACCTGGGAGCTAACCTAGCAGTCTGTGGGCTGGTGTGTGTGCCCAGGTATTTTATTCTTCAAGGTTTATTCTTGCTTTTCATGTGACATGGGAGTAAGGGATGGCATATTAGCCAGCTCTCTCTGGCCAGTTTCCATCCCTTCATCATCTTGTAATAATTTGCAGTATTGTTGACGTATAAAGCAATGGTGGTCTCCCCGGCCCCTAATTAATATTAGTGATTCAAGTGTGTATGGGTTGCATATCTATCTGTAGTGTAGGGTAAGAAGCAAGCCTTGCCTGTTGTAGAATGCTAGCTGTGAAGAATTACTCCTTCTTTTGGAGTGCCTGCATCCTAGCAGAAGTCTATTCCCTATTGTCCAGACACTATGGTACTAGCATAGCTCCTGGGGACCTTGGTCCTAATCCCAAGTCTGCCATTTTCTAACCTTGTAATCTTGGGCAAGGATCAGACAGTCACATTTATGGAATTGCAACAGCACATCAAGGGTTTACCTGTTTGGTATCAGCTTTCTTTTCTTGTCTTTCTCTGTTTGAATGTTTCCAAGATTAGAGCATTCACTTCCCTTGAAGAGACCAAATCCACAGTCAAAAAGTCTGAATATCAAGTGTAAGATGGAGCCCACTCATCCTTTATTTATTGGATGCCGACTGCACTTGTAGCCACATTCCCAAGTTCACTAAACAAACGCAAGTATAAGAATGCTCATACCTTATCTATTGCAGGATGCTAATTCTTCTGCAGTCTTCCTGGGAATTCACAACAGAAATATGATAATATTCTTCCACAAATTAGACTTGGTCAGTCTGATTCTTGTGGTTATACATATGAGATCATAAAAAAATACTTTTTCTTCATTCTTGAAAAATGTATACATCTATTTAATAAAATATGATCATATTTCCTTAATTTCCCTTTTCTTCAACTTCTCCCCATATCCCTCTGAATGCACCCTCTACCAACTTTCTGTCTTCAATTAGTCTGATTCGTGCTTCCTATGAGTGCACGGATGTGGTACCATTCACCAGGGCATGAGGAACCTACTACTGGCCACATCTTCAAAGAAGAACGAATGTCCCTCCCTTGGGGACATCAGCCCCCATCAGGCAGTAGCTCCTTAGTAAGAGCAGAGAAAACTTCCCATCTCTTCCTGAATTTTGGCTGGCTTGGTATTATACAGGCCTTGTGCAGGTAGCCATATGAGTTCATGAATGTGATAGCAAGGTGGTGTCCAGTGGACAGTATTTCACAGAGCTTTCTACATCCTCTGACTCTTACGTTCTTTCTGCTTGCTCTTACTTGATGTTCTCTAAGCCCTAGTAGTGGTGAGAATTTGATAAAGATATCCGGTTTTTTTAATCTAAACACCCTCTCTTTTAGTCTCAGCACTTTGACCAGGTACACATGTTTGTATTAATTGCTGCCTACTGCAAAAAAAAAAAAAAAAAAAAAAAGGCTTCTCTGAACAAGGCTGAGAGTAGGGGTGTGAACATAAATATTTAGGATGCAACATGCTCATTTAGCAAAATAACAATAGCATATCATACCCTAGGGCCTATGACCTCTCCAGTCAAGATATTTTAACCAGAATAACAGTACCAAGCATTAAATTCTTTCCTGCGGAGTGGGTCTCAAATCCACTCAGAAACGGTTACTACATAACAGTCATGCCACTACTGCACTGTGGGCAGATCTTACCTGGCAGGTTAGTGTTGTAGAAAATGCAGCATCCGTGGATTCTTTTCTTCCCCAACCGTCTACCTAGCACCTTCTTGCGCTATGAAAACTATCTGGTTTGGAGAGAGTTCCGTGAGTGGTTTGGGATAGATTTCTCTATCCTGAAGCTGAAATGCTATCCTAGATCTTTGTCTCTGCAGTGGAATGGCAAAGCAGGACTTCTGCCTTCCTCTGCTGGGGTGGAGGTGGGGGGAGAGCAAACATCTTATTTCTTGGCTGCTTGAGCCTTGAAGATGGCCCAAGCCTGTGTCCAGACTTTCAGAGTAGAAACTTCTTCTTTTTGTTCTGGTCTTCATCCTCCTAACCACAGGGACTCTGAACCATGCCCGGTCCACCTTGACCTTCGTCTTCCCTTCCTCTCACCTCAATAACTTTTCCCTGCTCAACGAAATAAAAGTCACTGTGTAAGAGACATGACAAGCTGTTTTGGGAAAGGAGGCAATGTTGCTCATGTAGTTGACTTTGACTTGATCTGGACACTGTGGAAGGGAGTAGAAAGCTTGTTCATCATTGTTTTTAATGAAATCTCAATCATTCAATTTTACCAATAAAGGCTCGGGAGCTAGACGCTGGGGTGAAAGCAGGCTAGCTCAGAGAGGCAGAGAAAGCACCCAGCTGACCTTCCTCCTCAGCAGATGTTCCAGAAGCTTCCTGCCTTCCCTCCCCAACATCTCAAAAACCAAACTCTTCACTGAAGATCCCTCCCTTCTCCTTCCTGTGTGTCTTTCTGTCAGTCTTCCTGACTCCCTCTTACTTTCTTTTTTTTTTCCTAATAATCCCATGTTCACTTCCTGTCAGCTGGTTGCTTGTGCCACCTCTTGGCACATGGCTGACTTTATTTAATCCTGTTTACAATATTCAAGCAGAAAGCTCTTGGATGAAAGGCGTGTGCTTAGGCTGAGCCACACCATGACTAAAATCAGGTTTTTCCAGTAAACATTGCAATCTCTGGAGTTTACAGTGTGATCAAATATCCTGCAGCACTCTGGTGTCTGGTATTGTGAGTTCCCAGTAAGCGATAGCCAATACACTAGTGTTGTTCCCACATGCCAGGCTCAGAGTAAGATACTATAGGATGTATAGACATATGGACGGGGTAAAGGCAGAAGGAGGTGTGGGGTCCTGAAGTGCCCGTGATTAGGGCAGGGTGGCAATAGGGGAGGGTTGTGTTTTTATGTAATTCTAACTTGTTTCTTTTCCAGCAAGCACAGCAAGTCAAGCAAGCAGCACATCACTTTATGTTCTGGACATATCTTCCTTCCAGAACTTTGCAATTTTTGAATCTGAGTCCAGTAAGAATAATACTCAGCTTAGGCCAGGGTCCTGCAGAGATTGGCTCACAAAGCTCTACTTTTGGACCATGCTACGGCATGGAGAGTGGGCTGGGTGGGACTTGCTAGTTCCAGATGAGGAGTCAGACCGTGATGGCCTCCTGCCCCACCCACCCCTTCCCAATCCATTTCTATCCATCTTCCTCTTGAAATACTGGTTGAGGTTAGGGGGTTGGCATTGCTCTGGAAGGGTAAAGGGTTTCTTGCCAGGGGTGGCTTAAGGTAGGTGGCTTTAAATGAGGGAGCAGAGAAAATGTGACCGTAACTGGGAGATGAGGAATAGGAGATCACTCGAGAGAAGGTTGGGCTGCAGCATGCCCCATGGGTCAACATAAGCAGATAAAATCTTTGACCATAGAAAAGGGGATCAGATTGTGTGGGAATCTCTTTATGCTGTGTGAGCTGGAATATGGGGCACCATGGATAGATACCAGAACCATGTAAGGGTAGATACTTCCCTTCTATTCCACTCCAACCGGATGAAGTAGAATACGTACATTTCTAAAGATCTTTTGGACATTCCCACACACACATCTCATGATCACTCCCAGCCTGCAATGGAATCCATTTGTTCCTTGTTTGTATAGCCTGTGCTGGGATTGGTATTAGCATTTACCCAGTTGCCCAAGCAGAAAAAAAAAAAACCCTCTCATTTTTGATCTTGATCCCTTATTTCTCTTTAATAACAGTAATATTTATTTTTTATAATGATAATAATAATAGTAATTATTATTAGTCCATGTGGTATGTCTACATGCATGTGGATACAGTATGAATATGTATATGCATACATTTGCCCATGTACATGGAAACCAGATAAAATTATTGGGTGTTTTCTTCTGTCATTCTCTGTTTTATTCCCTTGAGACAGGGCATCTTACTGAACCTGGAGTTTGCGTGTTTTCCCCCATTAGGCTGGCAGCCAGCAACCCCAGTGGCCTTCCTACCTCCATTCTCTCTCCTCTAGTGCTAATGTTATCAGGATGTGTGTGGTCAGGCCTGTACATGAGGGATGGGGAGTCTGAACTCAGGACCTCGTGCTTGTGGTATTCTACCCACTGAGCCACTCTCCAGCCCCCCTTTTAATCACATCATCTCTCCCCAAGTTTGCTTTCCTTTCAGAATATTTTAGCTCCTGTCTTCCTTGCACACTGTTTCTGCCATCCAGATCTAGTGTTTCCTGCTTGAGCATGGTGCAGCTTCCAAGGTCCCTCTGCCTCTGCCCTCGTCCCTCCACAGGACATAGGCCCACATTTCTATATCCAAACCTTACACATCTGCTTTTCTATCAATTACCTTGTGGCCTTCAAGGTAATGTCTAGCTTTTGCATAACCCAAAAGGCCCTCCACATGAGTCACTGAAGTATCTGTCCCTTTTTGCTTCCCCTTCCCCATGAATGTTTGTTACCACCACCACCGCCATCATCTCTGTCATTTGTAAAATGTACTGAATACTTGTTCGACATTGGGTCTTTGCAAGCCTTTTAAAATATCATCTCATTGGCTCCAAGAATAACCAACCAGGTCACAGGGAGGCTGTTCACTTCCATTCTTCAAGGTCATTTCCTCCTCCAGAGGGAGCTTTTCAGACTAGAACTGTGGTCTCAAGGTCCTGAGCTGAACTTTCAAGCAGCACTTGTCTCTTGGGAGTGGCAGGACAGCTGAGATGTTCTTGTCTTTCCAATATCTGAACACTCGTGGTGCCCCGAGTCTGCTAATGCCCGTGTAGGCCTCTGATACAGAGCAGGCTCATGCTGATGCATAGCCACGGGGAGAAGAAAAGCCAGCCCTGGATGATTCACACATGGCGGGTGGAAGAATGCCTTCCACCTCAGCCGTTTGATTCAGCATCCTGTCCTACGTCTCGACATGTGGTAGTTCTGAAGAGGCCTGTTGTACTCCTGACCTCCTGGCAGGTTTAATGTAGGGTTGTGGATGTTTTGTCTTGGATCTTTCTCTACCCACCTCTAGCAGTAGAGTGACATTTGCATACCGTACCCATGATCAAGTTAAAAGAATAGTGGAGATGAAAGGAGCCAAAAGCCAGGTCTCTTGGGCAATTTCCCTCATAATACAGGAACAGAATTATCCAAGGAGTGATTGACAAATTAGAAGCACTTTGCACCTAATTTTAATGCATTTGGCTCCTTGAGAGGAGGAATACGTTAAACTTAAAATTATTCACCTTGCAGTGGCTCCCGTCTTTCAAATCAAAATCAATCTTCACGTGGGGCACTAAATCTTAAGGAAACAAATTGCTTTCTATGGTACATTGAGCTCTTTAAATGGCTTTATCTGGAGGACCAGCTGAGCAAGTTAATTTCAGCATCACAGCTGGCTGGCAATTGTGGAGTGGGCATTCTCTCATGGATTTGGAGAGAGCCTTGGTCTGGTGCTCAGTCACCACCCTTGGATTAAAGACACAGCGAGAGTAATTGGCACACGGACTGGACCATGGGGTGGAAATTAACCCAGAGCTCCAAGAAGCAGGTTGACTTGTTGATGCACAAGATTGTGAACTTGACCCCTCGAGCATCCTTCCACTCTCTTTCAGTGGCTCCCTGGAAGCTGCTTTTGCAGTTCAGGATCAGATGATTCCCTCGTGCTGGCCATCATGCAAGCCTTTTCTTGGGAAAAGTCACAATGACTCATTCATGCAGAGGTAATTGTAACTGATGACATGATGCCAACTTACAGTGCAGTTTAATCTTTAGCGTTTTCTTAATTTCAAAAGAAGACACAACCAACATAGTTAATATCTTACTAAGGGAGTTTTGAGAAGAAGTGTGAGTGGGGGACTTGTAGCTATCCCCAAGGAAGCTGTCCGTTCTAGAGTCATAATATTTTTGAACTAGAAGGAAATATTTTGAAGTTTAATTTCCCACAGGCAACAGAAATTCCATTACAGGGTATTTTGATAGTTCCTCATTCTTGCTCAAATGTCCTCAGTGATGGGGGTCTTGTTGCATTATAAGGCAGCCTGTCGTACTGTTGGGTAGTTTTAATTGAAAAAAAAATCTCCTCATTTTAAACTAAAATTAGTCTTTCTGAGACTCCTACCAGTCTAGCTCTGCAAAAGTCAGGTGTCTTCTGAATGACAGTCCTTTAGGTGTTTAAAGATAACTCACAGCCTTCTGTCTCATCCCCCACACACCATGCACTCTCTGCGCTATGGTCCCTACTCTCCCGACTCTCTTTCACCCCCCAGCTTCTATCTGTCCCTGCATCTTCCTGGACCTTTTTCCTAGCACGCATTCTAGCTTGGTTGTGTCTCTCTTTCACTGCTTTTCTTTCTTTCCATCTTCTTTTCCTTTTCTTTATGTTTCAAAATGTTTAGTTTTTGCAGTTCTGGGGAATCAAACCTAGAGGATTCCACACATCAGGCAAGCACTCTGCCACGGAGCTAGCCCTTGCTCATGTCCTTTATAAAATGCAATTAATGTGATTTCTCTTAATGTTGTCTGGCTTTGCCAAGATTATCTCTCTGTTAGGGAACTTTGAAGCTAAGTGTCTCCTTCTGGTACTGTGCAGATAGGGTTTCCCCAGCTTCTTTGTCCCTGGCATTGTTTGGTTGGATTTGGCCTATTCTGATTATCATTCGTTAACAGCCTCAACAACTTGCAATGCTCAGATTTGATGAGCTTTCTTCCTGTCAGTATCCTTGATGGGTTCTGAAAGGCCATTAAAAATAATTTACACAGTAGTAAGAGGCAGTGGTTGTGGAGCAACAGTTTTTTTTTTTTTTTTATGTTCTGGGCTGGAGAGATGGCTCAGTGGTTAAGAGCACTGGCTGCTCTTCTAGAAGATCTGGGTTCAATTCCCACCACCCATATAGCAGCTTACAACTGCTTGTGACTCCACTTCTAGGGGACCCAATCTTCTCTTTTGGCCTCTGTTGGCATCAGGCACTCATGTGGTGCACAGATATACATGTAGACAAGACATCCAAACACATAAAATAAAATAAAACAAAAGTTCCTTGTTTTAAAAGTCATGAATGTATTTGTTTTAAAATGTAAATAGCAGCAAAGGAAGATTGCGTAAAAGCCCCTTTGCATGCATGTCTTTCCATATGCACATCCATTCACTGGACTCATATTGTATGTGTTTGATTGTTCACATGTGCTAATTATTTTCCTAACAGTATCCTGGAGATCAATTTGAATGTCTCCCTTATGTGGTTATACAGTTAGTTAGGAAACATTGGAGATTTAAATTATTTTATGATTTTTTTTTTCTCTCTTGCAAAATCTGTTGAAAGGTTTAGGAGTTTGTGCACATTCAAGATACATTTTCAGCAACTCGAAAGGGAAGTGTTTGGCAAAATTTCTAGAAATTGCTAAGGGCAAGGGGTTGACAAAAGGTTGACACTTATTGTCCAACTGCACTTTAGAAACACTAAAAGCACCATGTTAAAGGCCTTTTCTTTCTGTAGTTCCTATGTAAAGAAGAGCAGAAAGTGTTTCCCAGTAACACACTCAAAGAGAAAGCACTCCTGCCCTGTGGAATCCCAAACTGGGATGAGACAATGCTGAGGGAAGGGACTGTGGAAATAATCCAGGAGAAGAAGAAAAGGCTTAAGTTTAAATTCTTGTTTAAAATATGTACTTTTGTTACTGTAGTTATTATAGGACACAGAAGATAGAATGATTATTATTGCAGGATGACATTTTATTAAAATTTACTTTTATTTTTTTATTTTTTATTTTTTTGTTTTGGTTTTTTGAGACAGGTTTTCTCTGTGTAACTCTGGCTGTCCTGAACTTGCTCTGTAGACTAAACTGGCCTCGAACTCACAGAAATTCACCTGCCTCTGCCTCCCAGTGCTGGGATTAAAGGCCTGTGCCACCACCACTGACTAAATCATGTGACCAGGGTGAGAGGAAAAAATTCCAAGTGTCATTCTCCAGACCACATGGTTTAATTCACAGTGACAGAATGATTACATCTACACACACACACATGTGCGCGCGCGCGCACACACACACACACACACACACACACACACACACACACACACCACGAAACAGGGTTTACAGGATTGGCTTATGAGTACTGGCTGGGTAGTCCACCAATGAAGAAACCAAGAATCTGGTGGGTGTTCAGTGCATGAAGTCCAATGCCTGTGTGGTCCCCATCAGCACCAAAGGAGAACAAGGAAGAATATTCTAAACTTCAACCTCAGACCCTGGAACCGGAGAAGGGAAGGCACAGAGGAAACAAAACGCCTGGCAAGTTTTGCTCAAAAACAGGTGCGAAATCTGGCTATAATTAAATACAGGCTCAGTCAGCCCGAATATTTTGATATAAAAAGACTTATTTTAAAAATGCCTATGTGTGTGTGCACGTGCACATGTGTGCCTCTGGAGGTCAAGAAAAAGGATGCCAAATCCCCTAGAGTGATTATGAGCGAGCTGCCTGACGTGGGTGCTGGGAACCGTGTTCATACCCTCTAGAAGAGCAAGCATGTTTTCAACCTCTGAGCTGTCTCTCCCAGCTCAAATATTTTTGAATTTGTAAGCTACAACATAATTAAATTTTAAATATGTCCTACTCCTTAACTCTGATTCCAGTTAAATTCAGTAAGGCCAGCCTCTCAAAGACTGACTATAAGGCAATCACGCAGCTGCTGACTGTCAAAAGAACAGGCGTTTTCAAAGTCTCAGAAGGTGCCACTAAAATATGAGCCACTTCCTTACACGTACACCAAACTACAGAACTCCACAGGGAAACAGATCTTTATGCTAGATTTGAAGCTTGGAGGATGTTTCCAATTTGTCGTCTGTCTGACCAGAGGTATGTAATAGCAGCTGAGATTGCAGTTGGCTTCATGAAACACAAGCCTGCCTACAGTGTTCAACCACACTGGGGACCATTTCTTCCACAAAGGCTGGAGCTCCGGCCTGCTGCAGCTGGTGAAAGGACCTGCTGGGAATCCTGATGTCATCAGATGTATAAACATGCCTTACGTTGCAATAACAAAAATACTTAAGGCTGTTTATTTTATAAGCAAAAGAAGTTTATTTCATGATTTTTGGAAGCTGAAAAACTCAAGGGCAGGTGGTTACAGCTGGTGGGGACCTCTATACTGTTTTATAAGATGTTAGGTGGGATCCTGTATCAGGAGAGCAGTAAGGGGCATTGCAAAAGAGGACATGTTTGAGACGAGGGGAGCTGTCAGTGGGAGCAAATGTGTACTTCTGTGAGAAAATAATTTTCTCCTGGAGGCTCTAACACCTCTCAAACAGTGTTATACTCAGGACCAAGCCTCAGGGTGAGTTTTTGGTGATGGCAATTTATATTCAAACCACTGCATCTGGTCCCTTTGTGATGAGATTTTAATTTGGTCCCAAGAGGCCAAGAAGATGCAGAACAGCTAAACTTATGTACGCTTATTCTGTCTAGTTTTATTTTTAAAAATTAATGTATTTCTGTTTTATTGTCTATATAATGTTACATAGCCACCGCTAGCTGCAAGGGAGTCTGGAAATGTGAACTTGATTTCAAATTAAGGTTATTAATAAAGGGAGAGGATGCCCTGGAAAGACAGTGGTCTGAGGACTTCTGTGATTTACCTTTGACTTCTACCCTGTGTAGGCTCTATAAACACAGACAAGACATCTCCCTTCCTTGTTTCAGCTCTTTAGCAGTGAAATGAGGATCTTAGGGAGAAAGTGACCCCGAGGACCACAGTGTATGGCAGCTCTCAAGGCCTGAGAGCTCACTGGGTATGCTCCTCTTTCTACCTCTGTGAAAGATGGTATCATATTAATGGCCTGTAATTGGTCCCTGGTGGGGATTTTTATACCATGGGAGTGGGCAAATGCTGTAAGTCTTGACTTTCTCACATGCCTCCTGCCCAACATTTTTCATTGCCTGAGAATCTATCACGTCAGTTCTGTGCATCAGAGTTTGAAAGGGTGGGAGGCATCACTTAGAAGTTCTCAGCTTCACTTATGCAGTTTTTTATTTTGCTCCTGTGAGTGTCTCCCCTAGCACCTTCCATTTTCCACTTTGCTATCTCCTTGCTTTCAATGCTTATGTTAGAAAGTTAGAAACAAATGTACTTGCTGTGGTTATATTCCAGACGTGTGTATTTCTGATTGCCCAACAAGTGTGACATGTGTCTTATTTAAACAGCTTCTAAAATACCTCTCCTTTCTTTCCACCATTACTGAAACTCAGCCCGAGTCATTTTTCTTCCTTGAATATTTTTACTTGCCATTAAAACCTTTCAACAATCTGCTGACCAACAGCATGACTAAGTTCTGCTGCAAAGCAAACTTACAGCGAATCTAGTTCTGCAGATCTTAATTGGCTTTATAGATGAGGCAGCATTCTGAACCAAAAGATGGTTCTAAAAACTCCATTCCACCACATGGGTAGCTTATATTTATAGATAAAGGATACAACTTATGGGAAGTAGGAGTAAAGAGATCATCTGCTTTATTTTAATATGCTTGGACTAGTAGACTGCTTCTGATTGGCTAGGGCTTGGCCAGTTGTTAAGAGTAGGTTAGAGTTCATCCACACATCAAGTTAGCTTTCTGTTCTCTATGAATGGGGGCGATGTTTTCATAGTACCCTTTCAACTGTTAAAAACATTACAGGGGAAATTTGCAGTTTACTAAAGAATTAGTTATCATTTCGTTAGTTATCAATTTTAAGTATAAATGTTTTAAGTAAAGTTTTATTTTGAAATAATTGCAGATTCACATTGAAGTAGAAGAGGCAGTATGAGAGGATTCAGAGCCACAAGAATAACCCAGAAGCAGCATCTCACACAGCTCTAAACAATAGAGCAAAGATGTCGACACTGGTGCATCTTCACTCATTTAACAATTTAACCTAACTTTTAAGGTCCCATGCCTTGGCTAGGGATAAGAGGGGAGGTACACTTAATTAAGTTCAGGAAGCAATTTAGACTCAGAACTGTTTGTAAGGTTTTCAGGAACTTCCTATCTCTTTCTACATCTGTCCTCTCCTCTTTTACATTCCAGAGTTTACACAGCTGTGGCTTTTCTCAAGTATAACTAAAAAATAAAACCAAAACAAAACATAACTAAAAGACCAATCAAACAACCACCACCACCACCACCAGCAGCAGCTGTTGACAGAAGTTTCTGTCCCACCCAGTCCCACAGCCATTCAGTCCCAGATAAACACACAGAGGCTTATATTAATAATAAACAACTGTTTGGTCTATTGTTCAGGTTTATTACTAACTACCTCTTACGCTTTAAATTAATCCATAATTCTTATCTATGTTTAACCACATGTCTTGATACCTTTTCTCAATAAGGCATTCTCATCTTGCTTCCTCTGCATCTGGCTTGCAACTGCATCTCTGTCTTTCCTCTTCCCAGAATTCTCCTAGTCTGGTTGCCCTGCCTATATACTTCCTGCCTGGCTACTGAACAATCAGCCAATATGAATGACAAATCTTTACAGTGTACAGGAGCATTATCCCACAGCAAACAGTAATGATGATGATGATGATAGTAATGGTAGTAGTAGTAGTAGTAATAATAATAATAATAATAATAATAATAATAATAAATCCCAAATGATAAGGTTGGGGCTGGAGAGATGGCTCAGCTGGTAAAGCTCTGACTTTGATCTCTAGGATACGCATTTTTTAAAAAAATTTAAAAAACAAGGTGTGTACTTGTATTCTCAACACTGTGAAGGCAGAGGCAGGTGTATTAATGGGTTAATGGGGCACATTTCCACGCACACACACACACACAGAGTCATACAAGCATACACACACACACACACACACACACACACACACACACACACACACACACAGAGTTAATATCTTGTTCTCTGGATGTGGGCTTTTGAACTTGACAGGTATCACTAGGGAGCTTGTTAAAACATCAGATTTGTGAACATGGCCCAGTCCTGATGGCTCAGAATTTGCATTGTTACTAATTCCCAGGTAACATATGTACACATTAAAATCTGAGACGTTCTGGTTTAATAGATAAGTGAACAATCTCCAGATGTGTCCTCCTCTTATGCCCCTCTAAGGTGGTGTACCTATAGTGTGAACCACCTTGCGACAAGAAGTCATGTCTAGGGTAAAGAAATGAGGCAGAGAATTAGGAGATGCAGGCTTCTGTTGTTTTCTGTCAAGTATCTCCCTTCAATAAACCCAGGAAATCCTTCTCCTTGGAACTGATCTACACTCCATGAAGCCCATGTTCTAGCTCTACAGATGACTTATGTGAAGATGGCACATTTTAAGACAGTTCTTTTACAACCTCATTGTCTAGAGAAACAGCTCCCATTTTATCTGGGTCACCCATGATCTGACCAAGACCTTCCAATCCCACAAAGCTATTCCTTGCTCTAGTTCTGTTATTTTCTAACTTGGATGCAAAGAACTTGACTTTGTAAAGTGTTTGAAGGTCTCCTGCTTTATGTCAAGTGCCAGATTCTTCACTTACATGAACTCATTTGAATCTAGCCCCCAACTGTGTCTGGTAAACTTCTCCCATTTCTTGGGAAAAAAAAAAAAACCTAAGGCTAAAAAAGTACGTAATTTTCCAGAGCTCATTTTTAAGTGAGAAGATATTCACTATGTACAGGCCTTGGGAAACCCTTATTCCTTGGATAGAAATGGCCAACTTGAGGAATTTTCCTTCTGTTTTAGTCTCCTCTCATTTATTATTTTTTCTGGCAGTTGAGATTGAGCCCAGGGCCTCTTGTGTGCCATACTGCTGAGCTACATCCCTAGCCCCAAGTCTGGCCTTTTCAGCTTCTCACCTAATTACAGCTCTCATGAACTGTCTTGTCTATGTCCAAGAAGGTTGTTTTAAATGGTATACTTTCCATATCCTGTTTGTAACTTCAGTGGGGACATCGTGGCATGGCTCTTATCATGCCAGTTAGAGACAAGAATCTGAAGTTTGTCAGAGAAGTGGGAACCATTGCTGAGGATTTCACAGGAACCATGAAGACAATGCCCAGTAGGATGGCTGTCACAGAAAAGAAACACACAAGCCATGGCAAGACCTAGAAAAGCTTGAACCCTCTCACTCCCTTGTTGCAAACAGCAACAGCAACAAAATAGCAACAGTCACTTTGGAAAGCATTCTGACAGCTTCTCAAACAGTTAACTACAGAGCCCTATGATCTAAGAACTCTAGTTTTAGGTGCATTATCTAACAGAAACAAAAATAAATCCATCAAAAAACTTATGTAAATGTTCATAGCAGGGATACTCATATTGTTGAGTCAGAATGTAGACAGGACCCCTCTGCCTACTCGTTTATGAATGGCTAAACAAGCTCTAGTATATTTAACAAAGTTGAATATTATCCACCCATAAAGAGTGCAAATATGGATACATGTTACAATATGTAGAAACCTTAAAAGCACATTAAACGAAAAAGTGATTCTATTGATAGGAATTGCCCAAAATGAACAACTGTGCCACAAGAAGTGGATTAGTGGTTGCCTAGGTGTTGATTGTTGGTGGCAAGGTTGTGCATACACCAAAACCTGGAGGGTTTTTTTTTCAGGGTAATGAAAGAGTTGGCTCTCTGTATCCATGATTCTTCTTGAAAATATTTTAAAGAAGCCAGGCAGTGGTGGCGCACGCCTTTAATCCCAGCACTCGGGAGGCAGAGGCAGGTGGATCTCTGGGAGTTCGAGGCCAGCCTGGTCTACAAGAGCTAGTTCCAGGACAGGCACCAAAGCTACAGAGAAACCCTGTCTCGAAAAACCAAAAAAAAAAAAAAAAAAAAAAAAAAAAAAAAAAAAAAAAAAAAGAGTCATTTCCACTGAACATGCGTGCTTTTTCTCTTGTCATTAGTCCATAAAGATCACAGTTTAACAAATACTTGCATAGCTCTTATATCATAGTATGTATAGAATTGAGAGATGACTTACAGTAAGTAAGAAGATGAGAGACTAACTTTATATACAAATGCTATGTTTCATACGAGATTTGAGCATTTCTGTCGTGTGGTCTATTAGGTACCCTGGGATCAGTCCCTTCTAGATCCCAAGGGATATTATTGTATTCTATAATTGGTTGTGATCATATTTACACAGGTCTACGAATATATTAAAGAATACTGACTCATAAAGTTTAACTATGTGGATTGTATGATATGTGATTGTCTCCATAAAGCTGGAAAATGCAACAAAACAAAATAAGTCTATATGACAGAGTCGCCACTCCCAGGGTTCCGCCTACCCTAGCCCATGAAGCTCTCGAGTCAGTGATGCCCAGCACTGGCCCTGCACCGGTCTGATGCCCAGAATCCCTCATTAGTTTCATTGGACTTGTAGAAACTCCTGGTGAGATCTGGACATAAGCGTGTCTGAATGCTCCTGGAGGTTCCTAATGTGCAGCAATGATTTTGATGGAGATGCTTTTTCCAGTCTTGCCTTTGCATGTTCAGTTCTCTGGAATTCTGTTCAGAGGCTGTAATCTACACGGGACCTAAAAGATTTGGCATGAAATTTTGATCAAAGCAATTACCTATATGCTTTTTCAATGGAGGTTGTCTGAAGCATGGCAGTCAGAGAAATTGAACTGTCAGAAACTAATATAAGAATAATAAGGGAATATTTCTTCTTCATTGGACACCCAAGATGAATAGCAGGTAAAATAAAATCTTAAATTAAATTGCATATGTATATGACTTTACTTTTTGTTAAAGGACTATAACGTGAATAATGAACACATTGAAAAAAGAAGACCAGACCCTCAATTTCTTTCAATAATGTTAGTGTTGTATATCCTACCTTGAATAAAACACATTTCACAAAACACCTACACAGTTCTGCAATGCATTGTGGATGGCCTCTCTGGAGAAATCTTACATGCCTTTCAATTTTGACATAGTGATATGGTAATAATAGAAGTCTTTGGCATATAATTCTGCAGGCAATTCTTTTCACACTGTTCTTAGCTTTACTGATTGAAAGCCAGGGTTTGCCTCACCTGGGTATGACCTGCAGTAAGATTTGAAGAGTTGAATGGGGACAGAAAGGACCTTTTGTACTCTTCATATTTGTGGGCCTATGGAGTCAAAGGCTAAATGGAAATGCATTTGAAATTGTATTCACTGGGATAGAGTTTCATCTGAGAAGGGAAACTCCAAAGGAAACCAGTCTCTCTCTCCCTCTGTTCCTCTCTATCTCTAAGCTGGTATAGCTGTTCTATTTTTCTGGTTTCCCAGGAATTCAGGATGCCTCTGTATATGTTGCTGTTCTATCTCTAATCATGTTGCCTTACTTCACATACTCCAACATGGCACATGACCACTGCTATGGTCCATCGTGGTGGATGACTGCCACCATAGTCTAACATGGTGCATGACCACCGCGTTTGTGGGAAGAGAGAAAGAGTAAAGCCTAGGTGGCCCCTTCTAATGATAGGACTTGGAACTTAGTACATAACTTTCTGCTCATGTTCTATTGGACAGAACTGAACCCTTTTTCCCTTAAAGGTTGCTTATTATGAGTCAAATATGAGAGACCATGGCTTAGGAAGATGGATTCGGGTTGTCTCACTGTTCCACCATTGATGTGGCTACATGAACTTGTATAGGTACAGAACAAAAGGCAGGCATCCATCAACCTAGTTCACAAATACATGGGTGGGGATGGAATTGTAGGCAAGTTATACCAGAGCAGGATGATTTCTGCTTTATGTCTCAGATGCTATCTGATGATAGTCTTACCTTTTGTTGGGAGAATATCACTGTCTTCTAAGTTAATACAGTACAAAAGTCATATTTGACAGTTGAGAGGATGTTAAGTCAGTTACAGAGGAGGAAAATAAATAGCGATTAAGGGAACTAAAAATAGTACAAGAAGATTTTTAGCTCTGGGTCTATAATATTCTAATTCTTCACAGTCACGGAGTTCTCATTAGTGAGTCAAAGAGCAGCCACTATTGCTAGTCTAGAGAGCTTGTTTAGAGGTTCTAACAAGGAAGTATACTTACTCGTGTACCCTTGACGGAAGTCTGGTCCTTCTCTATTCAGGGACAGTTATCCTATTTGATCGCGCACAAAGCTTCAAGAGGGATGCACATGGAGCAGTGAGGGAGGAAGGAGACACCTGCCTAGCCAGCCAAATCAGCTGAATCAACCCTGGGATCCACAGAGTGACAGATGTCAAAGCTAGG
>NC_022033.1:17087259-17104990 GCF_000317375.1 Microtus ochrogaster | reverse complement strand
GCCTGCCTCTGCCTCCCGAGTGCTAGGATTAAAAGTGTGCACCACCATCACCCAGCTCACCATTGCTATTCCTAAAGACACACTCTGTGGTTTGAAGACAGGGAAGAAAGTACACTTCTCATGGCTGCACGTGGGCCATTGGTAAAGAGGCGTGGAATGTGGGATGACATGTTGGAGACTGAGTTCACCAGAACCCCAGGGTTGATGGAAGGATTAAATGAGCTGGTGCGTATGAAATGCCTACCATGGTGACTAGCAAGTAGTGGGTCCTGCTTTAACGGCACCTCTGATTAGAATCATAGTTTGTCAAGATCCATTCCTCTCTCACTTCAGTTCCCTACTCCTATCTGTCATTGGTGGAAGGAGGCATGGCTAAGATCCTTTCCCCCGTCTTTGCCAGTTTCTCTAGTAAGCACACTGCGAGACTGCTTTACAGTATCTGCATGTGTATCTCACTTGTAAAGGCTCTGAGAAGTTCTGTAGGAAAGAAAGATGCTAACTTTTGTTTTACCCAGTGTTTCCTCACCCTGTTGACCATGCTACTATGTCTTACTATGAATTCATGGACCATCTGCTGGCATTTTGGGGAGCAAGCATTCTGTTGGATCTCCTATGATAAAATGACAATCACACAGGCAGCAGTTCGTCAAGCTGGACATTCTAGAGAATGACTCACTGCGGACGTTTTTAAAGAGAAAAATGATCCTCTCTTTTCCTCATCCATCAAATGAAAGTTATCTGGACTTTTTGAGTAGATTTTATGGCAGATGAAGCGGCATATTCCGAGTTGACTGATGCTGCCGATGCCAGACCTGGAGGTCAAGGGGAAAGTGAAGCGTGCCTGTGTGTGCACTGATCCTGGCATTGGTTAACAGTTATTCTTAAGCCACCTCGTCTACCAGAGCTGCAAAGTTTGTACCTATTCAGCTCATCTTTGACCCTAACGTGGCCACAGCAATTAGGTAGGCTATGAGGTGGCTATCAGGTTCTAACTGGTGACCGGGGAAAGAGAGCCATCAAGGGGTGGGGCTGTTCAAGGCCACAGATGTGGACTGAGAGTCTCCTGATGCAACTCCATTCAACAAACATTCATGTCTCACCTATTATGTGCCAGATACTAGGGTAGATTCTGGGAATGCAGTGGCCAAGTCTTCACAGTTTCATTTC
The DNA here is from genome assembly GCF_000317375.1 of Microtus ochrogaster. Lineage (NCBI taxonomy): Eukaryota > Metazoa > Chordata > Mammalia > Rodentia > Cricetidae > Microtus > Microtus ochrogaster. The sequence goes on along the minus strand of NC_022033.1, from coordinate 17,103,823 downwards.
TTTCCTTCACTCCCTCCCTCCCTCCCTCCCTCCCTCTCTCCTTACATTCCCCTTCCATCCCGAATATATATGTGTTGTGGGAACTCCTGCAGCCAATAACCTTTAAGGTGCTGGCCCACTTTGGGTGTGGTCTCTTGTACCATAAGTGTAGACAAAAGTATGCTCAGGCCTCCCCCCCCCCAATCTTTTTTTCTGCTGTATTCAATTCCGGTTCCCAGCATATGCACTAGACAGCAAATTGCTACCCTTACTGTAAGTTTATTCCCAAATAAAAATAAATAAACCTTTGATATACTCCATTCCAGGCTATTGTGGAACTCTTTGATACAACTACATATGTATATGTGTTTATAGGCCAGGGGTTGAGGTCAGATGTCTTCCTTTGTAGATTTCTCTCTTCTGTCTTATTGAACTGGAACTCACTGATGGATAGTACTGCCTGGCCAGCAAGTATGTGTGTGTGTGTGTGTGTGTGTGTGTGTGTGTGTGTGTGTGACTGTGTGTGTATCTCTGTGTGTGTCATAAATGCTTTGCAAGAGCCATGCCATGTTACAGCATGCTGATGGACGAGAGGCTTCATCAACATTGGCTGAGAAATTCATCGCTGAGGTTGAAGTTTAAAAACTTTAATAAACCAAATCTCCTAAACTTGGGGTTAAAAAAACGAGTATGAGGGACAGGATTCCCTTTGGGCTTCCTGGGGTTTTGTATTTCTTGCCACAAGACAGATGACCTTTCCTTGGGGCCTGATTACAGTAACTTCAATGATGTTTCAGACCCAACTTCTTTTTTCTAGATTAGGACGATTTTCTGTGTTTTGTTGTAACTCAGAGCCAGTGAGGAACACTGACCTGGGAAGCTGTCCCCTGCAGTTAGTTCTCTCTGATGGGGCCTCTGTGTGACACTCAGGGAGGTTGCAGTTATACTGCAGCTGGCGTCATCCCCTCCCCACCCCCTGTTTCCTACAATATGGAGCCATTGTGGAGCCAGAAGGATCAAGGTTCTCCTTCCCAGGAGAAACACTGTTTTGGGAAGGCCACGTGGAAAGATTGCTGTGAGAATTTCACCTCAATTACAATCCTCCCCTCTCCCCTCCCCAATCTCCTCCCTTCTCCCCTCCCCCTCCTTCTCTGAATAGTTTCTCTGCAGCCCCAGCTATCCTGGAACTTGCTCTGTAGATCAGACTGGCTTTGAACTCGGAGATCCACCTGCCTCTGCCTCCTGAGTGCTGGGATTAAAGGTGTGTGCCACCACGGCCAGGCTTATTCTTGGCTTCTTAGGACAGACTCTTCCTCTTGGCTGGATTTGAGCAATACCTTTTTTAAAGGGCATAGCTCCCCCACAAAATTAGAAAGAAAGGATTGAGATTTTTAAAGGCGAGTGGCCAAGATTTGTTCAGACTGGGTGTGCTGGCTCCCTTCTCTCTGCCTCATTCATGCTCTATGTCCAGTTTGCACGTGACTCCATCCTGCTTTGAGCGCGGTGAGGCTGACATCTGTAGAGCTCTCAGCTATGCCTCCATTTTTTGGCTTCCTCTTGAGTCTGGCCAATAAGATGAGAATGAAGGACGGGAAGGGAGCAGTCCAGGTACTTGATCCCATTCCTCTTCCTAGCACAGGCACCACACCCGCCTGTAGCCACACCCCTGCATGGCTCCTGCTTGCTGGGTAACCCCTCCTGTCTATTCGCACTACGATTTTTCTCTCTGTACTCTTGGATTCTTCAAGCCTCGTGTAGTAAGAATCTAGCCGTTGCTGGTTTCTTAGTGTCTTCCCATTCTTTCCCCTCTTAAAGGTTTTTCTTTATGTAATTGAGGTGACATTCTCACAGCATATTATTAATCATTTTAAACTGTACAACCCAGTGGCATTTTACACATTCATAACATTAGGTAACACACAGAAAACTATCAGATAGTCTGGAAACTGGACTTACGGACGGTTCCTTAGCTGCCACGTGGGTGCAGGGAATTGAATGTTGAGAGTGGAAACCTGGGTTCTTTGGAAGAGCAACTAGCACTTTTAACCATTGAAACATCTCTCCACCCAACACCGAATTCTCGTGACAACAGGACACCCCTCCCTTCATTGTTCCAGAAGAACATCCATAAGAACAGCCCTTAAATAGCCAGGGGTGGACAGGTGCTTGCTTCCTGCTTCTGTGGGTTTTCTCATTCAGGGTGTTTCATAGACAGGGAATCTGTGCTGTGTGGGCTTTTGTGGCCGTCTCCTTTCACCCGGTGCTGGAGACCAGCTTTGACAAAAATATCACTTATGAGGGTAGGGCAGGGGTCACTCGGTGCTGGAGACCAGCTTTGACAAAAATATCACTTTTGAGGGTAGGTCAGGGGATGAGAAGAGTCAGTAAAGGAAGTGAAGGCACAAGTGAAAATTATAAAACAGAAACGAGGGAGCTCCAGTGAATCCTGAAGTCCCTGCGTTTAATCTCCCGTATGCTTTTATACCCCAATACAACGGGGGAAGAAGAAAAAAACTGCTTTAACAGGATACGAAAGACAACTACTAGTACAGTTACTTCAATACGCAGAGATAGCAAGTCATTAACATTCTGTTGCCTAGGCAGTGAATCAGCCTAGACCAAGTATCTTGAAGGCAGCCACTCCCCACTCCCAGGTTTGAAATAGTCAAACCTCCTGTTTCAAAAAGAAGGAGCAGAAGTATGCTTGGAACTCCTGACCATTGGTCAGAGTGGAGTGGATCCAACTATGTGGATCATCTTAATATCAAAGGAACCAAGTAACCACGTCCTGGGTCAGAATGTGTAGCCCTGGTTGTTGTCGACAATTTTGAGCAACCTCAAACTCTCTGACCTTCAGACAAGGTAGAAATAGGCTCAGATTTTTGGGCTTCCACAACTTAGCAAATTGTTTTTTATTTATTATTTTAGGTTTATTCAAGTTGTAGTATGTGCAAGTACAACTTATTTTTACAGCAGAATAGTCCATTATATGGCTGTACCTCTTCTTAATTCTAAACTTTGCAAACTAATGGGTCTCAAAATGTGGTATTTAGACCAGCCACATCAGCATTGCCTGGGAACTTTTTGGAAATGCAAATTCTAAGGTCCACCATTACATTCTAGGTTCAGAATTTTGCTCCTGTTTTAAGACAGGGTCTTCCTATATAGTTCAAGCTGGCTTCAAACTCATGATCCTCCTGCTGCAGCCTCCTGAGTGCTGAGATTACAGGTGTAAGTCATCTCTGGTTGAAATCTGGATTTTAACAGACCCCCACTCCCCAGCCAGGTTCCAGTGCATGCTTAGCTGTGAAGCCCACTGCTGTTAGTGGTCTCTGGATTAAGGTCTCTTTTCCTGGCCCGATCCTGCTCTTCTGACAGAGTCACTGACATCTGGTCCTTGTGTGCTTAATTCTATGTATACCCTTAGCAGGGCGGTGGGGTTCTAAGAACTTCAGTTTCAGAAGTAGGTATGACGTCAATGTTCCCGAAGGTGCCAAGTGCAAACTCTCTGCATCACATCATTGATTAGCTCTTTTTCCTTTCTCACTGACTTCCCCATAGCTAGTGTTTCCTACAGCCACTTCCCATTCCCACACCCTGCTCCGAAGACATCACTTGCCCTTGAATCTTGTTTTATGGTCAACTCCTTAGGGATCCTGACTTAACTGGACATCCCCAAATAATGTCCAGTATGTATAGGAGTGAGAGATTTTTTTTTTCTTTTGAGGTAATAGGTTGAGTAATAGATTTTTGGATTCAGATAACACTCGTACTGGTACAACCCTATGCTGATCAAGGGGAAAGACTGTCATTGGAGGAATGTGGGTTAAATAGAATTTATCCCTGTTAAATTCACACCCCCACTAACTAGGGAAAGAAAAGTACCTGGCCCTGTGTGGAATTCACCTTGAATGTGTCTCTAACTTTGCTTGTTCTGTGTTGCTACCATAGTAACAAGAGCAATTAAACTTAATCTCTCTCTCTTCCTCCCTCCCTCCTCTCTCCTCCATACCCCAGTTCATTTTGGATTTGCCTTGAAGTATTTTAGTAAAGCAGTGGGAACACACTCTGCTCATCTCTACCCTGATGCTAGCCTTCTCCAGTTTTATCAGGCTGTATGTTCCTGTGGTCTCTAATCTCTTTCGTTGGTGAGAAAGTGTAGGTACTTAAAGCGCAGGCATTTACACAGGATTCAACAATTAGATAACACAGGAGTGACATCGGCTGGGCCAGTGTTCAGTCCCCTTTGTCAACTCAGAACATCTGTTTGGCCAACGGAGGCATCTTAGTTTATTGCTGTCATTAGGGGCTGTCAGTCAGACGAACTGCAACCTGCCTTCCCACTGAGATGCTGAATATTAAAAACCTGCATTTCAAAGGCTCAGTTCTAATTCACATTTGTTTTTAAAAGGAGAAAAGAATTCTCAGATTCTGTTTATAACTATGAATCAATTCTAGGAGTTACTGAGAGGCAATCAGCTAGCCATTTTTGATAGACACACCTCACCAGAAAGAAATAGGCCCGAGTAAGAGCTGTAGATTCTTGTGATAACCTCTGCTGCATCATTCTACCTGATTTTGAAAGACCCCCCCGGTGCGGGGAGACTCTCACTCAAGTCTCGGGATAACATGACTCCCCAGTAACTCACGAGAGACTGTCCTTGCTGCAATCACACGAGGTTTATTTGACATGACAGGAACCAGTGCATTGGGGCCGCGACTCATAACCCACGCAGGGGAGGAGTTCGACCTCGAGTAACTGGGAGAAGGGGGTTTTTAAGGGAAGAAACCATAAGCCAGTAATCCAAAGGGGGCAGGGAGGGCGACATTAAAAATTCCGAAAATACCAGTGATAATCACAAGGGGGTAACTCCCTGTTTCTCAAGATTATAATCTAAATTTATCTTCAGCTAGTTCCTGAAACAGAGTCACTGAACCTGCTAATCCTAGATTTTTGGCTCTTCTCTTCCTGCTAGAGGGGTCTGGATTTAGCCAGGTCTTTCAATTTCAGAACCTCTAGGGTGGACAGTGTCCCCTGTCCACTTTCGTATTGCCTATCAAATCTAGACTGTGGCAGCTCTTTGTCCTGTTTCCTCCAAAGCTTTCTTAGCTCACACCAGAAATAACTCAGAAGTATGTACCAGATGCAGCTTCCTACCCACAAGTCATCAGTGTTGGGGGATGAAGGCCTAAGTGCCTTGCTCTCTAATTGGAAGGCTCCTTCTAAGCGCCTCTTGAAAGGGCTTCCAAAGGAGCTGAGGATAAGTTGCTCACTGAGACAGTCAACATGTCCTCTTTTACTTACTTACTTGTGGCTGACACTATTGGCTGCAGTTGGGGGTCCCAAGAACAAGTAGATTCCAAGGTAGAGAGACTAACACCTGGGAGATTTCCTGGAGAATGCTTTTGGGATCGAAAACAGTAAAAATGAAAGCAAAGGAGCAGGACCGCGCAGAAGTCAAAGGTGAGCTGTGGTGTAGCGAGGTGTCTCTGAATGTTAGCCCGGGGCACGCCCTATTCTTAGACTTGGTAAGGTCCTCACAGCTCACAAGCAACAATTGTTTGTGTATCCACAGCTTGAGCTAATTAATTAGTTGATTAATTAACGTGTGTGGTCGAAGGCGTGGCGTGCACATGCTATGTTGTGAGTCTGGAGGTTCTCCTGCCACTTTGTAGGGTCTGGGGATTGAACTCGGTAATCACTTCTGTATGTAAGAGTCCTGTCCATTGAGCCATCTCTCTAGACCTTTTCCCCACTCCGCTCCCACAATTCCCCACCATTCTGTCCTCTTCCCCAACCACCTGCTCATCCACTGAGTAGCATCTGGCTATGTTATGGATTCTTGGAAACGAAAATCAGTAAAATACTGCTTTAGAGTTTACAGCGCAACAGAACCAACACTAGACAACTTGATACACAGAGAGAAATTATTGGGATGTACCGGCTCATGAAATTGTGGAGGCCAAGTTCCACCAACTACCACCAGTGAGTGGAGGTAGTGCAGTTTCAGTTCATGACCTTAGACATGACAACTGGGGGGCCAACAATGTGAATCACAGTAGGAGTCTGAAGACCTAGGAACCAGGAGTCTAACAATAGCCAAAAACCAATGGCCCAGCTCTAATGGCACAAGCAGATTTATATTTCTTTCTTTTCTGTTCGGTCCAGACCTTCAGTGCAATGGACGCCTCCCACCCATTCTGATGAAGGCTCCTTTTCTATATTCAGCCTACTGATTCAAGTGCTCATTTTTGCCAGCTATCTGGGCGTCTCTTAATCTAGTCAAGTTGACAAGTAAAATTAACAATCAAAGACACGATCTTCTATATAGAAGTGTTCGTAGTCTCATGGGGATTGACAAATATAGCAAAAGATCATTAAAACGTGCCCTGACAAGTTCCCCAAAATAGAGCCATTAAGGCAGCTAGGAGTGATAGGTGTATTTTGGGCAGAGAGCCCAGATCACAGTTTATGTGTTGTGGTAAGCATCATCAGAGACTTGCTCTGAAGTGTAGAGGCCATGAATTTGAAAAAGAGAAAGAGAGGGTATATGGAGGGTTTAGAAGAGGAAAGGGAAGTGGGGGGGATGATGTAATTATATTGTAACCTCAAAAACAAAAGAACTAATTTTGTAAAAGGAAACAAATGAACTACTCATAGTTCATAGGATTTGTAGCATCTCAGGGCCTTGGAGAAAAGCTGGTCCAAGCTTTACTTGAGGTTTGGCTCTTCTTCATAGAGTCTTTGCAAGGCAATTATCTAATCTCTGCTTAGCTCTGGCTACAACTGGTGATTTTGTGTTTCCCAACTGGCTTGTGTGGAGAGGTGGGAACCTCCCTGTGTGACTGTTCATTAACTCTGACCTGAGATTCTCTCCTCATCCCTCCATGCAATTATCCTCGCAACAGAGCTACCACTTTGTGCATTAGATTGTCCCATTAGAGCACAGGAGGCTGGAGCATTCATCCACCAACACTTGGTAACCTGTGGCTATCAGATTATATCTCATATGATTGACTTCTCATGTACTTCTGAGTTGTGTCTGATGTGGGCTAAGCAAGCTTCTGAAGCCCTAGAGAACAGGAGAGAGAGAGAGAGAGAGAGAGAGAGAGAGAGAGAGAGAGAGAGAGAGAGAGAGATCACAGCACAGCCTTGCTACAGGACAGAAGGACAGAAGACAGACACAGAGAACCCCTCTCCTAGCTATCATCCCTTCCTCCATTTTGGCTTTTCTCCTTAATTATAGCTGTTAGCAAAGAGCTTTACCAAATGAATATACAAACAGGCTGTTTTCCTGTTCAAAACCATTCACGAGAGTCTCATTGGTTTTGCATGAAGGACCAAAACTGTTAACACGTCCCTCTGGTAGTTGTGGTTCTCAGGACTCTAGGGGCAGCTGGTATGCTAGTTCTCCAGCTAGTGTCTTAGCATCTTGACTATGCTGTGACTTCTCTGGTCCCCGGTCTTCATGCTGAGGGGTTCCCATGTCTGGAAGCTGTTCTTCTGATATTCATCAACACACTCTGCTCACTGTTCAGGTCTGAGGTCAGCAATTATAACTTCTTCTGTCCCCCCACTTCCTTTCAACCTTCTTTTTTGTTAAGATGCAATGATTATGCAATAAATTAGACCTATTTTAAGGGTGTGGTTATTTAAGTACAGTTATATACTTCTAGTAAGGTTTCTTTGTATTTCCTTTGTTTGTGCATGCGTTAAGTGTGTATGTGTGTGCAAAAGTTGCTGCTTGGTACCTGTTGCCATAGATTACTATTATTTTCTTTTTCAAACTTCCTATAAGTGATATCTTGCAGGATTCAGTTTTTACATCTGACTGTTCACACTCGTCTGCATCAGCTGTTAATCTTTATTTTTTATATAATTTTACTTTATGACTCATTGTATAGATATATTGTAATTTTTAAATTCTTATTTAAAATTTTCTTTTCTATTACTTTTACCCAAATAATCAGTGATATCGATAGTGGGTTTCACTGTAACTTTTCACAATGTATATCCACTTCCCATTATGCTCTCCACCACTACCTGGTTCTCCTTTTCCCTAATACTACCCATTTGTGTGTCATTCCCCAACCCGTACATGTCAAACATGAGAAATACCTGTCATTCTGTCAAGTGGATTATTTTCTTCCCATTTTCCTACAGTGACATGTTTTCATTCTCCTTTGTCGCCGAATAAAACCTCATTGTCTCTATACTTCATATTTTCCATACCCGCTCACATGATGGAAACCTATGTTGATTTTGCAATTTGGTATACCTGGGAATGCAGGTATCTCTCAGGCATGCTGACTTTGGTTCCTTTGGCTATATGCAGCTGAATCAAATGGTATGGTTTCCTGAGGAAATTCCGTTCTGATTTTCATAGTGACTGAATTAAGTCAGAGTCCCTCCATTGGTGCAAGAGCGTGGCTTTATCCTCCTGCATCCTTGTCAGCGTTTGCTATTTTTGTTGTCGTTTTCTTGATGATAACAGTTCTGACTGGGGTGAGTTGGAATCTCAATTTAGTTTTGATTTGCATTTTCCTGATGGCAAAGGATGTTGAACATTTCTTTATACACACGTCCTAGCCATTTGAATTTCTTTTGAGGATTGTCTGTTTAATTCATTTGTCCATTATTGATTTAGTGATTTTTTTTGTTTGTTTTTAGAATTCCTTATATTCCGAAAGTTAATTCCCTGTCAGATGTACAACTAGCAAAGATTTTCTTTCCTTCTCTAGAATGTCTCTACCCTGCTTTCCTTTGAAATATAGAAGCTAATACATTGAGGCATACCATTTATCAATTCTCAGATTTCCTCAACTATCAGAGTCTGATTCAGGAAGTCATTCATTGCAGAGATCCTACCCTTGTTATTTGTCTTAGTTAAGGTTTCTACTGCTGTGAAGAGACACTATGACCATGACAACTCTAATAAGGAAAACTTTTAACTGGGGTGGCTCGCTTACAGATCAGAGGTTCAGATTATTATCACGGTGGGACATGGCATCGTGCAGGCAGATCTGGTCCTAGAGAAGTATCGAAGAATCCCACATCTTGTAGGCAGCAGGAAGTGGACTGTGACACTGAATGAAGCTTAAGTGTAGGAAACCTCAAGGTCTGCCCCCACAGTGACACACTTCCTCCAACAAGGTCACACCTACTCCAAAAAAGTCATACCTCCTAATTGTGCCACTCCCTCTGAGCTTACAGGGCCAATCACATTCAAACTACCACATTATTATTACAAATATTTCATTAGCTTACAAAGTAATGGTTTCATTGTGTCATTTTCACACGTATACATACCTATGCTTTGTTGTTATTTTCTCCTGCCGCCTTCCTTCTACCCCCTTCCAGCCTTTGGCTGACCTTCTTCCGCCCCTCCAATGGTCCTTGCTTCTGCTTTGATGTGATATATTTTCCACCATCCTTTCTTGCTTCCCATCTTCCCCCTCCCTGCTTTAGATCTCTTTCTCCCTTCTCATGGTCTCCTTCCTCCTTTCATACTTGTGATAAAGTTTCTAGATTCAGTTAGTTGAAATGGGAAGACTCACCCAAAATGTGGCTGGTACAGTTCCGGGGATGGAGTCTTGGACTGAATAAAAGGGAAACCACTGCCCTGAACACCAGCATTCATGTCTCTTGCTTTCCTGACTGTGAGCGTAACCACATGCCGTATGTTCCTGCCACCATGATCTCCTCACCAGGATTGTCACAAATTTTGAGTCAAAATGAGTCTTCTCTTCTTAAGTGGTTCCTTGTCAAGTATTTGGTTGTAGCACTAATAAAAATAGAGGGGGAGCTTCCTGCAGACTTCTTATAAGCAATTGAAGCCTGAAGACTGTTAACTACAGCAAAACAAACCAAGCAGCATGGCGAAGTTGGCTACTCTAAAGTCTCTCCTTGTGGTCTCACAGCTCTTTCTACTTCCTTGCCTAAACCAGCACAAACCCTAATGAAGTTTGACTTCCTATCTTCCCTCTTCTGCTGTATCCAGCGTGTAAAGGTGGAGACCATACATCTTATTACCTGAAAGGCTGAAGAACAAGGGCTAGGGTTTCAGCACACATTCAGTCTAGCCTTTTATTAGCAGGGTTCTTTTATGCTTTCCTCTGTGTACTCCCCTGACATGGGTGACTTGGAAGAGGTCTCCATTTCTCTTTGTTTCTAACTTCTGAAACTTTGATTATGATTTATACAGCTGAGAGTCTCTGGGTTTATTTTATTTAGTGTTTCTTGTACAGAAAAAATATGATCGATTAACGGACATGGAGAATGTAATTGGTCTCTCCCCCATCTCTGTGAACATAGTCCTCATAATAATGTAGCTCAAGGTGGTTTTTAACATGCTTGGTTTCCCAAGAGAATTCCCAAGAATTTCTCTTTATGGTTGTTAAGTCTGCCCCCCATTTCTGGGTCAGTATCTCTTCTAGTTTCATTTCCATTGTGGCAATAAAGTACCAGGACGAAGATCAACTTAGGTATGTCAATACTGTAAACATGCTTTGCACACTTCCTAGTAGAAACTCTCACACCTGGCAGATCCCAGCTAAATATTTGTTTGCAGAATAAAGACCTGCTATTCACATCATGGTAAGAATAAAATTAAAATTTCATAAAAAGACAGCATTGGGGAGATGTTTATAATTCCAGATTGCAGCCCATCATGCTCAGGAAGTGAAGGCAAGAACTTTACACCTAGATGTGAAGGACAGAGAGAAATAAATGTGTACATGCTCACTTGCTTCCTGCTTCTTGGCTAGATTTCTTCACTTCAAGCCAATTTTCCACAGGCATGCACACAGGACAACCTAGTGTGGAAAATCCTTCACTGGGATTCTCTTCCCAGGTCATTCTAGGTTGTGTCAAGTTGACAAAGCTACCTGTCACAGCACCCCAATTAACTTTTCGATTAACATATTCCTTTGTCAATCATCCCTTCTCTCACCTTGCTCAGAAGGCTGAGTTTACTTGTTTATTTATTTTACCAATGTTGTCCTCCCTACTTCCTTATTTCCCCTATCTGATCATTCTAACTCGCCCTACCCTCCAACAACAGCAAGTTACTGCATTTCAAATCTTATCACAAACCTCTCTGTCCAGTTCTGATTGACAGGAGCATTTATCAGCTGTTAGCAAATTGAACTTCATTGTGCCGGAGTATAAAGGTGCCAGAGTGAAAAATGGCTTGGGAAAAACCAGTGCCTGCAAGTTCAAGCCAATGTTGTTGTAACTTTTGATAAAGGAATCTGTGTTTCATGTTGATTTGTTTCTTTACACACTGCCTGTGTTATCTCTTGATTATTTATATCCCGTACGATATAGATCGTTTTCCTACTTTGGTCTTGTATCTTTGTTTACTTTACTTTTTTTTTTGTTTGTTTCTTTCTCTGTGTAGCCCTGACTGTCCAGGAACTCAATTTGTAGACCAGACTGGCCTTAAATTCACAGAGATATGCCTGCCTCTGCCTCCTGTGTGTTGAGATTAAAGGCGTGCCATGCACCACTACACCCAGCCCTATTTATGCTATGTTTTATACAGAAATTTTTAAAAATTAGTTTGTCACTCTTTTCTTAGTGGCTAGACTTTTTTAATCTCAAGGCACTTTTCTTAAATATGACTCACAAAACATATGTTTTCTTGAAAAAATAATTCTCACATTTAAGCTTCTACTTCTAGTTTAGATATTACATGTGGAAGAAGTCAGAGTTACAATCCTAACTTTAATATACAGAGATCAAATTGTTCACAAAGTTTGAAAGGTTGTGTGGATGCAAAGTGTTCTTATTTACCTCATTGATTCTAAGTAGATTTGCAGGGCTGGACGGATGACTCAGAGATTGAAAGCACTCACTGTTCTAGCAGAAGTGAGTTTGGCTCCCAGCACCCATGTAAGTTGTGGATTATTATTGGAGATGTGTTAATTTATTGATGCTGTGGAATATTTGTTTAATGATAGAAAGAAGTGTTGCAGTCTTTTATGCTGCATTTGTTTAACTCTGTGAAGCTGTGTGACTTTGACTGTCTAAAACACCTGATTGATCTAATAAAGAGCTGAATGGCCAATAGCGAGGAAGGAGAAAAGGTAGGTGGGGGCTGGTAGGCAGAGAGAATACATAAAAGAAGAAGAGAGAAGAGGAAGGAGTGAGAAGAGGGGAAGTGGAGAGCATGCTGGGTGCCGGTCACCCAGCCGCGCAACTAGCCATGGAGTAAGAAGGAAAGAAATGTATATAGAATAGAGAAAGGTAAAAGCCCAGAGGCAAAAGGTAGATGGGATAATTCAAGTTAAGAAAAGCTGGCTAGAAACAAGCCACACTAAGGCTGGGCATTCATAAGTAGGAATAAGTCTCAGTGTGTTTATTTGGGAGCTGGGTGGCTGCCCCAAAGAGTAAAACAACCAACTGCACATGTCAAATGGCTTACGACTGCCTCTTTTACTCCAGCTCCAGGGGTCCTGATATCCTCCTTTGTTTCTTTCGAGTGGGTGCACACATACACACATACACATACACACACTCATGCACACATACACACACACACTCATGCACGCATATACAAGCACACACGTGTACACCCACCTATCCACACACATGCACACACTCATACACATGTATACATTTAAAAAAATAAAAGAACAAGGCAGAGATAGGTCTGCTTCTAGATTCTCTATTGCAGGGAACTATGATTTTATTCCTGGGACAAAACCATATTTCCCCAATGATTGCAGTTAAGAATATCTTTTCTCTCTTCTAAGTCTCTCATGTTTCAGAATTGTCTTAACTGTTTGTAGATGTTTGCTCTGGAGTATGTGGCTGTTGGAAGTAGGATTACTGATGTGAAAAGTTCCATTTCCCTCTTGAATGAAACCATATAAAATTAATTTGGTAATGAATTTGTGGACAATTAACATTAACACTATAAAATATTCTATCCATAGTATAATTTACCATTTATTCATGTCCTTGAAAAGTATGAATAAGAGTTTTGCAAATTTCTTCATGAAAATTTTATTTCTTAAATCTTAAGTTTATTTGCAGATGTCTTATGTTTGTTTGATTAATGAAAATAGTTCTGAAGATTCTATATATTCTAATTGGTTTATTTTTACTCTACAGACAACTGCTCTAAAATACTGAAATTAATATCAGTTCAACAACAATATTTAATTTTATCCAGTAGTTTTTAGATTCTCTGGAATTTCAGGGTAGCAAACATATTCTAAGCAAATGATGACAAATTTCCCGGTTAATTTTCCAATCCTGTATCTCATATCATTTTTCCTTACCGAATTCACTATAGCCTCAGGAGACTAGAGGTGGTCACAATGCATACGCACCATTTCGAATCTTAATAGAATTTTATTGAATTTTAACCACAGGCTATTGGTAGCTCTCTCATTAGAATGCTTTAACTTACAATTTTCAAGTTTTAACTTTACGATCTGCAAAAGCAACATGAAATCATGAGAAACTTTACTTTGAATTTTGACTAGATACATGGTATGTATTCTAATATCTTCTCACAGTGCTGGGAAATAGATGAGAATGTTGCTCCAGTGTAAGTTGAGGAGAACCTATATTATGTTTATTATACTTTATGCTCCACTTTTAGGTTAAAAACACATTTCTTGCTAAAGTTGTAGAAATGGCTCTTGGGTTTTACTGAATGTTTTTCTTCAGCTACTGAGACAATAAATTTTCACCTTTTAGTATGTCAGGGTGGTGTAGCAGAGTGCTAAATTTTCTGACTTTTACCCTCCTTGCATAAATTCTTGGCATAAATTTTGTTTGCCTATATTTTATAATTTAAAAATTGTTTGCAGGGAAAAATTGTCTTTAGGGCTAGAGAGATGGCTAAGTGGGCAAAGTTCCCATTTTGCAAGTCTGAAGACTAGAGTTCAGATCCCCAGGACCCATTTAAATGCTAAGTAGGTGTGTGATCTGTAATCCCAGCATGCAGGAGGCAAAGGTAGGGGATCCCCTAGAACAAGCTGCATAGCCAGACTAGCCAAACCAGCGTGTTCTCAGTTCAAGTGAGAGATATTCCCCCTCAGTGTTTAAAGTGGAGACTGAGGAAAACACCTGCTATCAACCTCTGACCTTTACATACGCGTGCGTACCTGCACACATATGTGATCTCACACATGTAAGCATTCAAACTCTTCTTACACACATAGGCACAAAAAAATCTTATGTAGTGTGTAATGGTTTAAATAAAATGCTGCAGGTCCGCGAGTGGTAGCAGCAGGCCACGAAGGCAGCCAGTCCCAGGCAGGGAGCCCTGAGTGGCTGATGGACCATGAGGGCCAGTGGGTCCTAGGCAGGGAGCCTAGGCAGGGAGCCACATGGTGGGTGAGAGACCAAGCAGCAGCATGTCCCATGAGAGACAGAGACCTATTAGGCATGTGTGCGGATAAGAGACCAAGACTGACGCCATGCAAAGTGAGGTTGGATATTTATTTAGTGAGTTATGGAGGGGAAAGGGAACAAGGGGAGGGGAGAAGGGAGAAGAGCAGAGAAGGAGAGAAAGAGAGAGAGAGAGATTGGAAGAGAGATCTGCTTGCCTTGGTGTAGGAGGTTGGGTGGAGTGGGGGTGGGGAAGTAGGCAGGGCTAGTCTCTTAAAGGGACAGGACAGACCATTACATAGCGCACACATGTATTTTAGATATCTGCATTAATATTTATAAATTAAATTGGTTTACATATTTTAAACTTCCTGTTAAAGGGTGTATACTTGTTTGTAATTATTTATCTTCCCTTCAAGAAGAGTATATTTTACATATACCGCCTTCCTGAAACTGGCGTGTACTTCTGTTCCCCCTTGTCAAGTTCAACCACACATCTTGTTTGTTTGTAGGAGTCAGTGTGTCAATCCCAAGTAGTAGTTTTAGAGGCATTTGTGACTATTCTGTGTCTTTGGCTATTTCTGCCTGCCCTGACAATGGCCACACTCCACACAGTGATTATTTCTTTAGCTTAGTCCTTGGAATATGGAATTATGGGAAACACATCTGAACTGGGTTCATAGTCTCCACTGAAATGCAACCTGCATATAATATGAATGAATAATAATTTTTTTTAATCCACTGAGATTTTAGGGTTGGCATTATGGTAAAGCTAGTTAAATATCCATATCTGGATTTAAGACTCAGTGTTAACTGACTGTTGCCATAGTAAAGCTAGTTAAGCATCCCTATCTGTGTTTAAGAATCAGCGTTTACTTAGCTCGATTAAAATGGACCACTACATTTCTTATTTCCCTAAACATAACTATACATTAAAGAAACAGTCTGATCCTCTAATATTTGGTAAATTTGATTGTCAAAGTGTCTAAGCTGGTGTGCGTTTCATCAGGAAGAAGTTTTATTGGGAGAAGTTTGACAGAAGATCCAATTAAAACTAGTTGTTGACATATTTGTTTTTTCCCCTTATGTCAATTTCATATTTCATAATTTATGTTCTCAATTTTTTCCTTCCACTTTGGTAATTTATATTTTTGTAGGAAAGTTCTCCTTGTAATTGTGTTTTATGTCAACATGAAGTTGTCTATAGGAATCTCTCCTGATTAAAGAGTAAACTTTTGCTGTATTTTAATTATGCTCTAATGAGAATATTATTTATGTCTTATCTCTTTTTCTTGATAAAAAATTTAAGTAAGTTTGTCTGCATAATTAGTCCTTTTAGAGAACCTGATTATTCTTTGTCAGAAACTCTTGTCAAGTTTTGACAAAATCTTCGTGTTGAAAATTTTCATATTTCAAACTTTTTCTTCTTATTTTTAGTTCCTCATTTCTATTTTTCCTTTTTTTCTAGCTTTAAAGGCGAATGTATAATTTCTTTATTTCCAGTATTTCTGACTTTGCTTAATACTATATAGGATTGGCTATAAGCAGTATATCTATATATCTATATCTATCTATATATCTCTATCTCTATCTCTATATCTATCTATCTATCTATCTATATATATATATATATGGTATCTTAAAATAAGATGAAAGTTTGCTTTTTCTTGTACATAAAATTTTAGAGGGTAGGAAACCCAGGGCTGGCATGATAGCTGGGCTATGCAAAAACCATAGATACTGTAGATCTTTCTATTTTCTTGTTTATAGGGCCTTGTTCTTACCTGCCTTGTGTCAGACAATTGATCTCTTTGCCTGTGTCCCAGTCAGTGTGAAGGATGAAGGAGATAAGGAGAGCTTCCCTCCCCTAGAGATATGACCTGGGACTTTCATGTGTCACCTTTCCTTTTATCTCATTGGCAAGAACTTACAACCACACAGGAGAAGAGTAATATTTGAGTTTTTATCCTCAGGATTCATATGTCTCAGCTTAAAGTTAAGGATTCTAATACTATGGAAGTAAAAAGACAATGGATCCCAGGACTTCTAGGAGTCTCTGCTACGATGCAGTCCTTCAGTACCTACTGGCTGTTTACTGAAAGAGATAGCTCTAAAATTCTTTGCAGTTACTGAATCCAAATTAAAACCTGGGAGCTGCTGGGTGATGCACTACCCTCCCCATCTGCTCTAGAGAACCTGCTGGGTGATACACTACCCTCCCCATCTGTTCTAGAG
>NC_022033.1:17078670-17086750 GCF_000317375.1 Microtus ochrogaster | reverse complement strand
TCTGTTCTAGAGGATCTGCTGGGTGATGCACTATTCTATCCATCTGCTCTAGAGGACCTGCTGGGTGATGTACTACCCTCCCCATCTGCTCTAGAAGACCTGCTGGGTCATGTGCTACCCTCTCCATCTGCTCTAGAGGACCTGCTGGGTCATGTACTACCCTCTCCATCTGCTCTAGAGGATCTGCTGGGTCATGTGCTACCCTCCCCATTTGCTTTAGATGATCTGTTGGGTGATGCACTATTCACTCCATCTGCTCGAGATGTGGTTTCCACGTTTCAGTGAGTTAATATGTTAAAAGGTAAATACTTGCCTCTCATATACCCAATTCACACGTACCACAAAGGCAGTTATAGAAGTGGCAGTTCTGTGTGCTAAATGAGGATGTGAAGGAGTGGTGCCAAAGTCCAGATTCCATCGCATTCAGGATCCTCTGTATTTCTTTGCTGGAGAAACTCCTGCCTCTATCATCCTCGAGGGCTCTGATATTATCTTTCTGTGTCTTTCTCATTTTCCATTTCATACCCAAGGTGGGACGGCAGAAGAGATTCTCCCATGAGCAGAGCACTTGTTAGAGCCCATTCTTGCTGGTCCATATCTAGTCACCTCACTGTGAAGACTCAGCAGCCATCTCTCTTGATTGGGACTAGATTGACACGACTCCTTGGCATTCACTGGGGACCATCCTCATCACCCTGTCTTTCAGCTTAGTGACCGTTAATGAGTTGTATCAGAAACAAAAGACCTGGGTTAGAAAAACAATTTTGTAAAGCGAACCTTCCTCTCTAGCTTGGCTCCAATTTTCTGGTAAGAGCATCTCTGAAAGAAAGTGTTAACAAAGGTTTGGGGCCATGGCATTACCTCATGCCAAGTCTGGTACTTCATTCTTCAAGGCTTCATTTTGGGAGTTATAGAAGCACCCGGTGTTTCAGCCATGAGGCAGCCCAAATAAAGATACTCTTGGTCAGCTTCGATGGGAAAACACAGGGGAGGGTACATTAAGCCTGTGTTTCATTTCACCTCTTAACATAATAACAATATTGTTTATTGTATTTTTCTTTTGTTTTGTATTTTGTTTTTTGAGATAGGGTTTCTCTGTGTAACAGTCCTAGTTATGTTGGAACTAGTTCTAGTAGACCAGGCTGGCCTTGAACTCATAGAGATCCACCTTCCTCTGCCTCCCGAATGCTGGGATTAAAGGCATGCACCACCACCACGCGGCAACTATTTGTTTCAAAACATGATTTTTCTAAAGGCATTTTAAATTGAGAAATAAGAAATTGCATGTCTTTGTGGTATTCTGAAAGGTATTTACAGTGCAATGAGTAAAGCAAGCTAATTAATACACTCAAGACATTTTTTTTTAAAAAAAGACTTATTTTTTTAGTGTTTGTTAAGAATAGTTAACATCTCTGCTAGCAGTTTAATATATGTTTATAAACTATAGTCATATAGTTTTAGGATAGACCTCTTTCTTTTTTCTCGACAGGGTTTCCTTGTGTAGCAATCCTGGCTGTCCTGGAACTTGCTCTGTAGACCAGGCTGGCCTCAAACTCACTAAGATCCACTTGCCTCTGCCTCCCAAGTGCTGGGATTAAAGGCGTGCGTCACCACTGCCCAGCTAGAATAGACCTCTTGAACTTATTTCTTCTACCTGATGGAGATTTAATATCTTGACTCATATCTCTACAACTCCTTTACTCTGCCTGGTCTCTGGTAACCATTGTTCTAGTCTCTGCTAATATAAACACTAGTTTTTATGATTCTACATTTACGTGAGGTTATGCTGTATTTGTCTGCCTGTGTATGGGCTTATTTCCCTAACATCTCCCAGGTCCCTGAATTTGGATGGCTTCTTTGGGATTTTTCTGAAAGTTAGAAGCAGCAGCAACATTTCCTCTCCACAACATGCACGTTGTCCCTAACACAAGAACTCCAGTTGACACATGTTCTGCTTTTCAAGGTAGAATGTTATGGTTTGGCTAAATGTCTCATCACTTTGTAACAAAGATGACTGACTCTTTTTAGTTTTTCCCCACAATGTGTATCTTTGTGTGATGTATGCACGTGTGTATGCTGATGTGCACACCGCTGTGCTTATAGAGACCAGATGAGGACATCACGATCCTGCTCTATCATTTTCTACCTTATTCCCTAAGACACGGTCTCAATGAGCCTGGAGCTAGGTTGGAGGCTGCATGCTCCAGCTCTTCTTTTATATGCTACCTCCCTACCAGTGCAGGGGTTGCAGGCACACGTGGGGTTGTGCCTGGCTTTATACATTGGCACCAAGGGTTTGAACTTGTGTCTTCATGCTTTTGCTGCAAATGCTCTTACCAACTGGGTCATCTTCCTAACCTCATTACTAATCCTACAACCCCCAATAACTAAAGTTATTCCTGTCCATCACCAGGACACCGTTTCAATGGCACATGTATGCTTGTCTGTTACATTGTGTACTCCAGCCTAATATACCACATTTACACTTGTGTGCCAGAAATGGTAGCTGCAGCAAACAAAAATTTATTTCTCGTGCAAAATACTAGAAGTGGGTAGTTTGGCTTTCCTGGAATGAGGATCTCTTCCATCTATGTAGACACTCACTACTTTTAATATTTTTGTCCCATGGTCTTTAAGGTCTCATTCTTTTCTTGATGACTTTTGAAGCCCTAGCTATAGAGCCTGCTTTGTTTAGTTTGCACATGGTTTTCTGATTTCAGCTCTGCAAGTCCCCCATCTTGGCAGACCCTTTAGCACTGGACAAGCCAGAATGGCCAGCTTTTATCTTATTTCTCTTCTGGCCGTGTGTATTGCCATACAATCTAATACTTACCACTTGGCATTGTTTTTCGCTCCCACAAGTTAAAGGCCTAGCTTTATTCAAGTTAAGGGTTTACTTTTCCTGCTTCAGATGCCAGCTGTACTTGTAACTACTGGCAACCTGTCTGAGAGTTTCCTGGACTTGTGAGCTTTGATATTTGCTAGAATGATTTACATAACTCACCAAAAAAAGCTTGGAAAAAAATAATTTACTTACTTCCTTATGTGTATGAGTGTTTTGCTGCATGTTTGTATTCGTACCATGTATGTGTCTGGTGCCCTCAAAGGTCAGAAGAGGCCTTCAGATCCCCTGGAACTGGAGTAACAGGTGGTTGTGAGCCACTGTACGGAGTGCTGAGAATTGAACCCAGGTCCTTAGTAACAAGGACTCTTAACCACTGAGTCAATTCTCCAGCCCAAGTGTTGAACTTTTCATGAAAGTTTTACTACAAAGTGGAAAAGGAAAAAGAGACGAGTGGGGAAGAGAACAATGAGAGATCATGAATAAACCACAGGAGAGAGAGAAAAAAAGAGAGGGGGGAGGGAGCGATGGAGATGGGGTAGAGAGGTGAATCCACCCCTTTGTCTGAGGAGTCAGTGTAAGATACTCTTTAGCACACCAGTGGATGGAACAATCAGGCATGACCTTTGAGCCCCGCTGTGCACTTTTTGGTGGGGTTTCATTCCATAGGTATTGTTGATTAAGTCACTGGCCACGAGACCAAATGGCCTCCAACCTGTCCATCTTTCTCTGACTTCACGTCCTAGACCTCTAACCACAGGGTTACCCTTCCTGATGACCAACTTAGCTCAAAACTGTCTAGGCTCTCACCAAGACCCACCTTGTTAGCCTACGGGGACATACCCCCCCCCCCCCCCCCAGGAGAGTCCCAGAGCTTTTGAAGATCCTTTCCAGAAACTTGGGGTTAAAAACCAGACACATTCTTTGTCACACCCCAGTTAACTTGTCTGCATTCTGATAAGCAGGAAGGAGAGAACGAGAGCCTGAAGGGAGGAGAGAAAGAGATTCTGAAGGGACGTTGGGGGTGTGTTAAGATAGGTACACATGACATTGTGTTTGCAGCCCATTGGCAAGAATGTCAGCACAAGAAATAAAACTTCAGGAGAGTCTGCAAATGCCTTTTTCCCTGCGACTGGAAACCGGAAGTCTTTTTCTCCGAGGAATGTGGGAGAATATTGAGGTACAGCTCAGGCTAAGCTGGGGCTAAGCTGTGTTTATTTGTCGTTGTTGATTTCTGAGATGTAATTTAATTACAGCATTTCTCCCTTCCCTTTCCTCCCTCCAAACCCTCCTAGAGGCCCCTCCCTATTCTCCTTCAAATCATAAATTGTCACTGCATAAGTTATGTTTCTTTGCTTAGTTATGGCAGTGCTTTTCTGTGATAGCCTACTTTAGCTCTAGCCTAAAGATTAGTATGCAGTATTTTCATTGCTTCTTAGTTCTAAATGCTTCTTAATCTCAGGTGTGAGTTTCCCTGTATCCCATGGGCCCCTCAAGAATGTGTTTTTAAAAGCTTCTAAGTGATATTTATTTTAGTAGGCATTTTCTTGATTTCCAATTTAAATGTATTTTCCTCATATACGTGGTCATATGATATCAATTCTTTGAAATTTATTGGCTTTGTGACCCACTGATTAATCTTTGTAAATTTTCTGCACACACTAAAAATAGAATATAGTCTCTTTGTCTGCTCATGTATAAAATGTGAACTTACATGCATTTGAGGATCAAAAGTCTGTATCTTTATTTTCTTCCCCCAAAGTATCAGATGGTCTATGTTATCTTTCAGATGCACTTTAAAAAGTGTAGCAATATATTATGGAAACATTTCCATGTCAATACATATAATTTATTGTCTACCCTTAACAGTTTCATTAGGGTTAGTTCAATATGTGAGATAGTTTATTCAAAGTCTATACTCTGTGCATGTATCTTCATGTGTGTGTATACATGGAGATCAAAGTTTGGTGTTGACTGAGGTTTCTGTCCTGCCCGGTTCTCACAGTTGTTAAATCCCAAAGAAATCACACAGAGGTCTATGTTAATTATAAACTGATTGGTCTAGTATCTCAGACTTCTTATTAACTCTTATAACTTATATTAGCCCATAATTCTTGTCTGTGTTAGCCACATGGCTTGGTACCTTTTTCGGTGAGGCAGTCACATCTTGCTTGCTCTGTGTCTGGTTTCCTCTTTGTCTGGGTGATGACTACAGACTGAAACTTCCCTCTTCCCAAAATTCTCATTGCCCAGCCTCTACTTCCTGCCTGGTTGCCCCGCCTATACTTCCTGCCTAACTACTGGCCAATCAGCATTTATTTAAAATACAAGTGACAGGGTACAGACCATTGTCCCACAGTGGATCAGAAATCTTACTCCATTGCTTTTTGCTTTATTTTTTGAGACAGGACATTTTCCTCAGTATAGACTTCATCAATTTGGCTAGACTGGCTGAACAGAGAAGTTGAAGGATCTTCATGTCCTTGGCTCCCTGGCGCTGTGATGATAGGCATGCCTCATATACAGTTTTTGATATGGGTGCTTGTGATCAAGCCCAGGCCTTCATGTTCGCATTCCTAACACTTTGCTCACTGAGACATCTCTCCAGCCCCTCTTTATGTTAAGACAGGGTCTTGCTAAGATCAGACTATCCTTGAATTGTGAATTCATCCAGCCCCTCTTTATGTTAAGACAGGGTCTTGCTAAGATCAGACTATCCTTGAATTCACAATTCTCTTTCCTCAGTCTCCAGAGTGCTGGGTTTACTTGTGTGTACGCTGTTATCCCACTCAAAGGATAAATGTTTGAATAGACTATTTTGAAATTATTTTCACAATTTTCCATTTTCTTCGCAAGAGTGATCAGTTTTTGTTCCCTTTCCATTCTGTAATCATTGCTCATTTTTTATGTCTTTCTCAAATATTATGTATCCTTTATTATTCTAACTTGGTGGATAGTCAAAGTGCTCTCTTTTGTTGAAGAAGAGACAGAAGCCCAGAGAGTGCAGCAGTTGGTTAAAAGAAGCAGATAGAGTACCAGAAGTCGATGATATCTCATTTCCCACCCTGGACAGAAGGCTGACAAACATGACAAACCCAATGGTACCTATCTCCTTCATACTCAGAATCATGAGTTCTAAAATTCTTTCACTCTGTCCACATCAGCGGCACTGAAATTCTGTAAAAGATACATTCTTCTTCTGGAGCAGAGGTGAAGCAAACCTGTCACTGTGTGTGCTTCATCCTGAACTCAGTAATTGGAAAGTACTTTTCAGTCCAATGTGTTTTCTTGGCTGGAAGCTGGAGATGCATTGAGATTCTTTTCTCTGGATGTGTGGATCCATTGGCTCTAGTAGCTTTCATCTCTGCCAACATAGCTTTAGAACTTTCTGAGAAGTTGGTAGTCCTGGGGCCACCTACCCATTTGCCCTGGTTAAAGCACTGGTTCTTCAGAGGCAGAGATATGTGGTTTGCTCAAATGCAGAAAACAAAACAACCAACTGAAGTTTTATATGTATGATTGCCTCTGAGCCTCAACTTGTCTGTGGGCTAGGAGTGATGATTGTTCCCCTGTTACAGATAAAGATGCTGAGCACTCAAGAGGCTTGAGAACTAAGTAGGTTTCAGTTACTAAGAAGTCTTCTTTGATGAACTTGACAATGCAGCCTATTTCCTAAAGCAAACTATAGAACGACAGATCCGTTTTCCATCGTGGTTTGAGGTCCATCATGACAGAGAAGGCATGATGACAAAGGCCTGGCAAGAGCTGGCCTGCAGCTAGGTGCAGCACACTGGGTGGAGCACCCTGGGTGGAGCACCCTGGGTGGAGCACACTGGGTGGAGCACACTGGGTGGGACAGTGAAATGCAGACACCAGACCCAGCACAAAGCTATTAGCTTGAAGGCCCATCCCCCAGTGACCCTGTTGGTTTCTGCCTCCTAAAGATTCTAAACTAGTGGTTCTCAGCCTTCCTAATTCTTTGACCCTTTAATACAGTTCCTTATGATGTGGTGACCCCTCCAACCATAAGATTATAACTGTAATTTTGTTTCTGCTATGAATTGTAAGGTAAATATCTGCTATAGAGGATATTTGATATGTGACCCCAAAGGGGTTGTGACATACAGGTTAAGAACTACTCTAAACCTTCCAAGTTAGTTCCACCAGCTGGGAACCAAGTGTTCAAACCATAACAACTGTGACCAGGATCCTGTCTCCCTACCAGAATTTGCAAAGCAACAAGGTCAACCAATTATAGATCAAAATTTCCAAAAATGTGCCTAAATAAACTGATGTATATTGATTATCTCAGAGATTTACTGTGCAATGGAAAACTAACACAACCTTGGGGATACCACTTGCCGTGTGAGAAAGGCACCCATCTAATAGAGAAGCTCATGTTAAGAGAAAGCGGGGTCTCCGGTGCATAGACAGCAGGGACTCACCAGCCACATGAGTGGTGAATGAGCCTTCTGAGAAGTGGGTCCACCACTCCAGCTGATCCTGCAGATCCAGATAGGCCTGGCCGAACTGGAATCCTATGAGACGTCGCAAGCTAGAGTGTTCCAGTCGAACCACTCCCAAGTTCCTGACCCACTTGTGATCCCTTTTGCGATGGGATTTGAGATAGCCAAGACACTTCTCTGTCTCCTCTGGAAGACGGTCAGCCTGTGAGGGTAAGGCTTGGGTGTGCCTCCCACTCCTCCTACACAGAGAACAATGGCAAGCACAGAAGCATGACTTAATAAATACATTGTGAACAGAAGTAGTAAGGAGAAGTTGAAGACCTTTATGGTCTCATCTCAACTTCTGGCTTTTCCTCATGGTACCACGCTTCTGCCTTCCCCCCTGAGGACTGTGCCACACAGCCACCTGGAAGTGGACTTTCCCCTGTCGCCTGCATCGCAATTCACAGTTAATTAAACCTCTGCATAAACAGAACGAGGAAGGATGTAAAAGTCATGAGCTGACAGCACAGCGTGTGTGATGCTGGGCTGCGAGGAGAATTTAATTGAGAGAAGAATTATGCACAGGCGGAAGAGCAGTCCATTAAAACAAAGCAACTGTCTGGAAGGAGATAAAACAAAAATGGATGCTGCATGCCGTGAAATAAATAGGGAGGCTGTACGTTTTAGGCACTTTGGAATCCCCAGAGCTGGGACCCTTCGGATACACGGACAAAGAAATGCTGGCTTATTTTTAATGGTTTATATGGGTAGCAGCACAGAAAACCTTCCT
>NC_022033.1:17075843-17077495 GCF_000317375.1 Microtus ochrogaster | reverse complement strand
TCTGGGTGATATTCACTTATATACATATGTATTTTCCTTTCTCATTCAGGGCTGAGGACACCTGTGTTGGTGCTGTGGCTTGCTATTGTGAATTGTGTTGAAGCAAACATGGGAATGAAGGAGTTTCTATGATGGGCTAATTCCATTCCCTTTGGTTGGTTAGCCACAAATGGGCTAGGTATACCATCTGAGTTCACCGTCAAAGTATCCGGCACAAAGAACTTAAAGGAGGGGAAGATCATTTTGGCTCACGGATCTCAGCTCACAGTCATCTAGCTTCGTTGCTTTTGCTCTGAGCATAGCACTGGGGACCAAACCTTGAACAAATGAGTTTTGGAGGGCTGTTTCGTTTCCAAAGTCATTTCAATCTTTGCTGAGGGCCTTCTTGCTTGCATTCTATGATGGGCAGCTGAGCAAGCCTGCTAGCTCAGCTCTCCCTTCCTCTCCTTATAAAGCCACTAATGTCATCAAGGGACCCACCTCCAGGACCTTATTTCATCCCAGTCACCTCCCAAAGGCTCCACCCCCAACACTATTAGCATAATAATTTGTGAATTAAGTATGCATCACATGGATCTTCTGGGGGGGGGATACATTTAAGTCATAGCACTGTGGAAAGCACAGACCTCGGATTTATCCCAGATGACAGACCCATGAGTTTAGGTATTTATAAATTCCCTCACAGCCATCAGTCATTAGTCAAGGACTGCTCTAAGACATGGGATCAATCTCTATTGTGTAGGAAACATTACGAGGGCCTGGAGGATTTTGGGTAGAGACTGCTACACCATTCTTCACTCCTCAAGAGGACACTGTGAATTGGGTCCTGGGTCCCCAGATTCCAAACACGCTAGACATCCTCTTACTCCATTACCATGTCTTTCCCCATATTAAATCTGTTGTAGAACATTATTTTAAGATATGCTACGTTTGTTTATACCGTGGAACATTCGTTTTTAAGATGCAAAGATGTGTTGCATTTTTTCTGTTGCATTTGTTTAACTCTGTGAAGCTGTGTTACTTTGCCTGTCTAAATCACCTGATAATCTAATAAAAGAGCAAGGCAGGAGAAAGGATAGGTGGGGCTGGCAGGCAGAGAGAATAAATAGGAGGAGAAATCTGGGAGGAGAAGAAGGAGCAAGATAGAACAGGGAGAGGAGAATATCAGGGGCCTGTCACCTAGCTACACAGCGAGCCACGGAGAAAGAAATAAGGAAAGGTACACAGAAATAGAGAAAGATAAAAGCCCGAGGCAAAAGATAGATGGGATAATTTAAGATAAGAAAAGCTGGCTAGAAACAAGCCAAGCTAAGGCTGGGCATTCATAAGAAAAAATAAGTCTCCATGTATGATTTATTTAGGAGCTGGGCAGCGGGCCCCCAAAGAGTGAAAGAGTAAAGAGCGAAAAAGAATAAAAAAGCAACAACTATACAAATCAGCTACCCAGTTCTTGTATTTCTCTTTCTGTTGTCTTTTGCTGTTTGCTTTACTCTTCTCTCCTTAGCTCATTTTACCTGGGTTGTGAATTACTCCAGATATTACATCCTGTCCATTGAGCTTGCTGAACAGAGTGAACAAATACAGACATGCAGCTCAAAGACCAGGTTTTCCTTCCCTTCCCTTCCCTTCCCTTCCCTTCCCTTCCCTTCCCT
>NC_022033.1:17049950-17075743 GCF_000317375.1 Microtus ochrogaster | reverse complement strand
CCCTTCCCTTCCTTTCCCTTCCAACACTCAATTTTTGAGAAAGAAGCAAAAAATATAAAATGGGAAAAGAAAGCATATTCAACAAATGGGGCTGGTATAACTGGATATCAACATGTAGAAGAATGCAAATAGATCCATATCTATCACCATGCACAAAACTCAGCCCAAATGGATCAAAGACCTCAACATAAAGCCAACCACACTGAACTTCATAGAAAAGAAAGTGGGAAGTACACTTGAATACATTGGCACAGGAGACCACTTCCTAAATATAAACAATTAATAAATGGGACCTCCTGAAACTGGAAAGCTTCTGTAAAGTAAAGAACATGGTCAACAAGACAAAATGACAGCCTACAGAATGGGAAAAGATCTTCACCAACCCTACATCAGATAGAGGGCTGATCTCCAAAATATACAAAGAACTCAAGATATTTTAAATTTTTCTCAATGTGGGTTCTAGGAATCAAATTTGGGCTCTTACTGGCTGAGCTATCTCCCTAGTCCCTGTTAGATATTTATTATAATGTTCTGACTATAATTCATCACTATATATTGTATATACATATTGTATATATTACAGCTAATTCCAGTCTACCTCCCAGCTTCACACTTCCACGTTTATATCGTTTATATCAGCCTTCTTTGACAGGGAGAAGCCACGCTCCTGCTATTCTCCATCTAGTCACCGCCTTTCCCAATTCCTCTGCAGATAGCCTATCTTCTGTTGTGTAGACCACTCCTTTGTCTAACACCTCCATCACTTTCCAACTTTAGGGGCCACGTTTCTTCCCTCCTTACGGCCCAGCGGCATGATGACTGTAATCTCTCCATGGCTTGGCAGGCTACATGAGTGGCAACCCTGAGTCCAGGCCCTGATGCTCATCCGGTAGTCATGGACAGATGGTGAATTTCATGGGGTGGCTTCCTCCTCCTGTCTGTCCATGAGGCAGACTCACTCTGCTCTAATGCTGAGCTTTGCAGGCCTCTGCCTTCTTTTCTTTCTCAGCTAACTGGCAGGAGAAAAGAACGTGGGAGACACAGGCAGGAAGTTTTCACAGAACCTTCTAAAAGGCTGCACATACCTCTTCTATTTATGATCCATTTCTAGAACATACTCACATATTCCTGCATAGCTGCAAAAAAGTCTGATGGCCCAGGAAGGTGAGATGCATTCATAGCTTCAACTTGCAGACAGACAAACAGATTCATTCCTTTTACAGGCTCCCAGCTCTCTCTGTGTAGAGTCCCTCCAACTCCCAGGTCTTGGGTTACTCCTCATGTTTTTTTTCCTCTGGGAAGTTACACGGGTTTCTTGGTTCCCAGAAGCCACAATGGGGATTTGATGCCTTCTGATTTCCAATGGCACCAGGTGTGACCATGGTACACATATACACAATCAGGCAAAAATAGCCAGACTAATAAAATCCTTTCCAAAATATCAACAGGTAAATATTGCAATGTTGCTCTTCCTCTCTACTCTGGGTGCTTTTGTTATTTATATCCTCTTTGGAAAGGGAACATTAAAGGGGCTGAAATTTCAGGGTAGCTTCTGACCTGTCACTGAAAACAGGGGGCATTTTCCTATCTGTGTCTCCTTCTACCAGGGAGGCCATTTAAACAATTCCCTGCATGGGGAAGGCAGGCATGGGCTGTTGCCTTTGCAATTTACATTTCCCTTTCTCTTTCAGTGTCAAGATTGGCTACAATGGATTTGTAGATGATCTGTGTTCAAGTCAGCTCTGAAATGCTGGATGAGCTCCTTGGCTTTTTTGAACTTTCTTTTTAACCTGTGCCGGGGGTAGGGAGAGGAACCCCTACTTCTCAGGACTGTCGTAAAGATCAAATAATGGAATATGCATAAAGTCCTCAGCACATTGATCCTAATGACTCAATTAAAGGGTAGCAACCACTATTCTCTCTTCTCTTTGGTCTTGAACACAGTAAGGTCACTTCCTCTCTGAGTAGCATTGTCACAGATGTCCCAAATCTATCTGGAGAGCCAACAGCTTCACTGGGATGGAAGAGTATAGGCTTCTAGACAAGCCTTGGGCAGTTAAGGAGTAGCTTTGTCTCTCTGGAACCCCAGCCCAGGAGAAAGGAAATCTTTTAGTATGTCTTTTAGTATGTGTTGGGGAGGGCAATGTACTGTGGGGTTTTTGTTTGTGTTGTTTTCTTTTTCTTGCATTGTGAGAGCTTTTTCTCTTGTTGTTTTCCTTTTAAAAATGCATTTTTAAGCTATCATACAAGTGTACAATGTATGTAGGGCATATTCTGCCCTACCCCTTTGCTTTCCTCTTGCCTGCTTCCATTAGTCTTCATTCCCCTAGAGTTAATTTCAATTTTCATGTCTTATGGACACATATAATTTTATGTATCAATATGAAATCTGGTAAACATATATGAGAGAGGGCATATAATATTTATCTTTCTGAGATTTAATTTAATACGATGATCCCTAGTTGCATCCATTTTCATGCAAATGTCATAACTTCGTTCTTTATGGATGGAAAAAATTCAATTATGTAAATCTGGCAGACTTTTCTATTCTAGTCCTCTGTTGTTGGACCCCTAGGTTGGCCCCATAACTAAGCTATTGTGAAGAGTGCTGCCCACAGTAACATTATTGTACAAGTATTTTCTGTGAAATGTTAATTGTGGTCCTTTGTTTAAATGTGTGGAGTGGAATAGCTGGGACACTTGGTAGATTGTAACAATTTGGTAATTGTTAAATCGCCATCCTGGTGGTTGACCTAGGTCTCAGGCATGCAGGGCAAACACACTGCCCCTGTGCCACACCCCACCGCTCTTTTTGCTTTTATTTCTGGACAGGATCGCACTTCATTGCCCAAGCTGGTCACTTTCTTTCTCACACTCCTAAGTGTTGCAGGGTGAAGGCCTGCTTGTCTGTTCCAGTCGCCCAGCTAGCTTAGCCCTGAAATAACCACACAGAAATTGTATTAATTAAATCACTACTTGGCCGATTATCTCTAGCCTCTTATTGTCTAACTCTCACATCTTGATTTAACCCATTTCTATTAATTTGTATATTGCCATGCGGCAGTGGCTTACCGGGAAAGATTCTAACTGGCGGCATTCATTTCAGGGGGAGGATCCATGGCTTCTCTCTCTCTGCCCTTCTTCCTCCCAGCATTCAGTTCTGTTTCCTCCTTCCCACCTATCAAAAGGCCAAGGCAGTTTGTTTATTCATTAACAAATACAAGCAACACATAGAAAGAAGGACCTCCCACACCATCTGAGCAACTGATGAGCAGGCTAAGCTGGGATAAAATCTTACTGGATAGTGTAGGCATGCACTCTGACAAGTCTTAGGAAGTTTCCAAAACTCCCTCCAAATTAGGAGTTGACCAGAGGCCAATGGCTTCTGACAGCCTGCCAGCTTACTGTGCTGGTGCCTCTGGGGTGATTTTACTTTAACCCAGGGACTGAGGATGAGGGGAGATGTGGAAAAGCCCCATCCTCTGTTGGGAGAAGTTTTCATCTTTCTTCTTCTGTAGTTTATAATGTATTCATAGATTAAAGGACTCCTTATTAAACACAGGCTGTATATCCAGGCTGACGCCCTCAGGCTTGAGTTGGGGGAAAGACAGATCATTGAATTTGGTCCTGGATTCATTGTGTGGATTCGGCCTGAGAGCTCACCTTTCCTTCCTCGTTGAGGGCTCCTTCACAGACAAACCTGTAGGAAAATTAACCTCAGAGACTGACTCGAAATTGATTTGGCCACTGACGGTTCTACTGAGCTGTCTGCAAAGGCAGGATCTTGCTGCTGTATGAACCTGGCTGTGTTGCTATGGAAACCAAAAAATCTGTTCTTCCTTTGACTCTCTTGGGGGTGAAGTTGTGTTCATTGGATAGTAGTGGGACCACAACAAGCTTGGAATAGGGTGGGTACGGAGTTTGAATACACAGACTTTGGAGATGTGTTGGGGTGGACACTGGGCTAAAACTGAACCCTTGGGAATCTTTTCTTTGGTAGACATTCTTGACTCCAGAGCTGCCTAGGACCAGGGAGCGATCAATGTTCTACAGAGGAAATTATCAGTGTAACTTGGCCAAAGAAATTTCTAGCAGAAAATAATCTTGGCTAACTTCACTCTCCAAATAAACCCTTGATGACAGAGAATAGCAGAGAAGGGGATTGTGGTCTCTCTGACTTAGTTTTTTTTCCCTGACTTTCACAAATCTGTAGCTCTCTGTGGCCTAGTACACTTAACTGAAAAGCAGAATGAATGAGGGTGACTCTATTCCCACTTAGCATATAGGGCTGCTGTGGTGGTTTGAATAAAAATGGCCCCATTGACTCATAGGGAATGGCAAATTGAAGGTGTGGCCTTGGTGGAGTAAGTGTGTTACAGGGGGTGGGCTTTGGGGTTTCAGAAGCCCAAGCTAGTCCCAGTGTCTTCCTGCTGCCTGTGGATCAAGATGTAGAACTCTCAGCTACTTCTTCAGTACCTTCAGTACCGTGTCTGCCTGCCTGCTGCCAGGCTTCCCACCGTGACAATAATGGACTACACCTTCGAACTGTAAGCCAACCCCAAAGAAATGATTTCATTCATAGGAGTTGCTATGGTCATGATGCCTCTTCACAGCAATAGAATCCTAGCTAAGACAGCGGCTATGAAGGTAATTAAGCTGATAACGGCCTGTGAAAAGTACTCCACAAGCCTTGCTGCCCTCAGCTTGCTGACTGACTATAAATCCAGGTATTAAACCTGGAGACCCAAAGCTGTCTAGCTACATCCTCCAGCCCCTACCTTTCTTATCTCTAGCTCTTTGCTTTGTTAGAGGCCAGTTCTCCTGCCCGTAACTAATTGTTAGCTATTCCTAGGTGGGAGCCATTCCTGATTTATACTTATAACTCACCCCCTCTCAGTCTCCTTCCTATTTTGAGTATGGCCTAGAACCTAATCCCCAATAGAAGCATGAAAATTATTATACACATAGCATTAAAAAAATAGAAACTGCATTGATCATTATTTCAGTACCTGTGGCTTCTGTCCTCTTACAGTTAAAGGCAATCCCAGAAGTAGCCCTTGGGATAACAATTCAAAGGCAAGTGGTTAATTCAGGAAACAATCCCAGAAACTACCTGTAGACTGACGATCAGGACAGTGACACAGGGACAGGGGACAGCCAGTGAAAGGGAGCATAATTTAGCACATTAATACTGTGTGTAAGGTGAGCGGGGTCAGCTATGCTGGGAACCACTGTGAAGTATGCCTCAGTGTTATCACAACTAAGGAACAAGGAATCTTGGATATTTATTCCTTAGCGTTCATCAGAGCTGATACTATGGGCAGGAGATGGCTAACTGCTACTGATTGGGCTAGTGTTCATGAACTTCACTGAACATTAGGAGTACATTGTAGGAGAGGTAAAAATGCAGGTTCAGACCTCCAGCCCATCAGAGCCTGACCTGCTAAGTCTGAGCTAGAGTGTGGGAATGTGCATTTCCAAGAAGCCCTGTCCAACTTCATAGGTGAGCCCGGTAGTGCTCCTTCCGGATAGAGGGACGCTTTCTTTTTTCTTCAAAGAAAACACAATAAAGATTTTAGAGAACACATAGTCTCTACCATTGCTACTTAATTCTGCTATTGTGTGTGAAAGCAGGCATGGGCGATAGCAGACTAATGAGTAGGCTGTGTTCCAATAAGACTTTATTTACAAAAACAGGCTGCAGCTGGACCCTTCCAGATAGAGGGACACTCAGTAGTCTTGCTTATGAGAGACAATGTCCAGGAGAGGTGTGAGGCCCTACCCAATCATAATCACTCAGGTCTTCTGCCTGGCTTATGGCTATTTTAATATTCTTATTTAATTGTTGTGTATGAAAGAAATGCTTGTTTCTATGTCAGCAGCCTTCACTGTAAATGTTAATTGTGCTGGGTTATTTGCTCTCAGGGCCTCCTCTTCTTCTCAGGCCCCCATAATTTCCCTCATCTTTCTTTCCTGCCTCAATTTGGAATTGATCTAGTTAGACAGGTCATGTAAGTAACAGCATTCCCCTGGCCAGGAAAGAACCAAGGGGCTGTTTAGGGTGGCATTGTTCTTCCTGATCAGAAAGACAGAGAGCAATGCCTCCCATAGATTTTCATTCTAGATAAATCCTTGACCCCTCATAGAGTTGGGACAGTGTTGTTTCCTGGAACTTTTGTTTAAAAGACTGATGGGATAGGGCTGTGGCTGAATGTCAACATGCAATTTCATAGAGGCAGGTTCCTGGGGTCCAAACAGTGTGATCCCTTCATTTCTGAGTGGGGAGGCTTGAGTCAAGGGCAGCGCTTAGAGACCTGGATGATAGGTTGACACTGAAGCCCTAAGACACTTCTCTACACGAACACAGCTCTTGATAAGGACTGTGTGGCCTTGAAATGGAGGTCAACTGTCTGGGCAGTTCTTCTATGAGG
This sequence comes from Microtus ochrogaster, assembly GCF_000317375.1. Classification (NCBI taxonomy): domain Eukaryota; kingdom Metazoa; phylum Chordata; class Mammalia; order Rodentia; family Cricetidae; genus Microtus; species Microtus ochrogaster. Next base: position 17,069,312 of record NC_022033.1, on the reverse strand, counting down.
CTTTTAAGAGCAGAAGGGGGGTATTTTGACAGTCCTCTCTGCTGGAGTCAGCAGTGGTAACTGATGATGATTGCTGAGATGCTGTGTTTATCAACGATCCAGGCCCACACACTGTCTTCCTTAGGAAGTGAACCTACTGCTTCCTTACCAGTGGGCCCAAGGGATTTATGCCATCTCTCTGTTTTGGGCTTAGATTATTTTTACTGGTGCTCATTAGATGCTCAATTCAGTTATACATTACTTCAAAACAACCAGTAAATTGGTTCTGAGATATGTAAATGAGTTAGCAGGGTCTACCTGACTGTTTTCCTGGTCTCTGCTGGGATCAGTCATGTGTTTACAGTTGACTACCATGCTGGCCCAGTCATACTGGTCCTTTGAGGGCATCACTTGGGATGGTTACTTCCCATGGAACCCGCTTGCTGTGCATCTAGCCCAGGCTTGTTCATGTGGTGTCTAGGGAGGGATGGAATGGAAAACCCAAAGGGTCTTTAAACCTTAGCTTGGAACTGAAACACCATGATTTCTATCATAGTCTTTCATTTCACTTTTTAAATTATAGTTTTAATTTCGAGGTAGTTATAGACTCGTGTACATGGATTGGAGATAGTAAAAGGAACCAGTGTTCTCTTTACCCATGAAAATACCTCACAGTGTGCCACAGTCAGGACTCTGATAGCCATCCAATTGACAACGCAGCTGCTTATACCACAAAGACCTACCATCTTCATATAACTGCATCCACTCCTCCCATGCCCTTACTACCTCCTTAAGCCCTAGCACCTGTGGTGATATCTTGTTTGTATTCTAACAAATAAAGCTTGCTTGAAGATAAGAGGGCTGAGCTAGCCATAGTTAACCATAAATGTCTGTAGGTCTGTACAGATAGGGAATGATACGGCTGGATGAAGAGAGGAATATTCATAAGGCAGGAGGAGACAGGAGCTCAGCCTCTTTTTGGTCTGAGGATTTCATAGAGGTAAGAACTCTAGTGGCTGGCTGCTCTGCTTCTCTGAGCTTTCAACTTTCACCCGCTAATATCCGACTTCAGGCTTTTATTATTAAGACCAATTAGAACTCATGCTACATCTGATGCCCAACTTTTGGGGCATGAATTCACAAAAAAGTCACTTGTTTGTGGCTTTAAAGCCACCGGCACAGGCTGGAGCTGCACAAAGGGCTCCTTCCAGAGTCACCACCTCACCAGCTAAGTTTTTCTCTCTATTTCCCCCAAGCCTCTGAGTGAGTTTGAAATTTTTTTCTTGCAGTCTTTCTGCAGCAAACTCCACAGACTCAAAACTCCAGAGGCACCTGGTTTCCAAATGCTGCAGGCAGACTTACCTGCTTTAGACTGGTTGGCTCTGCCTTCAGGCAGCTCCTGCCGCACGCTCCCACCACGTGTGGTTCTTCCACAAGATCCCCTGTGTGTGTTTTTCAGACAGCCAGCTCCTTCTCCCCACCAACCCCCTCCTCAGACTGCTGCCACACTAGGTAACCGCCTTGATACCTACTTCAGGCTTCTACTGTTGTTGCAGCCATCACACACTGTCAACTCAGAGCTACATGCTAGCAGCTGCAGCTGCAGCTGCCTCAGTCAGGCTATGCACTGCCTGTGTTCTCTGACCAGAAGTGCTATGTAGCCTTATATTTCACTGTCATTGACAGTATATTTGGTGAGACAATTGGTAATTCTTAAAGGGAGGAATTAGTGAAAAGAGAGAGTTTTTTCCCATGTTAAAAATTGACAAACACTCTTACAATGGAGAGAGTTACGTCTCTGTATGATTACACAATGCATGGTTTAAATTTAAAACAATTAAATGAAGAGGTAATCAACTTAGCTGGGATTGACATAATGTTAGTTATCATTTTGTTGGTTTGATAATTCTTAGTTTATCCTTTAAAAAGTTGATTGATATGAGTGCCAAGATACAGCCATTAGAAAAACTTATTAAAACAGTTCATAGAGATATTGAAATCCAGACAGAGGAATTTAAAGGAGAATGAGTTTCAGCATTGCATTATAAGGTTAGAGAGGAACAGCCTAAGGTTTTCAAACAACCAACTTTAATTTATCCAGTCACCTCACAGGAACAACTGCCAGTTGATAGATATCCCTAAGGCTGTGCAAGAGCTGAACGGACTCCTGTGGAAATGTTGAATTTAAGGAGATTCAAGGACATGATAGTCTCATATGACATTCATACAAATTTTTTGAAGTAGATGTTAAACTCGTGGTCAACTTGTAATAGACTTAAGACTAGAGAAACTTGGTTACAGCAGTGTTGGAGTCTGGTCCTCAATTACAATGGAGGACCTGGTGGAAAGATGAGGCTTAGACTGTTGAACAATGATGTAGGGCTAGAGGTATGGAAATCTTCCAAGACCAGCTTCTTGGAAGGAAAACTTATGATAATGTACAAAGGCAGTCTATATATGGTGACCAAATCCTGGCTTTCTGCCATACAGCATCTTTGAATGCTTGAATTCAAAAAATAGAAAAGAAAATTGAATCATTTATTAAAGTTATACAGGGCTCCAAGGAAACCTTCATGGATTTCTTATGAAGATTGACTTCAGCAGTAAGTAGAATGATAACAAATTCAGAAGCTAGACAAATAATAGTTGAATCTCTGGCTTTTGAAGATGCTAATGCACAATGTAAACAGGTAATTAGGCCATTAAAGGCAAGATCAGCACCTTTGGAGGATTGGATCTGAATATAATCAATATTGAATCCCATGACCATGATGATGCTTGAGTAAGAGAGATGATTTCTAGCAGTCTGAAGAAAAATTAATATGTCAAGACTTTTTTTCCAATTGAGGTAAACAAGGTCATCTTAAAAGGGATTATAAACACGGAATTCCTAGAAACAATGTTTTTTTCTAAGCATAATCTAAACAGAACATCTCTCCCTTCTGGATTATGCAGAAGATGTGTCAAGGGCAGGCATTTGACTTATAAATGTAGATCAACAAGGACAGTGAAGATAACCCTTTGCCATCGGGAAACATTTTGAGGGGCCTCTCTCAGGCCTTCATGCCAAATTCAGTTCATTTGTTTCCTGTCACTGTTGAGGAAACTCCTTTCCAGATCAATTAAAGAACCTAATGCCTGTTGTAAGAATCCATAGTGCTCTGGATGATAGAAAGCTATAGAAGATAAGACAAAAATTTAAGGAGTGTAGTTAAGGAGGCTGCTTTTTGGTTTCCAGCCACTTAACCCTGAAATAATCACACAGCAACTGTATTAATTAAAACACTGCTTGACCCATTAGCTTTAACTTCTTATTGTCTAACTCTTACATCTTAATTTAACCTATCTCTGTCAATCTGTGCATCATGGTCATGGCCTACCAGCAAAGTTTCAGCATGTCTGTATCTACTGGCAGCTCCATTCCTTCTCTCTGACTCCACCTCCTTTCTCTCAACATTCAACCTAGATTTCCCCACCTACCTCTATTCCCTGCACTGACACAAGGCAGTCCTTTATTCATTAACCAATAATAGCAACACATAGACAGAAGGACCTCCCACACCACAGGAGAGACCAGAACAAGAAGACCTCTTGATTAGAAGAGGTGATAGTTCATCAAACAGCATGAACATTCAATCTAAACTAACTTATAAAACTAACAAATGCTTTTAGTTTGATCAGTCATAACTTGCCAAAAGTGAGCCTCACAAAAGTTAGGGTTGGAACAGTGTTTTATTTTGTCTTTTCAGGAGAATGAAAGCATCCAACTAAAGAATCTGAAGACCACTAGAGAAATGAGACCTGTGAAGAAAAAGGATAAATCATCCAGAGAAATGTTCCAAGAAAAAGAATAAATTGGCTTATTAGTGTATCACATTTCCAACAGGATAAAATTTCATACATCTTCAATATTTGTTTCTGGTTTTCACTACAGACCTGTAACACAAGTGATCTTTTTGTAGTCCCAGTCCAATTAAAAATTAAAACTGACTTTAGAGTTGGAGTGTGGCTTTCTCCTTCTCTAAACCAAAACATGCTTGTTAAGTAAAATCCCAAATCTCTGTCTCATGTTAGACTAGCCACCTGATATAGGACAGAAGAAAAACCAAAAAAATAAAAATAAAAAAATAAAAAATAAAAAAACCAAAATTAAGGGATTATTTGCCACTAATCTCATAATCTTTTGGTTTTATTTTGACTCTTTAGCAGCTTTTCTGAAGGTATAAATATTATCTCAATATTTATAATATCTCTATATATAAAACTTTATATCATGATATTAATGGTCATGTAGAGTACTAACTGATTCTATAAAAAGATTTTGTCTAGCTTTCTGTACATGATTTCAGGTTTGATACTCTATCAGAAATTAAGTTTTTGTACTCTGAAAGTACATATCAAATTATGGTCCTTTAACCTCTTTGAGATCTGCTTCATTTGACATTTAAAATGCTTACGTTTTCTTCAGTGAACCATGACCATGCTTAACCGTGACTTTTGATGATTCCACCGGACAATGATAATGCCACTAAGTTGACAAACCATCACCTAAAGACTGGATTTGAGCTATAAACTTCTCTGGACAATTTTCAGCCTCACAGACTACTCTAGTTAAGAACTGAGACAAGCCCTGCACTTTCCCATTACACAGAGACAAGACAACAAATGATGCAGCTACCTCTCCCAGGACTTGACAATTAATCCAAAATTTTCTTTTCAGAATCCTCTAAAGATGTTATTGCTCCTGGATAGCAGAAGTAAATTTAAGAACATAACACTCATATTCCTAAGAGGTGGGGTGGGTGATTTTTGTCTTTCATTGGGTTATGGATATTTATCATTGTTTAATGGGGTTGGTTACAAGTTGTTATTGGTTATGGTCAGGAAGAAAGTTGAGCAAAGGAGATTAGATTCAGAGTTCTTGTTTTGAAAAGAAAAAAAGGGGGATACAGATATGATAGAATATAAAGGTAGATTATTGAGTCTACTCTAAAAAGAAAAAGGGGAGATATAGAAATATGATAAAAAGTAGATTATTGAATATACATTTAAACCAAAAAGGCAACTACTAGTTTTAAATATTTTACATTGATATAGACTTTTGTTTATTGAAAATAAATTAAGGTTATTTTGGTTAGAACATACTACACATATGTTTCTAATTTTGTTCAAGGTATGGTACCTATACAGCTCATTTAACAATATAAGGAAAATGTCTAGCCCTTGAAAGTTATTATTTAGGATAATAAGGAAATGCAGGTTAATAATTAGCTACCTATTAGATTTGAACTTATAGTCATATTAGGTATGTTTTCAAGGCCAAACAGAGATATATTTTAGATAGACAGATCATCTTCAAACAATTCAGAGATTTTTCAGAATATAGCATTTAAGATGTTTCAGTAACACAGGCCCCCCTTTTTTAAATGACAATGATACATGTCTATTCCTGGTAGCACCAATCTACTACAGAGAAGATGATGGGCATCAAAGAAACTTCATATAGAGATTGCTTTTTTTGTGGCAAAAGTAAGCCACTGGACAAGAAAGTGCCTTTGCCTCAACAGCTAACAGTATGCTGTCCAAATTGGACAAGCAGTGTACGAAGTATGGACTGCCAAACTTAGCCAAGACAGTGTAGGACAGCCCTTCAGAATATCCTGCTTCACAGAAAAGTCTGTCAGATATGCTAGGCTGTAGACAGAAGATGGATATCCCAACATTTCAGAGGAGCCTTGAGTGAGTGTACAGGCAGCCAGCCATTTCTATCATTTCTCACATTTGGAAGTTCCTTGCTTGCACTTTCTGCTTACTCAGATAATATTATTTCCTTCTTGGGTCTTTGATGGAGTTAAAGACCTTATAGGTATAGTTTTCCTAATTAACATATTCAGAAAAGAAACTCATTAAAGAAGTCTAAAGTATATAAGGTTGAGAGACATTGCAAGATAGTTTTCGCAATGTAAATTAGGATAGAAGGTGAATTAGGTACAATCTTTGGGACTCACCAAAATAGAAGAGATAATGGAGTATTTTCTCTCATTTTATCAAATGTTTAAGGACTAGACATTGTTGATGTATTTATTGCCTATGTATATTGTATATAGTTAATTATACTTATTGTATATAGTTTATCTTATTAGTTATAACCTATTTTATTTTAGACAAAAAAAGAGGAAGTATGGTGATATCTTGTTTGTTCTCTAACAAATAAAGCTTACCTGAAGATCTGAGAGCTGAGCTAGCCACTGGTTAACCATAGAGTTCTGGAAGTCTGTACAGACAGACAGGAAGTGATATTCATAAGGTGGGAGGAGACAGGAGCTCAGCCTCTTTTTGGTCTGAGGATTTGGTAGATGTAAGCACTCTAGTGGCTAGCTGCTCTACTTTTCTGAGTTTTCAGCTTTTGCCCCCAATATCTGACTTCAGGTTTTTATTATTAAGACCAATTGGAACTTGTGCTACAGACACCTACTCTCTGTTCTCTATAGATTTTGTTTTTTAATAGTGTTATATAAACAGAATTGTATAGCATATATTTTTAGAATGGAGTTTTTCATGGAGCATAAAACTCTAGAGATTCACTTACATTATATGTATCAATAGTTCATTCCCTTCTTGACGCCAAATCCATGATTTTGTATTGCCTTCTTTATGGATTGCTTTAACAAAATTCCATATAATAGGTAGCTTGTACACAAAAGAAATATTTCACCAGTTGGAGTGAAAAGTCTAAAATCAATGTTGATTTGGTGTTGATTTTAAATGTCTGATTTCTGGCTTTTAAGCCATCTCTTCTTGCTGTTGTTTACATAGCAGAAATGACTAGCTACCACTCTGGTAGTTTGTTCAGTAAGTACACTAGCCACTGGCTCCCACACATGGCCTAATCACCTCCTCAAAGCCAAGCTCCCAAGACCATCATCTTGTTGGCGTGGGCACAAACATTCACACCACAGTACGGTTGTATCACAGCTTGAGAAATCATGGACTCACTCTAGGGCATCAGGATTATTTCTAGTTTTTAGCTATTATGAATAAAACAGCTAGAATCATTTGCATACATACTTTTATGTAAACATATTTTCATTTCTCTGGGACAAATGCCAAGGAGTTGAATTGCTGGGTCATATGGTAGTTACATGTATAGTTTTTTATTTGAAGTTGCTAAGCTATTTTTCAGACTACCTGGATTATTTTATATTTGTACTAAGAAGGATAAAACAGTGATCTGCCACCTCTTAATATTCCCCAACATTTGGCAGTGACAACCATTTCTGTTTTAAAGTTTCATTTATTTTGATATGTAGGCAGTGAATCTCATTATGTTTTCAGACTGTGTTCCTTAATGACTAAGGATGTTAGGCATTTTTATGGGCTTATAGTCATCTAAATGTCCAAGTAGTGAAATGTTTATTTGTGTATTATTTTCTAACTGCAGTGCATTTATTCTATTCACTTATTATTATTTCTATTATAATCATTCTTATTAATGTGTGCACATTTATGTATGGGGCATTAGGGATGTGCACACATGTGCGGGCATCTGTTTGTAGAGGCTAGAAGTCAACCTTAAGGAGTTAGCCTCCCCTCTTTTTTTTTCTCTTTTTGAGACAGGGTCACATTGTATATCTCTAGCTGTCCTGGAACTCACTATGGAGACTAAGTTGACTTCTAACTTACAGAGATCTGCCTGCTTCTGCCTCCCCAATGCTGGTACAAAGGTCTGTGCTACCATGTTTGCTTGTTTGTTTTTTGAGGCACTAGTTATCATTGGCCCTGAGTTCTCTGTTGCAGTTAGCCTGACTGGCCAGTGGGGCCAGTCAGGGCCATCCTCCTGTCTCTGAGCTGGATTTATAAATGGGCACCAATACACCTGGCTATTTAGGTGGATGCTGGGCATAGGTCTCATATCCTCATGCTGTTATTGCTTTCTCTTTATTTTTGATTTGATAGCACTACTTATACATTCTACAGATAAGTCCTCTGTCAGGTGTATCAGTTGTGAGTATTTTCTTTTCCTCTGTAATTTGTCTTTTTATCCCCATCACATGGTCTTTCATGGCGCAAAGCTTTAATTTTATCTTGTCTTATTGACTTATGTCTTCCTTTTATGGACTGTGTTATATATAGATCTCCAAATATTTCTTCTATTTTTCTAAATGTTTTCAATGTTATGCTTTAAGTTTCTTCTTATGAACTGCTTTTTCATATAAGTGATGTTTCACATAAGGTATGAGAATTAGGTTGTGTTTCATTTTGTTTGTATGTGTATGTGTGTATGTGTGTGTGTGTACTTATGGATTCCAGCTTCTACATAATCATTAGTCTAAAGGCTGTTTTTTTTTTTTTTTTTGGTTTTTGAGACAAGGTTTCTCTGTAGCTTTGGTGCCTGTCCTGGAACTGGCTCTTTGTAGACCTCGAGACTGACCTTGAACCCACAGAGACCTCCCAAATGCTGGGATTAAAGGAGTGCGCCACCACTGCCCAGCTAAAGGCTGTATTTTTTATTGAATTACTCTTGCACTTTGATAAACCAGGTGAGCCTTGCTTTAGTGCTTATTCTTGGTTTTCGTTTGGCCAGTGATCGGCACCATCTGGCCCCTGCTGTCACACTGTTTTGACTGTAGTACTCAGCCTTGAACTTGGGCCTACTCATGTATTGCTCAACTTTTCGTTATTGTTGTGAGTTACCCAAGAAGGCTATTGATAAAGCAGGGAGGATTAGTTCACTCATTGTTTTGCAGATTCAAGGGCACATGACAGCTATATTGGCTCAGTTCTGGTGAGGGCTTCTGGGCTGCATTGCATCATGGCAGATAGCAATGGTGGAGCATGTGATCACACTTCAAACAGGAACAGAGACAGTGATTTAGAGGCAGGCTTAGGCATTTATAACAGCAACTCACCCCAGGACAGGACAGTGCCCCCAGTGTCCCACTCGTCCCCACCACTTAAAGGTCCCCATTCAACCCCACCACCTTTAGCCCATTGGGAAGCAGGTAGCAAAGGTACCAAAGGACTGGCGTTGGTGTGGCAGTAGTTAGTCTGAAGGTATTTTGCCCCAGTGGTCCTGGGGCTAGCTTTCTAGAACTTTTACAGTAAGTACATCATGACACCAAATTATCAGAGGAAGCTCATATTAAACCCTGTTCTTTTGCTGTGAAAAGACATCGTGGCCACAGCAGCTCTTATAAAAAAAAAAGGATTTAACTGGGGCTGGCTTACAGTTTCAGAGGTTTAGTCCATTGTCATCATAGTGGGAAGCATGCCATAATGCAGACATGGGGCTGGACAAGCAATTGGGAGTAATGTATTCAGATTTGCAGGCATCAGAAAAGGAGGGAGAGAGGGAAGGAGGGAGGGAAGGAGAGAGGGAGGGAGAGAGGGAGGGAGGGAAGGAACATAGTGATGGCCATTCATGATGAATGATAGGTAAAGGGTCTCCTGGCCTAGCTATATTCCGCCCCCCCCTCCCCCGAGGCAGGCTTGAGTTCTCCACTATACGAGAAGGAGATAGTGAGTGTTTACTGCAATGCCTTCTCCATCTGGGTTACAGATCCCCTTCCATCTCTTCCAGTTTTATATCTCCAGAAGGAGAGAAATGCCTTGTAACTTTCAGAAAAGCTTTGCACACATTTTTAATGACGTCTTTCAGGTAATTCCTAGATGTGGAATTAATGATTCAAAGTATATGATGAATTTTATCTTTCAAGATAGCAAACTAAATAAAGTTATTCATTCTTTCCATTCGTTTCTTTGAACAGTCACTATTATGCAACACTATCACAGAATAAAAGAGCCCTTTAATTTGGCAGGCAAAGCAGTGTTCTCTTAATATGTCTGTACTGCATCCATAAGCATTTCAATCTATAACTTCATTGTACACACACTGGCATTTTTCTTATGGAATATTTGTCTTTTGTTTCCCTTCCCTTGTTTTTGTCTTTAATTTTTTTCTGAGACAGGATCTTGTAAGTTAACTCAAGCTATTCTTGAACTTTGGATTTTTCCTCAGCCTCTTGAATGCTGGAATTATAGGCATGGACTACCATGTCTAGCTTCTGGGATCTTCTTTTGAATGTTCTAAATGTCCATGTAAGTCTTCTTAGAAAACCAAGAGATACTTATTTAAATCTATATAAGTTTATTTACATTTATGTAAATTCTGCCTTCTTTCCCCCTGACTTTTTCCGGGGCCCTCTGAGAGTTTTGTGTGGCAGTGGTGCAGGCATGACTTTACTTCAGCGTCAGCCTGGGTGTCTAGTTCTTTGTAAATCCTCCACCCAACTTGAATTGCTACATGCTGTTGGGGGGACTCTTCCCTTTGTGCTCATGCTGTTTTGGACACAAGCCCTGGGAGCACCTTTATGCCCTCCAGTAGCATGCACCAAGCCTGCTCTGGGCTGAACTCTCTTGTACTGTCTGGTATTAGCAGGAGATTAGAAGTGGCCTCCACAGGTGGTGAACGGAGCAATAACTGGGAAAACAAGCGAGATCAATATCTAATCCTAGGCAGCCAGTCAACCTTTTCAGAGCCTCATCTGTATTGATTTCTTTGGGTGACACTTTCCTTTCTTGGGTAATCAGTCCATTTGCTCAGCAGGTGAACAAGCTAGTGCTACTTATTCCGGCTTTTATAGGAACAAGGGCAGCTGCTTAACTCTGAGCTGCTGGAGAGCGGGGAGGAGCCCAAGTGACTCTCTTTGGACTCAATCCTCTGTGCAGCGGCTTGGGTGACATGAGTATTTGTCCAGTCTCATCTTTCTTATGGGTTGAAGGCTCACAAAGCCAGGGCATGCAAAGAGATGTGACTTAGTAGCAACATAGTGGAGAAAAGACCAGTAGGTTTGATGGGAGAGAGTAACATGCTAAAACACTCACTATGACTCTCATGAGATAAGCATTACTGTCTTTGTTTCATAGGTGGAGGAGTGGGGTTCAGGAAATCCAAGTTATTTACTCAACTAGCTCCATCAGAAATTGAATTCAAATTTAGACGAGACCAACCTCCTGGACCGGAGTTTCCAAAAACATATCCCTATGTGATCAGAAACATTGGGATGAGTCTACTTGTTTTAGTTAGTGTTTCTGCTGCCATGATAAAGCATCAGGACCAAAACCAACTTGGGGAAGAGAAAGTTTATTTCAGCTTATGACTTTGAGGGAAGTCAGGGCAGGGACTCGAGGCAGGAACTAGAAGGCAGGAACCGAGGCATAAGCCATGGTGCACACTGTTTGCTACCTTGCTCCTCTTGGCTGGCTTAACCTGCATTTTTTACACCCAGGACCTCCTGTCCAGGGGTGGTGTCCAGCACAGTGGGCTTGGCCCTCTCACATTGATCATGAATTAAGAAAGTGCCCTACAGACTTGCCTACATGCAATCTGATGGAGGTATTTTCTCAATTGAGGTTTTTCTTCCCCATTAACTCTATAACTGATAGAAAAACAACCAGAACACTCTTTATTATGTGATGTTGACAGGAAAACTGAGTTGTGTAAATCTTAGGAGATGTGCTTCCTAATATCAAAAGGGGTGTAACCTGAAGGAGAGGTGATCAGTCTTAGGTTATGTTTACATTAAAGGCAAAAGTAGGCTGGGTGAGTAGAAGTCACAGGAAGGCGGATTGTACCTCAGTGCAAGGCAACCTTTTGCAAGCAGCTGTAGACAATGGGTTGTTCTGTGTTCTTTCCAATGTGGAGCCACACCATTTGAGTAACCCTTGAGTGAGGAGACTGATTTTTTATTTTAGAGCATATGGTAACCCAGTCATCCTTCAGGACACACCCCTGCAAATACCATGCATATATCAGCCATCCAAACCTGTTCCTTGAATGCCCATTGTGTGCTAGAGAATCTGTTAGGAGCCTATGGCCCATAGTAAGGAAGACATAGTCTCTGACAGCTAGGGTTAATTGCCAATTTGAAAGAATCTAAAATTGCTTGAGAGATAGGCCTCTGGATTTGACCATGGAGGACCACCCTAATTATATTAATTGAAGCATGAAGATCTGTCCACTGTGCGTGGCACCCTAGCACCATTCCCCAGGTAGGAGGATCCCAGACTGTAAAAGATGGAGAAAGGGAACTGGGCAGCAAGCATGCATTCATTCTAACTGTGCTCTCTACTTCCTAACTGTGGCTACAGTGTGGCCAGCTGCCTGAAGCTCTGGCTGTTGTGTCTGCCTTTGAAATGATGGACTGTAGTCTTGGTCAGAGTGTTTTATCACAGAAACAGAAAAGAAACTATCAGATAGTCATCATGCAAAGGTGCTGAGGGGCAATGAATGGTCTTTTATCCTGCCACTTGTATTTTAATAAAATGCTGATTGGCCAGTAGCCAGGCAGGAAGTAGAGGTGGGGCGATGAGAATAGGAGAATTCTGGGAAGAGGAAAGACTCAGTCTGCAGTCCTCATCCAGACACAGAGGAAGCAAGATGTGACTGCCTTGCCAAAAAAGGTACCAAGCCACGTGGCTAACACAGATGAGAATTATGGGCTAATATAAGTTATAAGAGTTAATAAGAAGCCTTAGCTAATAGGCCAATCAGTTTATAGTTAATGTAGGCCTCTATGTTTATTTGGGATTAAACAGATGTGGGACCTAGTGGGACAGATACCCCAGACAACACAAAGGGAAGTCTGTGGGATGAATCTCCTCTCTGTGGCTTTGTGTGACCTGTGTCTGCAGAAAGCCTCTGAGCTGAGGCTTCTTGATGTTCCCTTTGTGCCTGTTTCTCATCCTGACTGTGGTGGTCACTGTTCCATTATATATCTGAACACAACTTATTAGTGCCTGATAAACTGGTACTTGGATCTCATTATCAACATACCCAAGGCTAAGGGGGCAGCATCTCCAGAGGCAGACAACTATGTGCCTGTGGTTATGAGTGTTCCCTGACTTCCATCTTCCTTAGACTTCCTCTGGTCATCTTTGGACTTCCTCCAATCATCAGACATCCTTCTTTTGATGGAGTATGGCAGACCAGCAGAGAGTTACTACCTCCAAGGTAGCTCTCTACCAACACTTTACAGGGGTTGGGGTACCAAGGGCCCTGGTTCCCCATTTCTCAGGTAGAATAGCACAGTGTGCTCTATATCGATTTCCAGAACTCACTGTATGATTAAGATCTAGCTTCCCATGGTGACAACCCTTGGTAACTAACACACCTCATGTGCTTCCTTTGTCCTGTCTCACTTGCACACTTCCCTATTGGAGTTTTCGGAGCTTGCCTCTCATCGTCCTTGCCCTTGAATTCTCACAACATTTATTGCTGGAGAAACACAAATGAAAATCTTGTGGATGGGTAATAGTGGTAGGAGGGGGAAATCACATTATAATAAACATATTTATAGTCCAAGGCAGTGACTGTGGCATAGAGACCATGTATGGAGTATGAGAGTTTCACAGAGGTGATGGCATAGTTTGTATTTTAATTCAGTTAGCAATAAAATGTGTGCTCATTGTGCTGTTTTCTCTTGGCATCATCAAGAAAGCTCAAACCCATCCAAAGAGAAGAAGCGAGGCAGAACAGGAATCAACCTTAACTTTGGAGTCTGGCTGTCCCTTATAACCGTGAGTTCCACGGGCGACGATCGTATTTCCTCCTGCTATATAACTCATGAACTTGCAAAAGACCTTGCTTCAGAGCAGGCAGCAACAGCACGGAATTGACTTGTAAATTCCAGTATTCTCTTTATGAATTTCAATTTTTACCACCACATTTAACAAGAACAACTCAGTCCAATCACCACAACAATTTATAGCCAATTTCCTATGGGTCAGGCGCTGCATGTATGGCTTGTGCCCGCCGTACATTTTCTCATTTGAGACCCCCAGCTTGTAAGTTGGTTCTGTGGCATAGGAGTTTTCCTGTTGCCACTGTTAGTGATGCCGTGCCTCATTTTCCCGTGGCTCTTCTGAGGTTGTGGGCAGCTGTGAGTCCCATTGGTGTCACAGCTCCGCACCTCAGAGGTCTCCCTCTCTCATTTGCCTCATGGCTGTCTCTGGCGCTCTAAGAGTCTACGCTTCTGTCCGTCCATAGGTGGAAACAGATGTAGAAATGGTTAAAACCACCAAAGAGCTGTTGGCCAGTGGAAAACAGAGCGAGCAGATACCCTGCCCCGGTCTACTTGTCCCACATGAAGCATCAGAAGCAGCTTTGATGGCGTTTCCCAGAGCCCCATCTGTGGGACTAGGCACGTGTGTGCTCATTTATATGTGTTTAATTGATTTCTGTCCATTTTTTTTTCTTTTGTTGCCTGCTACAGAGAATTGCCCACTTCCAAGTTCTTATCATAGGGTCTACTTTGAGGAACCAAACTAAGACAGATATCATTTACCAACTGATAAAACTGGCAATATTCAGAGATGTCAAGTGACTTGACTGTAGCAATTCAGCTAATAACTGGTGAGCCCAAGATTTGAACCCACACCATTCAGTCCTGTTGTAGCGAAAAATAGCAACAAAAGGTATATTCATTTACAAAGGTAAGAGCCTGTATTTATTCACAAATACCTACCATTTGCTAGGCACTCTTTAAGGTCTTAAGAAATGAATGGCATTGCCTTGGTTCACACACACTTTAGAGTCTTATGGGGGAATAAACTTGAAACTGCGCACAAGGACTATTTTTTTAAAGCTACAAAGATAGACCGTTTGAAATATTTCCACTCCATAACCCAATAGCACCATGGAAAAGTCAATGGTGCGATTATTAATCACTCATACAAGAACAATAACTTGATAATTACATTTTCATACATTCATTAAGGATTTAAATCTGATTTTTTGGAAATACACAATGGAATTACAACAAGGCAGTGTTAGCAAGTTCATTTTGTATTCAGCTTCTCAAGTTATTAACTGACGTTTATTTAATAGTTTGGCAATTGATCTATGTCATTTTAATTTGTTGGCCCAGTCTTCACCAGAGTTAGGGAAGGAACACCTGGAAGCCCTGTGAACACAGCTTCAATATGTACCTCTGTGGCTTGTGGTTACAACTTTAGATCATTGTACATTTTCACCCAGTCTACACTTTGTCTAGATAAATCTGTACACCCTTCCCTTCTTAGGAGATTGTTTAGAGAGGAATCTTAGTAGTCCTTGACAATGGTCCTTTTGACTTTCATGTGGTACCAGTCACTTTCTTATTTGCCTATCTTAGCTTACACTGCCTTTTATTTTACTTTTTTTTTTTACAAAAGAAAACAAACTATCTTTTTCATTTTACATACCAATTCTAGTTTCTACTCCCTCCTCTTCTCCCATTCCCCCCATCCCACCTCCCATCCACTCCTCACATTGCTTGGGGGAAGGTCCAGGGCCCTCCCTACTATATCTAGGATGTGTAAGGTATCCATCCAAAGAGAGTGGGTCCCCCACTCAAAAAAAAAAAAACAGTACAAGCAGTAGGGATAAATCCTGGTGCCACTGCCAGTGGCCCCATAGTCTGCCTGAGCCATACAACTGTTACCCACATTCAGAGGATCTAGTTTGGTCCTATGCTGGTTCCTTCCCTGTCCGGCTGGAGTTGGTGAGCTCCCATTAGGTCAGGTAAACTGTTTCAGGCTCATATCTTCCATCCGTGGTGGTTCTCAAAGAGTACTGACACCACATATAAACTCTGCCTGTTGGTGACCACTGACGTGCCATTGACACTTGAACCTGGGGACTACTGCTACTTTGTCCTGTAGCTGACAGAGCAGCCGAGAAGTGCTTCCTTCCGTGCATCCCAATCAAGGAGTCGTGGAAGCCTCTTCTTGATTGGGATGTTTCCAGTGTGGGGGAGGGAGGCACCTGCTGGCATTTTAATGGAAGAGTGAATCCCACATATAGCCTTTTAATAAACTGTGACTATTAGGATGTTCTACCATAAACACAGTAGTAGAGGATCTTTATCTCCACGCACATCTCCTTGGCTTCTGCCGTTTCTGTGCATGTTGGTCTAACTTTTCATTGCTGGCACCTGCATTTCTTTCCTGGGTGCTCTCCTCTTGCTGTTTCAACCTGGCAGCTATAAATGCCAGGAAATGAAAGTTTCCTGAGAACAGCCTTCAGCCAGTGACTAGAGGGGGTGATGATACAAACATCCCAGCCCTTCTGTCCGTTGCACGCGATGGCTGAGTTCTTAGAGCGCTCCCACGTATTGAGTTCCTATTGTTCATGGCAGTTTATGTTTGCGCTGTTAGGCCTCTTTGTGGCTCCTTTCACCTCTCTGGCTCACAGTTTGCCTGAAGTCAGCTTCCAAATGAATAATTATACTCAAGTATTTGTGTCAGATTTTGCTTTTGTGGGAATTCAAACAAAGGCCTGGATGGTTGTAAAGATTAAATAAGGTGTATAGTTGTTAACATGATGTGTGTACACGTCACATTAGTTGTTAACATGATGTGTGAACATATCACACAAGTTGTTAACATGATATGTATACATGTTACAATAGTTGTTAACATGATGTGTGTACACGTCACAAAACTGGTACTTGTTAACAAATGAATATACTCAATTTCTTTACATATTAGTTCCATCTGTTATTATTTTATTACCTGTCTGTTATCTCATTTACTCCCTAGTTCTGCTTTGTGGTTTCTAAACTCAGCTTTTGTATTCTTCTCAATTCATTATTAAAAGTAACAAAATCAGAAACAGAGAGGGGGGCATAAAAACAGACACGGAGGGAATCCAGAAAATTATCGGGTCATACTTTGAAAACCTATACTCCACAAAAATTGGAAAACTTAAAGGAAATAGACATTTTTCTGGATAATTATCACTTATCAAAATTAATCAAGACCAGATAAGTAAATTAAATAGACCTAAAACTGTTAAAGAAATAGAAAACAGTCATCAAAAGTCTCCCAAACAAACAAACAAACAAAAGCCCAGGACCAAATGGTTGCAGCCCAGAATTCTACAAGATTTTTAAAGAACTAATACCAATACTCCTCAAATTGTTCCACACAATAGAAACAGAAGGAACATTGCCAATCTCTTTTATGAGGCTACAAATACCCTGATACCCAAACCACTAAGAAAGACAATTACAGATCAATCTCACTCATAAACATAGATACAAAAATACTTAATATTGGCAAACTGAATCCAAGAACACATCAGAAAAATCATCCACCATGATCAAGTCATCTTCATCCCAGAGATGCAGGTATGGTTCAACATATGAAAATCTGTCAATGTAATTCACTATATAAACAAACTGAAAAAAAAAACCAAAACACATGATCATCTCATTAGATGCTGAAATGCTTAAGGAAATGCTCAACATCCTTAGCCATCAGAGAAACGCAAATCAAAACAACTCTGAGATTCCATCTTAGACCTGTAATAATGGCCAAGATCAAAAATACTGATGACAGCTTATGTTGGAGAGGATGTGTGGTGAGGGGAACACCTTTCCATTTCTGGTGGGAATGCAAACTGGTACAACTGCTTTGGAAATCAGTATGGCAGTTTCTCAGAAAATTAGGAAAAGACCCAGTAATACCACTTTTGTGTATATACCCAAAGGATACTCAATTGTACCACAAGGACATGTGCTCAACTATGTTCACAGCAGCATTATTGTGTCATAACCAGAATCTGGAAACAACCTAAATGCCCCTCAACCGAAGAATAAAGAAAATGTGGTAATTTACACAATGGACTACTACACAGTGAAAAAAAATAACGACATCTTGAAATTTGCAGACAAATGGATGGATCTAGAAAACACCGTACTGAGTGAGGTAACTCAGACCCAGAAGGACAAATATAATATGTACTCACTCATACGTGGCTTTTAGACATAAAGCAAAGAAAAACCAGCCTACAATTTACAGTCTCAGAGAACCTAGACAACAGAGAAGACCCTAACAATGGAGGGAGGTGAAGAAAAATATATAGCTCAATAAAAACAATAAAAAGAACAGCTAATAATTCAGAATCTACTTGTTTGTTTTCTTCTGATAACACTAGATCTTTAAAATTTATGGGTTTCAAAAGGTAGTGTTTTATGATTTACATGACAAATCTATTCTGGAAATATATACTTAAAATGGCAAGAGGTCCCATTAATACATGGTGCATCCAGTCCAGGAACTGTAGCTTGTGTTTGCACTAAAACAACCGCCCTGAGCAGCTCATGAAGTGCGAATGAGTCATGGTTCTCCTGCCTCTGCCTCTTCAGCATATCCTCCTGGCCTGTGCCGCCACAACCAGTTCTCATTGGACCAAATGCCTACGCACCATGTCTCAGTTAATTGTGAGGTCTTTCGGGAAATGACTCAGCTTAGTTGAATGACAGGTCTAATTGAGCATTGAACAAGATAACTCTGGACGGAAGACAAGTTTTATATGACACAGGGTATAATAAAAAAAAATCAGACAGCCTTTGAAAATTGAGAAAGTCCGGGGAAAATCTGAGTTCATAGCCTCTCTTTAAAAATTGAAAGATCAATACTAGATGCTAGATCTGAATTGACACTTGGAAACAATTGTCGAGTACCGAACGGCCACTGTTCCTTGTTGTGGGGCATCTGGGCACAAGGATTTTGTTCTATTACAGTCTCAGCCTCCCTCTGTCCTTACCCATCTCATCTGTTTAAATTACATCAACTCTCTTCCTACTCATGTTGGCTGGTGATCACGGCTTTTCAGAGACGGAAGGAAAAGAGGAAGCTCTTTCAACTAGGTCTTCTTCTCTCACTTCTTTTCTCTGTACTGGGAACCTGGAGCAAACAAATCAACAAGCAAAACAGGGCTGCTTACTCAGGCTAAAAAAGTCATAGATCTTAGGAGAGGATTGCAATGAACAAACTGATAATCCTTTAGCACCCAAAGAGTAAGACATGATATAATTATGTTCTTTACAGCTTAGTTGGAGGATTCATTCATGGTTCACGGAAGGTGATTAAGACAATGTGATAAACATTTGCCATTTTTCTCTATAACGGGATGTATAACCCCTCAGTGGATGGTTTAGAGCCCTTTATAAATTGTGTGTGTGTGCGTGCGTGTGTTAGATTTTTTTTTAATTGTTAACTTGATGAAAGTTAGAGTCACCATGGAAACAAATCTTTGGGAGTGACTACAAATGATTATATAGATTGGGTTAATTGAGGTGGTAAAACCTGCCCTAAGCATGGGTAGTACGATTTCACAGGCAAGGATATTAGACTGAATGAAAAGGAAAAGCAAGCTGATTACAAACACTCACTCTTCTCTGCTCCCCAAGAATGCAATGGAACCTCCTGCTGTAGCCACCATACCTTTCTGGCCATGGAGTACTATGTTCCTTGGAATTGTAAGCTTTCAGGAATTCACCAAGACCAGCTAGCCTGGGTCTGAAAAAGCATGGGATAAAACCGGACTTACATAGC
>NC_022033.1:17046069-17049733 GCF_000317375.1 Microtus ochrogaster | reverse complement strand
TAAATAAATTTAAAAAAAAATAAAATATATATACATTTAAAAAAAAGGAATTGTAAGCCGAAATAAACCCTTTCTTCTTAAAGCGGCATCTCTTGGATATTTTTGCAACAACAATGAGACACATAACTGATACCAGATTTGGGATCAATAGCCATTGTGCTTTAATGGCTATTAAACAATAATAGTCTGCACTTTAAACACATGACTTATAATAATGCACTCAACATAAATCTTCTTTTTAACTTTAATCCTAGGATATCTCCAATTCTTCTTGGCCCCTTGGAAAAAACTCAGTATAAAACTCTGCTTGGACAGACGTGCTATTCACAAACTGAAGGAGGCAAATCTCCGAGTGTAACTGTTGGGAGATTACACAGTCCTGTTTTCTGAGTGGACTAACACTGTGCATTTGCCTTCAGGAGCTGCCTACTGAATAATGCGCACAAGTCTGCTTGTCTGTTTTGGTCAGCCGTGTTGAATACTTGTTTTTCTTATACTTCCCTTCTTCACAGGGATCAATACGCAACAAATACTTGGCTTTGGAAAGGTAAATCCACTCAGATTAGTGCAAAATTCTTCAACATCAGGTGGTCTCAGTAAGACTATGTTCTTTTATTTCAGCCACACTCTTTCCAAACTAAACACTATCCTAAAATACAGTATTGACGGTTTTCAGGAAGAGTAAATCTTAGCCAGTGTCCCTTGTGTTCCTAGTGAAACTTGGAGGATCCCCCTCACAGATTAGGTATGCATTGCTTCTTTCTCTCTCAATTTTATGTTCCATGGCGATTTGGCTCCCGAACCATGAGCACACTGTCAGATTTAGTGACCTCATTTCTCATCAGTGACAACTTTAATGACACTCAAATATATCACTCACTTTTCCCCCAGCCCAAAATATACCAATAGTATATATCATTTTTCACCCAATTTGACTTATAGGCTATTTTTAAAAAATCATTCTCATTCTTTTCAGACAAGGTTGATAATTCAGCTGGAACTTACACTCAGAAATTCAATAATTACCAAATTAGAGGAAGAATTAATTCCCAACTTGGTCTTTTCCTATTTTAATGTTTGGCTAGTTTTCTGTGACTTTTGTAAAGGGTAAAACATATTTTAGACCCAATTTAACTTTCAATTTATCAGCATACTGTTCAAAGGAAATGAATGTGATTTCTAAGTTCCAATTAATTCCTAATACACTGGAGTGTGGATTTAAACAGTAGACAAACACAGCACTAATAAAAACAACAATTTCCCCTCAGCTGCACACCAGCTCTCCAGCTTTGGGAAAAGAATCCCAGATGTTCCTATTGTTTGCTTTCACGCCTGGTTTAACTTTCACAGGAAAGAGGGGGTGAAAAGAGGCCCCGAAGCTCTGCACACATCTCTAAGAAATCTCCATTCCTCTCTTATTTCCTCCAAAGTCTTTCTCTGAACCACACTCCTGAATCTTCAGTTCTTGTTCCTTGATGGGCAGCTGGTAAGTTCATTCACATTCCTTGTGAAGGCACCAAGCCATACTTAAAAATACGTAGAGGTTGTAAAACCCTTCCCAACCCAATGCCCATGTTCCTTTCTATACGCCAACCCTTCCTACGCCTACCTCTCTTTCTTCCCATAGAAAACCATGTTAAAATTTAATGTGTAAGTTTTTGATAGATAACAAAACCTCATAACTTTCCTAGCATGTTCTATTTGATGTTGCTAATTTTTAGCAAGTTGAAAACAATCTCTAATGATGAGTTAGTGACAGGCCCACTAATGACTCAGTAGAAGGAAGTGTAGACCTCCTTTTCAGGCCATATGTTTATTAATGTATCTGAGAGTTTCATGTATTTTTGTCCCCATCCCAAATCCATGTGCCCCTTCTGGACTCTTAGTTATAATATTGTATTCATGAAGACATGATAAGTATGGTATAACTCAGAGTCAATCAGAGCTCTTTGTGATTGAATAGCTGGATACTTTGATTATGGATGTAGCTGAGGTTGAGGTTGAGGTTGCCATTGGTTACCACAAAGTAGGGCCTTATCTGAGAACAATGAGACTCTGATGACTACTTGATCCTGGAATCATTGCTGGGCTTCCTAAGTTGTATGGGCCAATACAATCCATTGTTTTAACTTTAACAAGCTTGAGTGGCTTCCTGTTCTTTGCAGTTAACATTGTCCTGGTACATATATAGATTGTTTCATACTTCTTGCAAATATCCAGTCATAAAATCTTTTCACATAATATGATGGAAACATCTATACAAACTGTTTTTGTTTTGTTTCTGCCTAACATGAAGGAAAATGCTAAATTAAAGAGACAATCCCTTGCATATTCGATCCACAGCAGTGTGGTAGAACATCATGAAATAGGTACCACTGGGATGTCCTAGTTAGATAGACTAGAAATGGAGTATGCCATAGCTTAAATTGGAAACATCACCTATATGCTTTTATGAACTACCAGGTGGTAATATTGTTCTGGAAGGTACTAGAAACCTTGGGATGTAGGTCTAGCTGGATGATGTACATGTGTCCTGGGGGCTATATCTTCCCATGACTCCTTTCCATCCTGCTTTCTGCTCTGTGTTTGCCACAGGAGATTCAACCAGCTGTTCTCTTCTGCAGGAGTGTCTTATCATCATAGGTATTACTAGTCTGAAACTCAGCTCAGAGTTTCCTGCTTCTTGGCTAAAGCAGTAATTGCTTGATCCCACTACCCATTCATCTCGTCAGCCATTATCCACCCATCCTCAAACTCCTCTCACATGCCTGGGCCTGTGCTGCCTCTTGTCTAGGGGAAGATAGGAAGGTGTGGCTTTTACTTTAGGATACTTCAGTGCATGGTGTGAAAAAGATCATAAACACCTCATTGCAGTATGATTTGCAGCGATACAGGCTTGTATGAAGCGTCAAGGGAAGGCATATTGGCTGTGGAGATTAAATGAGATTATATTGTCAGCTATTCAAATATTAATCATTGTAATCTTTGGAACAACTCCTGGGGAGAGGCTGGAATGATTATCCTTTTGATTTTTTTCTTTATATTATATATGAACTCTCTAAATATATCACTGCAAGTTACAAAATACAGAAAATAAAGACTCCCAAATTGAGAGCTTTTTTTACAAGCAGAGCTTTATATTTTGCTATTTCATTGCTGACTTTATTTCTGAAACTTTCCTTTCTTTCCAGATAGCCATCATTCTGTATATATTATAATCCCAAATTCTTCTTCTTTTTTTTTCTCTGTAAGTTAAATTACCAAGATTTTCTCTTGTCTCCTTATCTGTACTTTTCCATCTCAGGTCATGCTGTGGGCAAGAAGAGCCAGGGAGGTTGCTATGGTAACAGTTAACACATCTTTGGCTCAACTCCAGTAGAAACCCCACCTTCCTGGTTTATCATCAGTTAGTAGGACCTGTTTACTTCTCTTCATGATGATGGTTGTGTGGATTTCTTCCTGCTACAGTGCTCTATGACGCCCCAGGCATGGAACTGAACCTGTGTGCAGGTCCCTTTCCTTCAAGTCTGAAAATCCCCTGTCTGCTGAGGAAGAGCTACCGTTCTGTCTTGATCTTAGCTCTAGAGTAAAGACAAAAGTGAGATGAGTCCACCTGAGCCACACCGAGGGACTGCTTCCTGCTCACAGTGGATGTCTGAGTCCA
>NC_022033.1:17042511-17044389 GCF_000317375.1 Microtus ochrogaster | reverse complement strand
AAAAGTCTTTTAATAATTAAACATTTAAATGCCATATTCCCCAGATCTCTGAGCATTTGAGGACTGCTTATCGGGCATAGATAATTTAGAACTACAGCATAGGAGCTGCCTGTAGAGCTGGGTCCAAGCTTGACTGTACTGGTTTTTAACCTAAAAGGTGATATTTAATCTTGTGAAAGACAAAGAAGAAAAACTGCTTGCAATAGAAGCTTAACTGTAGAACTGACAATAGTAGAGAATAGCTTAATATATTTTAAAGCAGGCTTGGATTACACATACAGTATTTTTGTAAGGTATTTAAGAGTACATATCAATTTAAAACATGAGACTTACTGTTTTTTTAGTCTGGAATAAATACAATGAACAGACAATTATAATATTTAATAGTAAGTATATGTACCTTTACACCCAGTTGGATTTAAGTTTTATACACATATACACACAGAGTTAAAACTAATTTATGTTAATACATAAAGTTAAGTCAAAAGTTACATGCGTGCACACACATATATTAAACAGGAGTTGGGTGAAGTGGATGCTTTGGTGGACCCTACTGAGAGCATGCTACACACAAAACACACATGTAACAGAGTCAGTAAGAAAAATTTAGAGACACAAACATAAGTAAACTGTGAGACTAGGCAAGGAATACCTCAGTAAATATGGCAACCTAACCTGTCCTTAGTTAAGGTGGTGGGACTTAGACATCTGACCTGCCCTTAGTTAAGATGGTGGTGAGGTCATCTGACCTGCCCTTAATCAAAATCATTTTTGTAGCCACGGTGGGAATTTTAAACAGATACAAATAACAAGAGAGATATAGAGGCCATGTAGAACATACATTTAAAACATAATCACATCCGTGTGGCCACAACATTCACATTCTTTCATACGTGAACTAGGCAGAAAAATTACTCAGCACCCTAGCTGCCGTGCCCGCTAGCTGCTGTGCCCCCTAGCTGCCCTGCCACCTAGCCGCCACACCATCAGCCACGCTGGGAGCGAGGGCTAGAACTGAAAACAGCTGCCTTGTGGATCCGACTGGTCTTGCCAGTTTCAGTGGGACCAGCAGCAGCGGTAGCAGAGATAGAATAGAAGGAATAGGAGTGAGAAAAAGAATGTTTACCTGTTGTTCTTTTGAAAAACTACAACTCCCAGACTCCTCCTGGACTATGGTTACCTGTGCGTGCACCCGCGCGCAGGTATGGGATATTCCCAGATACCCTTGCGCTCCCCGTTAAAAGGCAGGGCCACACGAGGCTCCCCCCCTCGTTTTGCCTTTCCTCGTGTATCCCGCACGTTCCTCTGCCCTTCTGTGTTTCCCTCCCCCATTAAAGTGGACTCACGTGGGAGCCGCCGTGTCGTGTCTGTGTTTGTTCCGTGTCGTGTCTGTGTTTGTTCCGCCGTGTGTGTCTGTCCTGTGCCCCGTGTTCAAGAAGAACACCCCTGCCTTTATTATTTCTTTTTTTTAAGAAGAACATTACGGGTGGGTGGGGGTGGAGCTGCCCAGGGAAAGGAAAAGCGGATTGGTGTGAGATGCCAGCTGGATAGAAACTTTTTAATCTGCCTGTTTGGTGGTAGAAATTAGAAAGCTCTCACTTTAGGTTGTATAAGGGGTATGTAGGCCATTTGTTAGTGCAAAGGCGGGAAAAGTTGGGAATCTATAAGTAAGGCAAAGGTTTTAGGGTCTGTAAAAGACACACCAGGGTGGAGGTTGGACAGATAGTTTTAGGTGTATTTTCTAAGGCAAGAGCATGAGAAAGGCGAGGTCCCAAGGGCTCTTAACCAGAACGTCTTCTGGATAACATGAGGGTCGAGGACTAGGTCAAGCCAATTCGAGACCCGTTATTCTTTTTTAAAAAATGCTGCAAGATCCCC
>NC_022033.1:17041493-17042001 GCF_000317375.1 Microtus ochrogaster | reverse complement strand
GAATATTTATGTTTGTTTTGCAGAGATTAAGGGAAAGGGACCAAAACCATAACACCGTCGGTACAGGAATCGGGGACCAGATAGGATCACTCCAAGCGGCCCGAGGGAGGACAAAAGTCCGAGTGTTGAGGAGCCAAATCTTAGTCCTTAGCTGTGGGGAATAACTGGAGATGAATGTCAGCGAAAGCTCCCTTGGAGTAGTGGAGCAGGCACAGGATGTTTGAAAGTGGTCCAAGGTTGCCATGTGTCCTCAACTGGCCCGCCTACAGGTGGAAGGGAACGTAGAGAGAGCCTGGCCAAGTCACGCACCAATGTTATCATTTTATAAAGAGGTTGTGGGGAACTGGTCCCACAGGGGGCGGCGGGTCACCCGAGGTCTCTCTGGGTTCTCTGGAAGGTGGCCTGAGGCCTCAGCAGGAGAGAGACAGATAGATATGCCATGGAGAGAGAGCTGGGGTATAGAGTTTATTTAGTGGGTTATGGAGGGTAAAGAAAATGAGGAAGGGGG
>NC_022033.1:17032499-17041148 GCF_000317375.1 Microtus ochrogaster | reverse complement strand
TTCTTACACAAGTTTGCAAACTTGGACTCTCTGTGTGTCCAATGTATTGGAGTGGTTGGAGAGCCCCAAGCGCAGTTAGGGTTGGGCTTTTATAGTAACAAAGGTGGGGGGATGAGGTATTTCTTAGGTTCTGGATCCATGATTGGCTGACATTTGTCTAGGGGTGTCCTGGTGAAAAGCGATGGGTGTGTGCTGGCAGGTGATCCTATCTACAATGGTTGGAATGTTAGGAATTTCCTTTGGATGGTCTATTCCTAGGTGGTGCCTGAGTAGTATCAGTTTGTGGTCTTGGAACCAGGTATTGTCTTAGGGTAAACTACTGAGGCTCAGGCCTCTACTGAGCTTGTCAGGGTTGGGTCCTACAATTTAGTTAGTGATACGTGGTCAGACTCAGGATAAATATTTAAAGCAAGGTGACAGGATTTGTTGATGGTTTGGATGTGGATCTAGAAGACAGTCAAGATGGTTCCAAGGCTTTTATTTTCTTTTTGTTAACCCAGTATGAAAGTATGTTTAGTCCTCCAGTGAGGTACAATATAATGAATGGCTTATGAACTTATTTTTCAAACCATACTTACTTTTCTAGTGGATCTATAATAACACTTGTAAGTCTGCAAACAATATATTGCAGTCAAAGTCCTTAGGATGGTGTCCAACGCACATAATTGCTTTTTTAATAGTTTTAAGGACTATTGAGGCAGATGAATCGGCATTTAAATGACTTATTGTATTCAAAACACATAGAATAGTGCCTAACATAGTAGTTTAAGGGTTTATTGAAGTTTAGTGATTATTATTGCTGTTGTTATAACTTAATTCATCATTTGATTTTATAATCTATAGAAAATGATGCAGCTTCCTGAGTCTCAGTTCCTCATCTCTGCAGTTAAAGGTGTTAAAATAGCTATTGGGGAATGAATTAGACCCAGTGTCACATGCCTGGGCCCTTAAAGTGTCCGTAACACTTCTCTGTTGCGGAACAGCCATATTATTTCATCTATGTACTTACTTATCTTATGCACATGGGTGTCTGGCCTGGATGTACATCTATGTAACACACACATGAGGTACCTGAGGAGGCTGGAAGAAGAAGGTGCCCAATTTTCTGGAATTGGAGTTACAGACGGTTGTGACCCATCCATCATGTGGGTACTGGGAATGGAACCCAGGTCCTCTGGAAGAGCAGTGCCCTTGAGCCACTAAGTATTTCATTTTAAGAAGTACTGTAGGGAATGAGAGGAACATCTTTGAACATGCAGGTTTCAATGTGTATTAGATTATATCTTTCTTTACCGTATGGCACTGCCATTACTATTATTGAATACAATCTGTAAATATTTTCATGGGTTTTTGCTTCATATGTCAGTGAATATTTATGTTTGTTTTGCAGAGATTAAGGGAACCTTCAGCCTATTTAACTAAATCAGGACCTGAGCCCAGAGTCCAATATATTTTGTTGCCTTTTATTCTTGTTTCCCATACCCCCCCCCCACTAGATAATCAGACAACTCACAAGGCTAGACACCAAATATGCATCTAGCCTTTTTTGAAAAAGCATCAAGTGTTTATTATTTTGCCATTCCTGTGGGTTAGGGAATGGGGAATGGTTCTGCTGAATGTATCTCGATCAGACTCTGAGGGTCGCAGGGACCTTGAGGCTCATTTAGGGCTAGAGAGTGGTCTCAGGCTCACTTACATGTTTGTTAGTGTCACTAGTTCCCCTTCCTGTGAATTTCTCCATTGACTGTGTCTCTCCATAAGATGGTATCTGGCTTTGCCAAGGGTAAGGGAAAGGGAAATGAGGGGTGTGGGTCTGGGACAGAAGACATAGCCACTTTAACTTAGTCTCAGAAGTTGACATGGCGTCATTTGTGATCTATGCTATTAGTCGTGTAGCCCATCACTCACTGGTCAATGTGGGCATGGCTACCTGGAGGCTGGGCATCACTGACTGACATCTTGGAGGCTAGCTCCCTTAAGGACAGCTGTAAACTTTTTGCATTTCTATCTCCTTATTTCTTAGAAATGTCTGTATTGCAAGTAAATAAAACAAACAAGAGAAAGAAAACAAAAAACACCCCCCTAAAACCCCACAGCTTTCTGTCATGATTAGACATGTATAAAGTACCCACTGTGTGTTCTCTCCAGCTACCATCTCAGCTCTTGTGAGCACAGAAAGCTGAAACTACAGAACTGCCAATATGGTCCTCCCTTAGCTAAAGACACCCAACTCTTAGCAGTGAGAAAGTGGCGAAGAGAACAGACAGTGCCCCAGACCTGCTCATGGCTGGAGTCACCTCCAGAGAATGGCCCAACATCAACAGCTAAGTGTGATTGCAAAGACAATTCCAGGCTTTGGAGAGAGCTCTATTGATCTTGGAAATCTTTTAATTCCTATATTTTGGGAGTGGTTTGATTACCTATGATTACTGGTGTTAAAGGTTACCTGAAACAGCTGTTGTGCTATCTTGGTCATTTCAAAATCAGGCAGGGTTCCCAAGCTCTCTCTTGCTGTCAATTTTGATGGGCTTTTCATCTACCCTTCTACAAGCTCCCTTAGAATTTTCTCTTAAATTCTGATTCTGAAGGAACTGCAATGGAAGAGGCACCATCATAGGTTCTTTTTTTTAATTTTCCATCTTCAGTATCCAGCCACCCTAAACTTCTTAACTCCTGGGGAAAGGACACCTTGTTTATTAATCTGTTTGAATCACTTTTCTGTAGCTGTGTCACAAATGGCCTTCAAATTGAGTAGCTCAAAGGGCTGGAGAAATGGCAGAATGAATAAAGTACTTGCTGGGCAAGCATGAGGACATCAGATTCCCAGCACCCATGTAACTGCAGGTCATGGTGGCATGCATCTGTAGCCCCGGTGCTG
This sequence comes from Microtus ochrogaster, assembly GCF_000317375.1. Taxonomy (NCBI): domain Eukaryota; kingdom Metazoa; phylum Chordata; class Mammalia; order Rodentia; family Cricetidae; genus Microtus; species Microtus ochrogaster. The sequence goes on along the minus strand of NC_022033.1, from coordinate 17,038,270 downwards.
GGGGTGCGAAGACAGGTAGATCTGGAAGGTTGCTTCGTGGCCAGTATAACTGAAATAGTGAGCTGTAGGTGCAATGAGAGACTCTGCCTCAAAATCAATGTGGGGAGTGAGGAAGGATAACACCCAATGTTTACTTCTGGCGTGTTTGTGTGTGTGTGTGTGTGTGTGTGTGTGTGATGGGCAAGTGTAACTGAGAGTACACATGCATGCACAGTAACACACACACACACACACACACACACACACACGTATCTTGAAATGAAAACATTAGCTCACTTTCTGTTGGAGAGGGATACAGAAGCTGGCTCAGTATCTCTCATATTCTTCCATCAAGGAGTTAACTGGGACTCAAGAGGTGACCAGAGAAGAATCACTTCCAAGGTTCCAACCATTTTGTGTGACTCTTGATAGGTGTTCCAGTTCTCTTTTGTTGTCCACTTGAGATAGTCCAGAGTTGTCTGAGGGAGCCTCGGCTGGGGTATTGCCTAGATCAGATTGGCATATGGTCACAGGAGATGCATTTTCTTGATTGATAATTGATGCAGCGTGACCCAATCCACAGTGGTTGGCACCACTTCTAGGCATGTATGCCTGGGCTTTATAGGGAGCCAGAAAGCAGTGTTCCTCTTTGGTTTCTTCTTCAAGCTCCTTCCTGTCGTTTCTGCTCTGGCTTCCCTTGATGATGGACGAAAATCTGTGAGCTAAAATAAACGTTTCCCGCCTCAAGTTGCTTTTGGCCATGGTGTTTATCACAGAAAAAAAAAAAAAGTAACTCAGAGTAGGTAGGATTCACTTCCTTGCAGGGTATTGGCTAGAAGTCTCTCAGTCCTCTGCCACCTGGGCTTCTCCATGAGCTGCTGCCTTGTCAGAGCAGGCGAGGGAAGGGAGATGGGAACGAGGGATGTGCGTGTCTTTCTGTGACCTGACCAGAAGTGGGATGGCAGCACTTTTGCTGTGCTATGTTGGAGTCACTAAGCCAAATCTAAGTGGATAGCAAACACAGAAACAGCGTCTTCAGGAGTCACGTAGAAGCTGCCTGACATATTATCCTGACAGTGACTGTGGCCTCCGTACTTTGGACGACTGTGTCCCATTCTGCGTCTCTTTGCCATTGCTTCCTTTCCAGTCTTTTGTCCTTTCCCTGATTCATTGGCCCTTTTCATCTGACCACTTGCTATAGCCTCTCAGTTTGTCTTCCTTCATCCTGTTTCCAGCTTTCTGGCTGAGGCAGGAATGGATGGTAAGGGTATACAGTAAGCAATGAGTCTAGCTCCCCAGTCTTTTGCAGAATGGTTATTGTCCAGGTCAACACTAAGCCTCAGATATATGTCCTAGGTGACAAGGGTGAGGACAGGCAGGCACAGCGAGAGGTGGCTATTTGATGGAGAGTCTAAGAACCTTAGTCACCGAGAAAGGCCCTTGTTCGGCCCAAAGTAGAAAAGGTTAAGTCAGGAGCTCAGACTGACAAGTGTGACCCAGCTTCCATCTTAGAACGTCATCCCTGTGCTGTGCTTCAGAATCAGGCTTGGACACCACTGTCACCTTGGGTCTTGCTCTGCCAGCACGACTAATCACTGCTTTATCACTTGGGACTCAAGGTCCACTGGCCTTGGCACTATTTACTGTCCTGTTCTCCAACAAAAGAGAGAACTGATCTGCCAGAGGCCTCTCTTGTAGCTCTGAGAAATCTGCTGCTCTCTGGGGACGGGAGACCTGTCTTGTCAGATCTGATTGCCTCTGAAATTTAAAGTGTGCCTGTTTTTTTTTTGTTTGTTTGTTTGTTTTTAAGCTCCAAATAGTGGAGCCAATCCAGGATTTGGTGACGGCAACTCTAAGATCAGATCACAGACTTGCCAATGGCCAGCTTTGGGAAACTACTTACCCTCTCTGAGCCTCAGCTTCTTGGTGTGCAAAATGGGACTAGCAAGGATAACTTCATGGTGTAGACACACACACACATACACACACACACACACACACACACACACACACACACACCACTCACAGATATACCTTTTCTATGGCAGGGATACAAACCATTTTGTCTTGGTTGACAAATACAGAGAACACGCAGTAGATGGTTGAAGATTGTCCAGGGAAGATTGTGCAATCTCTGAGTGATGAGGTCTGCTAAGGAAATCACCACCTACTCTTTGCAGATGCCTTTGGAGAAGCACTGAGCATAAAGAATAGCAACAGCTGCCACATATTTCAAGCACCTCACCTGCATTAATTCAAGCCTCATGCTACAGGGTGAGAATTAACACTGCCACGATAATTTACACACGAGGCCACAGAATCCCAGAGGTGAGTCACTCTCTCCAAAATCCACAGCTACTTGGTGATGTGATGACATGGTCTCTCAATAGCAGGGATAGTCCTGCCCTTACCCATTGTATTACTTACTTTTCTATTGCTGAAACAAAATACTATGAGCAAAAAATGCTGTCTGGAAGGAAGAGTTTATTTTGGCTTATGGTTTCAAAGGAATAAGAGTCCATCATGGTGGGAGGCATGGCAGCAGGAGAAAGAAGTGGCGAGATCACATCCTCAAGCACAGACACAGAGTGTGAACCCTAAGGAAGATGAGGCTCTACACTCTCAAAACCTGCCCCCTGGGATGCATTTCCTCCAGCAAGGCTCCACTCCTGAAGGTTCCATATCCTCTCCAAACAGCCCCACTAACCAGGAACCAAGTGTTCCAATACAGGAGCAAATACAGATTCAAACCATCACATTCTATTCCTTGGTCCCTAGAAGCTCATGGCTACATCACAACACAAAATGCACCTAGTTCCACTTCAAAAAGTCCCCCACGGTCTCAACATTGTTCAAAAGTCCAACGTCTCTTCTGAGACTCAAGGCAATCTCTTAACTTGTAACCTCCTGTAAAAATCAAAAGCAAATTATATGTTTTCAACATACAAAAACACAGACTATATATTTCCATTTCAAAAGGGAGAAATGGAAGCATAATGAGGAAATTCTGGGCCGAAGCAAGACTGAAACCCAGCAGGGCAAACACCATATCCTGTAGCTCCATGTCCAGGATCTGATACTTTACCTTTAAAGGGTTTAGATGGCTCAGCCTCTCCAGTTCTGCTGCCTGAAACATCCATTGTACATCAGCCTGGGTAGCAGTTTAGCAGTAGAAGGCAAGCTTGGTGGGTTGGAGCCAAAGACACCACAAAGTCACACCCTGGGACCCAGCTCATGTGGGAGGTTTATTGGGGGGGTTGTTGCAGAGGTGGTCTCTGAGCAAGAGCAGAAGAAAAGAGAGAGCGAAGGGCAGGAAGGGTTAGCCATTTATAAGGGGATGTAGTGCATGTGCGTAGGGGGAACGCTCTACTTGATGGTTGTGGTAGGTACAGTATCATGGTAGCTACAGTGTCCCGCCTTGGCTGCTGCTGCTGACGTGTCCTGCTGAGAGCAGGCCAGTGTAAATGCCTGAATTCTAACAACCTGGTCTCCAGTGCCTTTATAGACCCTAGTTAAGTTCCCTTCAGACATAGCTGGCGCTAGCGTGTGGTATGTTAGCTAGAATGCGGAGTGAGCACAATCAGATATACTATTTACTGTTTGCACTATTGCATGACACCCAGCATTTGTTCCTATCTGACATCCCTAGTACAGTACATGGTCCTCGCCAGCAATGTGGACAGAGACATTTATTCACTTAAGACCCACCGGGCTCTTACAATGTGTCGGATAATGTGCTCTTCAGTAGTGCTCATGGGACCCCTGTCCCTACTTGCTGGGGGATGTCGAAGAGAAAATGCAAATATCAGGAACATGGATGTGCTGGGGTCTAGTGGGGGAGACTGGGATTTGGGAAGACAGATTCTGATTCTATCTACTGTGAAGAAAGTCCTCCCAGAGTTTCCTGAGATGCGGTTGCTTCCCTCTGAGGGGGGATGAGTTTCTTGTCTTCAGAGGTGTTCAAGCAAAGCCAGAACGGCCACTTGGTGGGGATGTTGTAGAAGAGATTAAAATGCCAGACTCTGGGAAGAGAAAATTGTGAGATGAAGGCCTGTTCAATCTTAAGAATTAACTTTTACCACGAAGCTGCAACACACATAATATGAACAAAAGGTGGCACCTTCGTGAATCCTGGGGCTGCAAATCAGAAGGAGGAAAAGGTGGGTCATTGGATTTCCAACAGCTGGAGTCTGAAGACAAGGCTGGCTGAGGATGGAGGTGGGGCTGTGTCTCAGGTTGGAAGGGGCCGCCTGCAGCTACAGAAATCGCTCTCTGGAGTAGACAAAGGACACGCTGCTGGCATCCCGGCATCCCGTGGTTTGCTGCATCACCAGGGAAATCAGCATCCCAGGAATGGTTGTTACCCGCCACTTGGACAGGAAATGTCGCAGACAAAGCCTTGTTTTTCTGCTTCTGGAATTAAGGTTCGGAGGCAGCTGCAAGGAAATCGATACTGAGCTGCTAAGCCCTTAATGAACGACAGCAAAAGGCTGATTGTGTTGCCTAAAACAGGTTTTTTCAAAGCTGCTTGTCTGGGGTGAGTGTTAACAAGAATTGATTGAGTTCCACCGAGGTGTGGTTTCCAGGGACAAGCGAAAGGAAGACGACAGTGGATACAGAGGCGGTTGCCATGGGTTCAAGTGTGGCTCAGCAGCTGAGTCCTTAGGTTATCCTGGTCTAGTTTTGAGTGTTAGCAACTTGGAAGTCTGGCTGCTAAGTCTATCCCCTCCCCCGACCCCAGTCCTCCAGGTTCTGGTCCAAGGTTCAATAACTAGACAGGGCACAAAGTTCCAGATTTAAGGATGAGTAAACAAGAACTCTGAGTCAAAATTTCGCCTCCTCCCCATCCCTGGGAGAGGTAGGAGTGGAGGTGACCAAGCTGCGGGGTTTAAGTATCCTGTTTTAAAGTCACTTTTGCTTAAACCTGAGTTTGTCTTCATCAGACAAATCTATAACTCTACAGAGAAAATGAACAACTTGATTAAAAGGAACGGGCATGATCCCTCTCACCTCCCCCCCGCCCCCCGCAGTCCCAAGCAGTGCAGTCTCGTCCGGTTAAGGCTGCTGTGTAGCGGTTCTATTCTCCAGTGCTCCTCCGCAGGGGCTAAAGTAGGAGTCCCAGTTTCCTTGCCCACAGCTCCTGGGCAGAGAAAGGGCTGGAGGAAGGTGATGTATTCCACAGACCCATTTAGCGTATCCGGTCTTTTTGCTTCCCCATCGGGCTAGTAGGCGCGCAGTTTCTGTCCGTTTCCTGTATAGGAGTGTTGAAGAACAAGAGCAACCTCACCCGAGATGGGCTGGGGGAGGGGAGCTGCTCCCTGATTCAGAAGGGCTGTTGATGCGCCCTGGAGGAGGAATCCTGAGTGGCAGACTACAAATCAGGGAATTTGCATAAACATATTTCTGAACCATGTGTTATGTTTCTGATGCCGAGGAAGACCACCAATCTCCTGGAGCTCGCACTGTGGCATTTAGGCAAACGGTGAAACTGACTTTACCAAGGAGGAAACCAAACCGAGGCAGGGTGGCCAGTCATGCAATGTTCACTGAGACGCAGGACTTTCAGTGCCAAACTCTAGAAAGTTCTGGCAATCATGGTAAACTGGTAACTCCAAATTTGAGTCTAAGAAGAACAAGTTTTCTGAATATGTGGCTGGTCAGCGGAAGAGGTGAGGAGTGACATGGATCTGTCCTATATCCCTCCCTGCCTACACTGTGATACTGATAAACACACGCAGGTGAAAGGGCTGTGTATGGGTTAGTGTACCAGTCATCATGCTAGGGGCTGGAGA
>NC_022033.1:17018248-17032399 GCF_000317375.1 Microtus ochrogaster | reverse complement strand
TCTCTCTCTCTCTCTCTCTCTCTCTCTCTCTCTCTCTCTCTCTCTCTCTCTCTCTCTCTCAATGGTTCCCTTAAGAATAGACCAAAGCATACTAGCATAAAGCCCAGCTTTATGAGCCACACGGCATGCTGGCTAACCTTTTTATATGGATTGCTTTGTTTTTTCGGAGGCTCTTAAACTCAAAGACCGGACCAGAGGCAGCTTATTAAAAACGTATAGAGGTGGGGCCTGGGACCTGCCATCAAATATCCCAATTCTCTGTGCCATTGGGTGGGCTCACAAATTGCTCATGGGTGACCTGTTTAGATGCTTTCCTCAGCTCCTCCTGGACTATTGCAGTTGCCCCCTTCCCTGTAAAGTGTCCCTTGGTGATTTTCTATCAGCTCTGGCATCAACTCAGGCTTTTTTGCTTGGCTGGCAAGGTTCTCTGAGGGCTGGCCCCAGTGTCCCTTACAGCTTCATCTCCTGCCACACTTAGCTTCTTGAGCGGATTCCAGAAGCTCTGGCCCAATGTGATGCTCTGGTCTCCCGCCCCACTACTGTCTGTAGGACTCCCGTTCCCCCTTATCTTCCCACTCACTTCTTCCCATTGTTTGGCTCAGGCAGGAAGATGCCCCAGCTTGTTGCCCTGGCCAGTCCACTGTAGGTGGCCATCCTCAGCCCTATTTGCATAACCTTTCAGGCTTGGCCTTTCCCACTTAACCATGCGGGCAGGCACTGGCTGCCATTATCAGAGCCCCATGGATTCTGCTGAAACAGTCTGGGCCCAGGAGGAGGCAGGGGGTGCTGTTTGTTTGATGTTGGCTCTGCCAGCTCCACAAGCTGTCTGTGGCGGGCGGTGATTATACTCCGCACAATAGGCCTCAGAACGAGGAACTCAGAAATATTGCAATCATCAGTTTCAATTGCCATGGTGAGAAGGGATTAGGGAATAGCAAACTGACAACCTGGCTTAGTCTAAGGGCTAAATTAGGAACAAGATTGGCATGCTGGTGGGAAAAAAAGAGCGAGTGTGAAGGAGGGTGTGCATTAGAGCATGATTTGGGGGTTCGCATGTGGTGCCTCCGAAAATTAAAGTCAGAAGACTTTGGGCTTAGAGGTCACTAGTGGCTCTCGTCAGAGAGGTCACGTGGCAGGACCGAGCACTTCCACAGTTTTCAAGTCTGATTTTGGGTACTATGTTTGGCTCAACAGTGGTCCACATTGACAAGGGTGGTCCTGCCACATGATAACAGGCTGATGATTCCCATCACCTCGTGATATTCTTGATGGTGCAGCATGATAAACAGCACATGACTCAGGTTTGTGGTGCCTCTGGTGTGAACAGGTCTATCACACTGCTGGCCATGTGAAGTATGGTGGGTGAAGAGTGCCCGGTTAGTGGTGACAACGGTGCTGCTAGTTACATACTTGCTGTATCGTGCTGTCTTTCATTGTCTTCAGGTTTGCTGTAGGATGGTATTAGTCAGGGCTCCCTAGAAGAAAAAACACTTACAGAATGCAAACAGGGCATTTAAAAAGGATTTATTAAGTTGGCCTGTGAATCATGGTGGAACCAGTCCAACAAAGGTGCCTCGCTCTGAGAGTCCTAGCCAGCAGTAGTTGTTCAGCCCATGAGCCTGGGGCCTCAGCAGACCCAATCATGCAGTGAAGACCTGGAGGTTTCCCTGAGAGTCACAGGTTCATACATGGGAAGCCTTGAAATGCTGGTTCAAACTGAAACAGCAACAGGGTAAGTTTTTTGTCTCCCCACCGCCCTGAGACAGGGTCTCTCTGTTGCTTTGGAGCCTGTCCTAGAATTTGCTCTGTAGACCAGGATGGCTTTGAACTCAGAGAGATCCATCTGCCTCTGCCTCCTGAGTGCTGGGATTAAAGGCATGTGCCACCACCTTCCAGCGCAACAGGGTAAATTAATTCAGCAAAGAGGAGGAAGGACAAGCAGGGTGTGTGTGTGTGTGTGTGTGTGTGTGTGTGTGTGTGTGTGTGAATTCTCTTCCTTCTTCTGTATTCTTTTGTAAAAAATCTGTTTTGCTACCAGGAAGTGCTGCTTACATTGGGGTGGGTGTTCCTACATCCATTAAGAAACCCAAGATAATCTCCAATAGATTCACCTACCTGTAGGACAACCTGATGTAGACAATTCCTCAATTGAGGTTCCCCACTCAGCTGATTGTAGGCTGTGGCGAGCTGACATTTAAAACCAATCATCACAGACAGTATGGTGTCTTACCCTAGCAACAGCGCCCTATATCTTGTGATTGCCATTTGGCTGAAGCTTCATTTCTCCTGAGCTGGATTTTGTCTGTTGCTGTTATATTCACCATAGTGCTCCACACATAAATGATACAGAAGATGAACCGATTGCCTTAATTCTTCCAGGCACATTCTATGAGTCCACATCACAGTATGTCACCCAATGGCACATCTCTCCGAGTGTGCTTGAGTTCTGACCGCCCATACGATGATAGATCTACAAACTGCATAAGAACAGGAGTATCTCAATAAACATCCCGTGAAGCCATAGAATTGGAGGTGCTTCTGCCTTTCATGGCTGCTCCACCCTGAGCTTTGAAGTCACCCCATATTTCTCTACCCCATCTCCTCACTGGTGCAGGAAAGTGAGCCCCACTTTGCATCTGCTCTCCCTCTCCTCTCTTTGGTTTTGCATGCACTACTTGAGCCCTGAGACCAGGACCCTGGATCTTGCCTCTGAACCCAGATACTGGACTTTGTCCATGTGTTACTGTGTCACCTGGACTCTAGATCTCTGCTCGCCTGTGTTCAGGCATGTGGCTCTGTGGCAATTGCCATCACCATGGGCTTCATGGAGGGCCCTTAACCAAGGTGGCCCAGCCATCGAGAGAAGAGAGTTAGAATTCTTGTAACTGATGGGTTCAGGGCTGAGCCCTAGAGCGGTCTTTCTTCTCCACTGCCTTGCCTGCTACCTTTAGGAGGTCGGAACAGATCAGACTCTTGCCAATGCTTTCTCAGACAGCTGAGACACACCCACAATTACAGAAATGTTTTAGATTTGGTTTTAAAAAGACCAAAAAGCTGAGTTTCTAGAGACTGTCTTCGATTGTTCTGGACCAGAACTGGCCACACAGAGGAATGATAGTCATAGTGAATTGTGTGTGTGGAAGCATGTGGGGCTCATGATATGTAACCTGTGTGTGCAGTGTACCTACAAGGTATGTATGCTGCATAAACATGTTTTGAATATACATTATATGCACACACAAATGTTATGTATGTTAGGTTTATAGACATATATGTATACATATATGTATAAGATGGGTATACAAGCAGTGAACACAGATGTACATGTGATAGCTCTATGTGTATGTGAAGATGTGGCACATGATATGTGACATGTGAATGTGGTATATATAATGTATAGATGTGTATTGGGTAAGTGTGGTGACTGTATGTGTTGTATGTATGTGTGTGTGTAACATGCATGGTATCTAGGTGTATGGTACATCTGTTACAGGAAGCTCACTTCCCATGGCTACACAGGTTGAGGACAGCTCTGGGGGAGGCCACTGGCCACTCCTGACTCTGCTGGCTCTTAGCATGCGTCTCTGAGTCTAATGCTGTTACGGCGCTGATGGAGGTACCAAAGAAAGGGCACACGAGACAGCATGGTCCGGGTTCACAGAGATCAAAAAGACTGGAGAGGAGGGGAAAGAGATCCTAGGGTTGAGGGAACCGTCCCTCTCCTTGGAGAGAGGAGGACAGTGCTCTGGAATTATGAGCCTGTGTGTAATTAATCTTGACTTTTCCTATTTAAAATATGTGCTATGTCTTTGAGCGATTATTAAAATGAATGTATGTGGAATCTGCAGTGGGCTGGCTGTCTTTGCAGCCCCCTCCCCGCCATCCCTCACTGGACCCTAGTCACCCAGGCCCCTATCTGGCTCTCCCTCCACTGTCAGCCTGCTATCCGGCTTTCACCGCCCCCAGGCCACAGACTTCAGGGGGAGTTACATTAGGTCATTTTGGGGACAAGACTCTCCTTCCTTTCCTTACAACTCAGCTCCAGAATTTTTGCCATGTTAGCAAATTTGATGGATGGTGGCGCACGCTTGAGGATAAAATATTGTAATCAGGATCGTCCCCTCCCTCTTGTCCCTGGATCTGGTGCTCGCGGATTTCTGTGGAGTCAGCAGATGGATGGATGGCTTTTGCTACTGCTCTGCTGGAACGATGGGATGTGTGGCAGGAAGAGTCCTACAACCTCCCCAGCAATGGAGGGGCCAGAATAACTCAGAAACCGAGGGGCAAAGAGGGTGAGTTTAAACTGGAATAAACTGGAGACTTTTGCTATGGCTGCTCCCGCAGTCATCGGTCAGATGCCCAGTCTTTGCTAATGTGCTCCATTTTGTTATTTCAACCCCCTCCCCCCACGGGGCAGGGATAGTAGCCTCTTAGCTGGTGTCTCAGCTCCCATCTTGTCTCCACAAGTCCCTTCATCTAATACCAAGCCCCCACTCTAGTAGTTGCCATGGCTCTGTTGCCTGTAGTCCTGGTTTGTTTTCTAGCACTATGGTAAAACACCGTGACCAAAAACAATCTGGGGAGGAAAGTGCCAGGTTCTCCAGCAGATAGGGCTGAGGCAGAGCTGGTCCAGCCGATCTCTCCCTGGGGCAGAGTGGGATGGTGAGTGTCGATGACCCAGACCTCCCGCCTGACAACCTGGGAGAAACACACACTGAGCTGGGAGTCTGTCAAAGCAGGATCTCACTTTATTGCATCAGGGCAGGAACTTATATAGGGCTGAGGTAGTGGGCGGGAGCCTTGGGATGGGGTAGGTGGAGTAAGGAATAAGAGCCAATAGTATCCTGCCACATCAGCAGTGGCTGGGCAGAGGCGGGCCTAAGTCAGGCTGTGCTGAGTCACTCCTCTCCAAACATAAGTCAGGCTTAGGAAGTTACACTGGGCTTCAGGAGGCCTAACAGAAAGGGTTTATTTGGCTTACACTTCCATGTCATGGTCCATCTCTGAAGGACGTCAGGGTAGGAGCCCAGAGGCAGGAACTGAAGCAGAGCTACGGAAGAGTGCTGGCTTATTCTCATGGCTTGCTCGCCCTGCTTTCTTACACCTCCCAGGACCACCTTCTCAGGGGTGGCACTGCCCATAGTGGGATGGGCCCTCTCTTAAATCATTTATGAAGAAAATGCCCTGTGAGTTTCCCTACAAATAATCCGATGGAAGCAGTTTCTCAATTGAGGCTTCTTTTTCCCAGATAACTCTAGCTTGAGTCAAATTAGATGCACACATTTATACGCTGAAAGAGGATCACATCTACCTCCATTTCCTCCCTCTAACTCTGCTCATGCTCACCAATATATGCTCTTCCAAGCTTCTTATTTCCTTTTGTTTCTTTATAAAACCACCCACTAAGTCTGGTGAGTGCTACCCTGTGCACCTAGGTATGGGGCCATGTGGGGGCAAGGGGAACACAAGAAATGAATGACCACACTCTTAAAAGAGAATGATTCATTCTTCCCAAGAGACTATTGCCTACCAAAGCTCCTCAGTAAAGATGGGGCCTGAGAGCATCTGCACCATCTATGCTGGATTTCTGGCTCCGGGCTCTTATGCAGGGTTTCCGCAGGTAACCACAGCTGCCATGAGTCCTTGAGTGTGACAACCATGTCATCTCTAGAAGAGCAATTCACAACCCTCCTCCCCGTTCTCCATCCTGCCTGCTTTTCCTCGATGTTCCTGGAGCCTTGGTTGAGCACGGGTTGATACAGCTGTCCTCCGTAGCACTGGCCGCTCAGTCTCTTCGTCTCACACCCTGGCCGGGCATCCATCTTTACACTGACTGCTGTCCACTGTAAAAAGATGCTTCTGTGGCCGAGAATGAGAGCAGCCTGGGCATATGGGTACTAGCATAAATATGTAGAAGGCACTATGGGATCACGACTATTTAGCGAAATTAGAATAGCAGGCTCTACCCTAGGGCCTATGACTCCCTCAACCTTGGCATTTTGCCCAGGTTTGCAGTACCAGATGTGAATCCCATTGAGTGGTTCAGGCCTCAAGCCCAATCAGAAAATGTAGCTACTCTGTCATGGTCATGCCACTATTGCACCAATATGAAGGTATTGTCTGGCATATTAGTACTGCACCATGCAAGGTCTGGTGTTGGGTAAGACTGTTGGAGTACGCTGCACTTCAGGTTGCAGGCTGCCATGTCTGGACCCCTTTCCAGCAGGACTCCCTCCCTACTTGGACAGTGTCCCTAGGTTCAGAGGGCAACTGTCCCTAAGTCTGGATGCCTATTTATGATCTTTGACATAGATTCCTGCAGATGCTCCCCCTCTGCTGCCCACATGATAATTAGGTTTGGGGCTCCCAGCTGAATGGTAGGACTGTGCTGCCAAACGCAAATGTCCCACCCTACTAGACACCTCCCCTCACTCTGGGATAAAGCTGAGCTGTAACACTGAAGCAGTCTCCAAGAAAGCTGTTTCCTCTGTACTCACAAGTTGGACCTAACCTTGCTTGCCACTTCTGGTCCTTTTGCCCTCCTGACCTGGTGGCATATAGACCAGACAGCGGGGGAATGAGAGACCCCATCTGAGACTATTGATATCTTTTCTCTCCTGTAGCCTTCATAGAACCTTCTAGCACTATGAAAGCTAGTCAGCAGGGAGGGAGTTTCCTGGTCAGTTTGGGCTCGATTTCTCTACGTCCTGCAGCTAAAGTGGGCAGTGTCTTAAGCAATAGGGTCTTACTATGTAGTTATGGTAGATAACCAAGATCAATGGCAGTAGATTTTTATTTTGGAGACCTCTAGGGCCTCCCTGACAAGGGAGGGAGGTAGTGAGTCACTGGTCATCAGGCTTGAGGTTTGGTAATCTCAGCCCACTTGCTGTCCCTTTTCTGTTTCCAGAGAGCCAATGCATCATGACTAGCTGCTTTGTGTTCCTGCTGCTGGGGCTTCCTTCTTCCCTTACATTGCTTTATGTGAGGTATTTGGTCACTGCAACAAGCAAAGTAAGGAATGCAAGGTACATTCTAAATGGAAGGGAGAATTGGAGTCAGCAATATCCTCCAGATAGAATAGCTTTGGGGATAGGAAACTGCAGAACAGATTTAAGCTTAAACCTGCTTGGGGCCTGCTCTGTGGTTTAGGATGGTATAGAATGCAAAGATCCATATTCATGTCCATAAACGTTGGAGCTTCCTAACCATATGCCCATGATATAACTCCTGAAACAATCAGAACTTCAGTTTCCTTTGCCACAGAGTGGAAACTCTCATTCAGTTGCTTACAAGGAAATCTGTGTCAAAAAGCCTAAGTCGAGGAAGGTGGCCATTGGAACAGCACTCATCAGTGGTCAGCAAGCTTGGGACATGGGGACATGAGGCTGTGGACGTCAGGACCTTGGACCTACTCAAAATGGCCTGCCACTGGGTGGCGAGCTCTCCGAACTCACCAGCCTGGGCTTAACAGGGCATTCCAGGTCCTCACAGCTGAGCTCTGCCTATCAAGGTACACCCCACCAGACCCTTACAGGACCCCCAGGGCGTAGTACTTCACAGAGAGCCGGGGAGGAGTCAGCACTGGAGAGAGAGCAGCAGACATTGTTTGTTAGGGGCAACACACAGGTTCAAGGCTGAAACATGAGGTAAGATGTTTACCAAATAAGCATGGGTTTCAGCCCACAACTGCTTCACGTTTTTCTTACTTCGGAGACTACAGAAACGATCTGCTTGTCTCCTGCAGGCGTCCTCCAGGATGTGGAAATCACTTAGATTAACTCGTTAAAGCCATCAGAATGGTGTTTGTTAAAATGAGACTTTTTATGTGTTGACCACATAAATATTCATGACTTCCAGACTGTGCCCAAGTACAGACCCCTGTTTCTGCTTCTGCCAAGGAGAAAGCTTCAGCGGTGCCAGGATGCAGCCTGTGTTATCTTCCTGACCCTGTGCCGACCCCTGAAAGCGGGCCTCAGCCATGCCAGGGTTCTCAGCAGCAGCTGCCGCCACTGGAGCTGATTTTCTTGCTGGCCTCTGCAGAGCTAGCTTGTGGCCTACTTTCCACTCGGCTCCCAAGCACACTGGGTTCTGGCTTTATCCATCAAACCTGTGTCTTTTTTTTTTTTTTTTTTTTGAGAGCGAGAGAAGTCGATAGAAATTGATTTGAAAATGTCAAACCTTATCAACTGGCAGCTGTCACAGCAGGACAGATATTTTATTGGATACTGTAGGTGTTTGATCTCACCAAGGCCCTTCTCCTGGCTCCATGGGGTCACCAACCAACCTACAAACTTCCCCATGGGGCCTATTAGAGAAGGGGGCGGAGTCACTACATGGCCAACTGGCTCAGCTACTGGATTTCTTTTATTTATTCTTTTTAATTCTAGTTCTTGTACTGATGGCTGTGTGGCTTTGGTGGAAGTTATTAACATCTCTGAGCTTTATAAGTCCCTTCTGGAGAAAGCATAACTGATGGACTTTGTAGGGTTGTAAGAGTTAAGCAATAATCCATGTAATCCATTTATAAAACATGGAAAACATTACAGCAACATGATAGAAAATAACTACATCGTAGCTGCTGGTCACTTGACTAGACATGGAAGTGGGCTGTCAACAAGGCTGACTGGGGGAAGGAAGGCTCACACCAGGTAGACAGAACAACGGATGCTTCTCTAGAACCTGGTGTCTCAGCTCCGCCCTTTTCAGCTTCAGGGTTTCGGCATTTACCCTGGCACTCAGTTTCACCTTGAAGATGGAGATGAGAATCACAATAATTGACGAACAAACCACCTTGTGCTCTGTAATGCACTGTGAGGCAGCTGGTTTTTTTTTTTTTTTATCATATCCACAAAAGGTCATTCTGTGATACTGAGTGGAAAACGCTAAATGCCAAATGTGTAGGGCAGAGACAGTATCAACATGGAGAGGGACACATTGGTCAGGGATTGTCATCAAAGGCCCCTTGGAAGTGAGAGGGTAAAATCGGCCTTTCGGAAGCGGCAGGCTTTGGGGAGCCCAGAGAAGACTGCTGAGTGCGTGCAGGACCAGGATGAAGATGGAGGTGGAGCTTGACACAGGCCTGTATTTAATAACAGACTTCTAGCATAATTCTGTACAGCTCAGAGAACCAGCCAGCTCATGAAAATCGGGTGTCAAGTGACCTAGGCGTCAGTAAATCCTCGGCCTCTAGAAGGAAGTATGGCTCAGAGGGGCTGAGATTGAGACACAAATGCAAGGTGGTACTTATGTACTGGCCAAGTGATGGGGGACAATGAGCAGGGCTGGGGTGTTAGTGCAAGGGGCAAAAGTAGATAGGCACATGGGCTTCTTTGCAAAGACACACGTATTTAGTTATTGGCTCATTAATTCACGTGTGTTAGTCTCTAGGAATATAACAGTAAACCAAGCTAGCAGAAAAAGGTGCTGATGTAGTGGAAGTGCTGGTGGGAGGTGGAAGTCAGGGAAAGAAAGCTTGTAATGAGGACAGTTATCAGTTCCCGCCTGAGGGGACAGTGGCACCTGACTCACCCTGCCGTTTTGAGATTCTTAGTCACCAGATGCTAAGGCTCATGGCCTTGCCTGGATGACCCCAGATCCACGGCTACTTTGCTAGGCCCAAGGTCCTCTTCTGGACTTTCTTTCCCTGTGCATTTTGTGTTGTGTCCTTTGCATCCCTGTGCACGGGACTGACAGGATTAAAAGGGGTGGATTCTTTCTGTCTACGTTAAGGGGCTCAGAGGTTATTTTTTTTTACAGCATCCTTTTAATCTTTTATGTAGATTCAGGTGGTGTGAGGATTTCAGAAGGCTTCTTGGGCTCGGGAGATGCTATAGCATAAAGCTTTTGTCTACTATAAAGATTTGTCACTCGTATTGATATAATAAAATGCTGATTGGCCAGTAGCCAGGAAGGAAGTATAGGTGGGGCAACCAGACTAAGAGAATTCTGGGAAGAGGAAATGAAGAGATGCAGTCACCAGACAGATGCAGAGGAAACAAGATGAGAATGTCTCCCTGAGAAAAGGACCAGGCGGGGCAGAAACTTCTGTCTACAGGGAGACAATTCCCTTGGTAAAATACATACTGCACAAGACCTGAATTTAATCTCTAAAACCCACGTAAAAAAAACCAAGTGAGGTGGCACATGCTTGTAATAGTAGCACTGGGCATACAGAGACAGCTAATCCCTGAGGCTTGTTGACCAGTCAGCCTAGCCTAACCAGAGAGCCCCAGGTCAATGAGAGACACTGTCTCAGGAAGTCACGGGGGATGACACTTACGTAATGGCATTTAAAGTTGATCTGCACATGCACATACACATGTATACATGACTACATACATACTCTGCCCCGACACATAAGAGCAGTCTTCCTTATGATGCTCAGCAAGGCAGTACTGATGGTTGAACGAACATGTTAAACGCATTGCTCCTTGCTGGGATGGGAAATCTGGTATTCTGGCCTGAGTTTGGCAGCATGTGGCAGCTCCCTGGTAGAATTTGTCTTTACAGAGATCTAATCTGGATAGGTGGTCAAGCTTCCACTGCATTCTCTGTGTGCCCTGATCCAAATGCTTCCTTCTATATTCTACTGTGTAAGAGTGTCTTGTTGACCCAGGCAATAGCCAATGAACTGCTGCAAGAGGGAGAGGCGTGCTAGGGGAAAACACAACGGGACAGAGCCGGAGAAACTCCTGTGAGTTTGGCACCGGTGTCATGACGACAGTCCATCTAGAGTCTGTGCTCCAGGTGCCTTTGGGAGATGGCTAATGCCTTGTGGAGTGTCTGGCACCAGCTGGTGGGCCACCTTCAGCTTCCTGCTGGGAGAATCTATGGTAGAAGCCTCTCACTTCGAGTTATAAATGAGCCTGGTGAACATAATTTGAGCAATTACTGATGTTCAGTAATTATGCTAATGCGACTCACAAAGGTCTGCTATTTGCTCAGCATGTTCTGTGTGAATTATCTCTTTCCCGGTCTAACAGTGTTTTCTCTCTACAGTTAGGGTTTGCTTGTCACATTAAGTGACGTTTGCATCTCCGGGTCAAGACACCAGGATTAGAGCTGAGTTTATGTGACCATTGTGTGACAAGACTTTCTCTTTTTTCTTTTGATGAGAAGAAAAGGTTTTGAACAAAAGATAAAGGGGGTAGGAGACAGAGTCCCGGAGGCTGGTAGGAAAGTTAAGGTTTGGGGTAAAGCGAGTCTCTCAGGGTTGTGAGAGCTAGACAAGTGTATTTGTGCCTCCATGGATAGTATGAATTTCTCCTCCTTCCGTCATGTCCCTCTTCGAATCTCATCCACACCCCTCAGTGAAGGCAAACACAAAGTAATCCCACACTAGCTCAAAATTGAGTATAATAAAGGGATTTTTTTTTATTCAGGGGAACTCACAGATCACAGGCCTCTGCATGAGTGGGGAAACAGGAACAGAATCCAGCATTCAGGTGTGAGAGCAGAGAGAGAGAGAGCCCATGAGCAAGCAGGCCTGCACCTCTTTGGTACTCAAGACCACGCCCAACCGGTCCAGTCTCTCAAAGGCCATTGGCTGAAGGAAGTTCCCCATCACCTCAGTTTATGAAGTGTTATATATCAGTGACATATCCCATGGTCCTGATTCTCATATTGCTTTTATGTCTCATCTTTTTTTATGTGACTCGTTGACCTTCCTGTCTCCTCTGTAAAACAGGGATAAGAATATTCATGATTTATCTATTAGAACTGAAGTGTGAGCGGGATAGTGTAAATGCAAGCTCAGACACGCTGCACACTCCCTGGAAGCCTTAGCTACTGTTTGTCCAGTCCCCCTTCCCGGAGTAAATGATGAGAGTATTAGTTAGATAGATTTGAGGCTAAACTTCTGTTCTAACTCTGCTTTCTTTCTTCTATGATCCTACCCTGGTAGATGAATACAGTAAATGACCAGTGAGTATCAGCTGAAGGTTGAATCAACAAATCACAGGCCAGACAGTGGTTTTAAGTGAGAGGCTTCTGCATGTCAGGGTAGTATATGGACAAGGATTGCATCTCTGTATCAAAGCCTTCTTTTCTTTTGCCATTTCAAAGAATTCTGTCTCTCTATTTGTAACTGCCTATGTTCTTTACATGGTCAAGTACAGACTTTCTGAACTGTGTTTTCAAGGGGCTCTGTGTTCCTCTAAATTTCTTAGAAAAATGCCCACAGACAATTACTTGCATTCTCTTTCCAGGATCCGAGTGTCCTGTGATCTGAGGCTCTTGTGTCCCACTGTGGTTTGATAGCCCTGGGCTGTTTGGAAGAAACAGTAATTTCTAGATTTGACTTTTAACTGAAAAAGGAAAAAAACAAAACAAAACAAAACTAAACCCATAGCAGCTTGTGCAAGGGACTTTATACTGTGGAGGAAGGAACGGCAGTGGGGAGATAGCAGAGATCGAGAGAGGTAACCAGTGTAAGTAGGAGCTCCAGCAAGCAGTCCTGGCATCCTGGGGCAGATGAGAGATGCCAAGGGAATCACTCAACAGCTTGTTGGCCTCTCCCTCTGACTTTACGAAATCTGGGCTAAGTTGAGACTCCTGTTTGCACGCAGGAAATAAGCCAGTCATTTCTGCCTTAGGTGTTTGTGCCAAACAACTTTAAAGAACCTCTTTGTGGCCCAGATCTCCCCACCCTCCAGTCCAGTCTCCTTCCAGGAGGCAGACACTTAGGTATTATATATCAGGTGCCGGTGCTTCTGCCATGTGAGTGGGTGCAATGAGCCATGGCAAGTTATGAGGGTGGGGAAGGATTGCTTAAAAATGGATCAAAGACCTTAATGTGAAACCTGAAACTCTGAGACTACTTGTAAAAAAAGTAGAAAATCGTTTCTTGATATAGACATAGGCAAGGACGCCAGTAGCACAGGAAATAACCCCAAGAATTGACAAATAGGATTGCATAATATGAAAAAGCTTCAAAAGAGCAAAGGGAATAATTAGCAGAGTAGAGTCAGCCTTCAGAATGAATGAAATAGTTTTAAATTATTTATCTGTTGGGGGATTAATTTCCAAAATATTTTAAAAGCTCAAAAACCTACACACTCCCAAATACCAAACAATCCCATCAATAATTGGATGAATAAAATGAACATTATACTTCTCAAAAGATGAAGCACAAATGCCCAATAATTATATGAAAAACCCAAAAGTATTCAATATCCTCAGACATCAGGAGAATTCAAATCAAAACTACAGTGAGGTGTCATCTCAACCCAGTTAGAATGACTATCATTAAGAACACGGCAATGACAAATGCTGACTAGTTGGTAGGAGGTCCCCTTTTAACCTTCTGGTAAAAATGTGACCTTGTACAGCTACAGTGGAAATTAGTCCAGAGGTCCCTTGGAGAACGAAAAAATACAGCTGCCATGGGATGTAGCTACAGCACTCCTGAGCCTGTATCTAAAGGGAATGTAAGCTTACCACAGAGATACCTGTACAGCCATGCTTGCTGCTGCCCTAGCTACAGTGCCTTTGGAACCATCCACTGCAATAAAAGAATAAATAAATTGTGGTATATTAAAGATACTTTTTAAATTATTTGTTTATTCTCTCTCTCTTTCTCTCTCTCTCTCCCCCCCCCCTCTTTGTGTGTGTGTGTGTTGTGAATGTACATGGAGGCCCATGTTCAATGTGTTTCCTCACTTAGTCTCTACCTTTGTTTTTTTTGGTTTCTCCATCAGCCCAAAGCCCATCCATTTGTCTATGTGAGCTGACTGGTGAGACCAGGGGATCTTCCTGCCTTCAGAGGCCTCCAGAATCCCTCAGTCTTCCCAGGCTAGGATTATAGGCATTGTGCCACTCTTTTTTGGTGTTTTATATGGGTGCTAGGGACATGAATTATTCATTTCATCTACACTTGTTCCTTGACTTCTCTGTCCTGTCTGTGAAATGGGGATACTAGGAGTCCTTGTCTACTCACTAGAGGAGCCAATGTGTGTGAATGGGAAATGTTGGGCACTGTCCTTGGTATGCTGTAAATACCCAATAAGTAAGGTGTTATGGGAACAGAACAAAATTATGCCATTTTTAGGAAAATGGATGGAACCAGAATAACCATATTAGGTAAAATAAACTAGACTTACAAAGGCAAATATTGCATGTATACTTTTACATGAGTACATGAGGAACCCAGGT
>NC_022033.1:17014113-17016613 GCF_000317375.1 Microtus ochrogaster | reverse complement strand
ATAAAGAAACTGCCTTGGTCTATAGCAGGGCAAAATATAGGTAGGCAGGAAAACTAAACTGAATGAAGAGAGAAGGAAGGCAGAGTCAGACAGATGCCATGTAGCCAAGAAGTCAAGGTAACAAACTACAAGCCTCCTGGTAAAATATAAAATGATACAAATGAGTCAGTTCAAGATATAGGAGCTAGCTAGGAATACGCTTGAGCCATTGGCCAAACAGTGTTATAATTAATATAGTTTCTGTGTGAATATTCCGGTCTGGACAGCCGGGAACAAAAGTACAGTCTCTGTCTACACTTACTGCACATCTTCATCTCTGCTTTTTTTTCCCCCAGGGCTCTGAATTTCACATGGAGCATCTGTCTGACTAGTGTACAGTTACATGGTCATATATAGCATCCCAGTTACAGGAAGGGTCGTCTGTCCCACCAGCCAGCTCACAAATAACCACACAGAGACTTATTATTAATTTTAAATGCTTGGCCGATACTTTAGGTTTTTTACCAACTAGCTCTTACAACTTAAATAAATCCATATTTCTTATCTATGCTCTACCACATGGCGGTACCTTTTTTCAGCATGGCATGTTCATCTGCTGCTTCCTCTGTGCCTGATGCTCTTTTTTTTGCCCACAAGTCCTGCCTCTCCTCTATCTGCCTAGCTCTTGGCCACTTAGCCCTTTCTTAAACCAGTGAGAGAAACAGCTATTCACAGTGTACAAAAAGATTGTTCCACAGCAAGAAAGGGGCAGAGTTAAATCTTCTCCCTTCTGCTTGTTAGATGGGCTAGAAACCAACAGCTGAGGGCTGTGTTTGTATCTTGTCCCTCTTTCCTCCATCTCCACCTCACAAGGAGCGATCTCTGGCTTCTCAAAGGCTGGAGTTGAGAAGTAGGGAGGATTTTCTTGGCTGTTACTATCATAAGTTGGTCTCACTACTTTTTAGACTTGGCAGGTAATCAAACCGAATCTTTCTCTCCTTGACTGAATCGTTCTTTTTGCCTAGCCATCTGGCATTCCGTCTCTTGGTATTCCATCCCATCCTCCAGTCTCCACTCATTTTTGGTTAAAAAAACCACACACACACACACACACTCCAAAAATGACCTTGGAATGGCATCCCTCCAAACAATGCTTGAAATCCTATTCCCCCAGCACTTGAAGAAAGGCAGAGAGTAGTTAATTTTAATAATTTCATATAGTCTAGCTGTGTGTTAAAGGCCTCTCAACTGGTTTTAAATATAGACTGGCTGCAGATAGCTAAAGGTTTTGCTCTTGGACACATCAACATGGCGGCTGAACTGGATTCCATGATGGCTGCCTTAGAATCACCCATCCAAGTTCCCTGGCAGCAGTGAAGGTCTCAAAGAAAGCAATGGTTTATTGACAGCGTTTGAAGAAAGGCTTCTAAGATTGTACTGAGTTCTGAGAAGTTCCTGCTCTTCCGATGATGTTTACTACTTCTAAATTTCCACTTCACTAAGAACATCTGTGTCTTGCTGTGGCTCAACTGGCCATGTTTTGCTTTCTGCTTTGTGAGTTTTCATTCTGTTGCAGGTGCCTCGTTTGCCACATTGAGTAAGCACTTTTTCTTTGTTGTGCACAGGCATCAGGCTATGAACTCAAAACTTTCAGTTGGTCGAAGACCCCCTTTCCCCCAATACAAATGTACAAATATAAGTGAAGCATATTTTAGCATTCTAGGGTTCTGGTGTGACAAAGTGCAAGGACAGCTGGCCTTTAAAGGGGAGAAATTCTTAATTCTTATTTTTTTCCTGAGCTGTAAAAGGGCAAAACACAGTGTCTGGGAGAAGGGTGGAGGTATGCAGAATTTTACCAGATCATTATGATTATCTTGATAAAAAAAGAAACAATTCTTATTTCTCCATGAAGCTAAATTTTCAGTAAGATTTCCAGGATGTAGAAGGAGAATGGACAGGTGAAATACAGAATTTATGATACAAACAAACTTGGAAACATGTGAGTGTCATAGATTTTGATGACCTCTGCTTACTAAACAGGCATTTATTTTCCTATTTGGTTATTTAAGGTCACAGATTGTGAGAGTATAAGAAATCAAATTCTTTATATTTGAAAGAAGTGATGTGCCTTGTCTCAGATCCTTATCATCTTCATCATGTTTGTCAAGCACCGTCATCATCTACATCATCACGATCATTGTCTTAATTATTTTTCTGTTGCTGTGATGAAATACTCTGACAAAAGCAACTCAAAGGAGGTGGGTTTATTCTGGCTCTCAGTTCAAGGGTTCACAGTCCATCATGGCGGGGAGGTCAGGTGACAGGAGCTTGGAGTAGGTACCCTTCACATTCACAATCAAATTGTGGAGAACATGAAATCATGCTACTGCTTAGCTTCCTGTCTTTACTCCTATAGTGCAGGATCCCAGCCAGATCCCACGGTGTTGCCACTACAGTGGGTGGTTATTCCTACCTCAACTGATGCGATTGAGAAATTCTCCTATAGGTACATGCAAAGGTC
>NC_022033.1:17002258-17013890 GCF_000317375.1 Microtus ochrogaster | reverse complement strand
GACAATTATCAACAACAGTCAGAACCATCACCATCCTTGTGGCAGCCATATGTGAACGTGACAATTATCAACAACAGTCAGAACCATCACCATCCCTGTGGCAGCCATAGTGTCTTTACCAGTCGTTATGCGCACTCTTCATTATTTTGTCTGGATAAATTCTGGGAGGTAAAAGCATAAAAACTTAAATAAAATTCTTAATAAAAGACCTCAGGGGACCATGGAGGCAGCACAATCAGGATAGTGCTTGCTACACATGCATGAGGACTTTTCAGTCTCCAGAACTCATATACAAAAGCTGGGCATGGTGGCATGTATCCAGGAGTATGAAAAGGGAGGCAGGCAGATCTCCTGTGCTCTGGACCGCCACTGTAGCCAAGAGAGAGACTCCGTCTCAGAAATCAAGGTGAATGTTCCCAAAGAATGATACCCTAGGTTAACCTCTAGATTTCATACGCATCTCTGAGTGCCGTTTTGTCAGTTCTCTGCGTGACAAATGGTGTCACATTAGTGTTTTAATTTTCATAGACTTAACCACTAGAGAGATCAAACCCTACGTGTTTGTTGGTCATTTGTCTTGTTTCATAAGTGTTCTTTTCACACACTCTGTTCAGTCTTCTACTTCCCATTTCTTCTCCAGGGAAGCTTCTGAGAGCTCTTTAAATAGTAAGGAAATTAACCCTTTTTTGGCAGGCACGGTGCTATTATTTTTCCCCATTTGTTTTCTGACTTTCTATTTTCTTCATAGTGTTTTGTGACACAACGAAATATTACATTTTTATATAGTTAGATCAATCACTTTCTCACTGACATATTTTCTTTCTTTTGCTGGCCTAAAACTCAAAATAATATCTATCTATCTATCTATCTATCTGTCTGTCTGTCTGTCTGTCTGTCTGTCTGTCTATCTATCTATCTATCTCTATCTTTATATCATCATATCCATTAATCATCTATCATCTACCTATTTAAAGCTTAACATTTACATAGTTTCATTTTACATATTTAAAACATTTAATGTATCTGAGATTTATTTCGGTATGTAGATAGTGCAAGCAGCGTTTTCTTTTTCAATAGTAAAATGATTTGAGCAATGCTTATTAAATACAGTTTTCCTTACTGATTATAAATGTTGCCATTCTCTTATACTAAATACAGTTAATAAGGCTTTGCATTGTGTTCATTGATCTAGCTGGTTAATCTTGTACAGCACTTAGGTGGTTTCATGATTGAAGCTATATCTGATGTTTTACTTTCTGACATTTTTTCTTATCTCCTGAATAAATCTTCTACCTTGTATTTCCTACTTGACCAATATTTTGGGGTTTCCCCGATGTTTTTCTAGCCATTGAAGTTTAGACTTGTCCTTTGAGCTTTTTCACTTGCTTAAAACTTCAGGATAATTTTTTATTATATTTTTTATTATAGAGAGATTGAGTCTAGCTTTTGAAAGCATTATATTAACCCTTTCTTCTGGGAAGGGAAGGGGTGTGTGTGGTTCCACTGAAGTTAGTGTGTGTGTGTGTGTGTGTATGTGCGCACGTGTGTGTACGTGTGCGTACACCTAAAGGTACTTGAGAAGACAGAGGATACCCTCAGGCATCATCCATCAGGTATACTTCATCATCATCATCATCTTTTTTTTTTTTGATATAGGCTCTCTCATTGGCCTGAAGCTTGCCAATTAGGTGAGGCTGCCTGGCCAGTGAACTCTAGGGATCCATGTGTTTCTGCCTTCAAAGAGCTAGAATTAGAAGCACACACCACCATTCCTGGGCCTCATACTTTTACAATAAGCTTACTAAGAACTATGTCTTACTAAGAACTATGAGCTACGTCTCTAGTCCATTATTATTTTAATTATTAACAAGTAAACTTACCTTGAATAATTTGCATAGCTTTGTTGTAACTGTGAATGAGATTGCTCTTTTTCTACTTTCTTCCTAGTTGCTAGAGTTTACGTAAGAAACTACTCATTTTTAATGTTTATTTTATGCTTTGTGGCAGGGCCTCATGTAGCCCAGACTAGCCTTGAACTCACTATATAGTTCAAGGTCACCAAATGACCTTGAGTTGCTGATCCTCTTGCCACCACCTCCCAAATTCTGGAAATACAGGAGTGTGGCAACATATCTGTCTCTGTATTTATTTTAAAAATCACTAAGCTAAATGAATTATTTTATTAGTTCTCATATGTAGACCAAAGTTTCTGTCCCACCTGGTTTCACAGCTATTTAGTCCCAAAGAAACACACAGAGGCTTATATTAATTACAAACTGTTTAGTCTATTAGCTCAGGCTTATTATTAACTAGCTCTTACAACTTAAATTAAATTATAATTCCTTTTTATGTTTAGCCACATGGCTTGGTACCTTTTCTTAGTAAAGCATTCTCATCTTGCTTTCTTTGCATCTGTCTTGTGACTGACTCTCTGTCTTTCCTTTTCCCAGAATTCTCTTAGTCTGGTTGCCCTGCCTATACTTCCTGCCTGGCTACTGGTCAATCAGCATTTTATTAAACCAATACAAGTGACAAATCTTTACAATGCAGCACTCATACTTTGTAATTCTTATAGCTTTTCAGAGTGGGAATTGACATTATTTGCTTGTAGTTATTGGAATTTTGTATGTTCTTCAATATTCTTTCTGTCTTCTGTCCTTTCTCTTTCCCTCTATCTCTTCTGCTGTCTCTATCTCTGTCTCTCTCTCCTGCTCTTCCCTCCATTATTAGTCCTTCTAGAATAACATTAAAATTAATCATGAGTACCCTTGCTGTGAGGATGGATAGGGATACCTCCCATCTTTTTGCTTTAATCATAAATCACTTTTGATAATGTTTTATTAGTTATTTTGCATATATACTTCTGTGTGAAATTGGCCTAAAAATTTAATTTCTTATATATTTTTTGTGTTCAGTTTTGCTAACTTGGGAGAATAGACTTTTAAAAAATATTATTATTTTTTGTTCTCTGGAACAGTTTATTTATTGTGCCAATTATTTGCTATTTGAAAAATTAAAAGAAGCTCTCTATAAAATTGCTTGGCCTTTTCTCCTTTCATGTAGGCAATTCTTTCTGACTGTAAAACCATTTTATGCTGGTGCTCCCTGGAAGCTTGCTTTTTTCACTGTGTTCGTCAGTCTTTCCCAGGATGATGATAGTGATGATGATGGTTTTTTATTATTTTTTAAATTTGGAAGTAAGGAAATTAAGTAAGTCTTTGTGCGTATGCGAAGCCATGGAACTGTAGCCTCCTTATCTGTGCCTGTGTTCTCATTCTCCTCTTGTCACTTTGGAACCTGACCTAACGCTTTTGTTTGCTGTGCAATTTTAAAGAATGAACCGCAAAAATGTATCATAAGACTGAGGAAAAAATGAAAGTATACATTCCTATGATAATGTTGACCAGTTGAACAAGGAGTCTGGGTCTTCCTTTTTTAGAATATATATTTTCAAGTTTGAATTCACAGGGAGCTACTATAGTAGTCTCCATTAATATGTCTCAGTCAGCTTTGGCTGCATAACAAATATCTTTAAAATGCAATGCCTTAAAAACCAACAAGATTTTGTAGATTAGCCATTTGTGCAGAGTTCAGCTGGGAGATTTCTGGATTGAGTTGGACAGCTAGCTGCTAGATCACCTGGGGATGACTGGTCTATGTGTGACTTCATCTCAATCGGTTTATCTTTATGTGCTTAGTGCATTATTCACTTTTCTTTTTTTCTTTTTTTTATCCTTGCTTTGTGGTTCAGGGTTGGCATTAGGGGTCCTCTTTTAGCTTCCAAGGAGCTGTCACAACAGGCCCAAGCCACCATTCTTAACCTTGTACTCTGTCATTTTTCTTAACCTTGCACTCTTTGATTTTTCAAGAAGGCTGGCCTATGCTTGCTCATGTGATGATGGCATTGTTCCAAGAGTGAGTAAGAAGAAATGGGTATGACTTTGGGGATTTGGGTTTAGAACTGAACAAAGCCAACTCTGTCACATTCTTATGATTAGAATCAAGTCAAAATAGGCTCAAATCCTGAATGGCAGGAGTGTGAAAGTTCATTCATATGTATGGCAAGGGATAGGGCATTCTGGGCATTTTTGTAATCTGACAGCTATGCAAATTGTTACGTTTTTAGGAATGCAAATGGCATCCACAGCTAATTACTGGTTACATCTTTTTTTTTTATGGCAAAATTCCTACCCTGAAGGGTATGTGTGTTAAATAAATAACTATATTTAAATTAGCAAAAAGAGTATATTCCATTTTCCAAGATGTAAGAATCATTTCTACTCTTTTTGTTTTTATAGTTTCCTGAATTATTGTGATTTTTGGCAACTTTTATGGATTTAGTTGTAGATACTGAAGAGATAAATATTAAGTAAATAATTTGCATGCTTTCTCTAATGTCTGAAGTTCATGCTTTATAGTTAAGATTTGAGTTTTAGGTTTTTCAAATACTTCATTATCTTTTTTGTTTACAAGCAAAATATTTACTAAATTGTATGATTGTCCCTGGTGTTGGCTTTTGGACATATCTTTGGTGTGTTGTCAGTTGCTGCTCGTCTCCCCCCAGAGAAGAAACTACACTGCTGATTTTTATGTTAGTGGTTCCTTTACTTTTCCTTTAAGTTAACAAATTACTTTCATAAACTGAATACTGCAGTGAGCTTTGTCTGATTTCTGAGATTTGTAGAAAAGGTACAGTATGGTTCACTCTTGTCTATCTAGATTATTTGACTTCATAATTTTGTAAGATTCCTTTTTGATGTGTGGCTATAGGTCAATCATTTTAATTGCTGTTTATTTCCTTGTATGACTACAGTGAAATTTATTTTTGGTTCTATTTCAGGAATATACTATCATTTATTTGTTCATTTGACTACTAATGGGTTGTTTTGGTTAATGGGTTGCTCCAGCTTGGGGATTAATGAGCTGATAACAGATAAATGGTGAAATGGGAGTAAATGGCTCATTTCCAGTTTTTTTTATATTTATGAATAATGCTGTCACAAACATTCTTATGTGTTTCTTGATGCATGTCCTAAAGAGTGAAAATGCCCCATGGGCCATTTATGTGTTTCTTGATGCATGTCCCCAAGAGAGAAAATGGGACTGTGTTCAATTTTAGCAGTGCAGCAAATGATTTTAAGTTGTCTAAACTCCTGTGCACTATCACCAACAGCAGAGGGGAACCTCCAGTGCAGTCAACCCTTCACCATGGTCTGACTTTTCACCTTGGCCATGTTGGTAGATGTGCAGTGGTCATTTATTGTTTTAATTTTTATTCCTCCTATGATTAGTAAGGTGAATCATTTTTTCCCCTTTTTGTAAAATCCCTTTTGGATTTTTTTCCCCCTGCTTGGAAAACACATAGTGAAGTCTCCTTCCCTTTTTCAATTGATCATTAAGGTTTTGCTTAATTGAGTTATTCAGGTACTTTTAATTGGCTATGTTTTTTGTAATGTCTTTATAATTTCCTTTTAGTAAACTTTATAGTATTTACTTATCTGTTTATTTTTTACTCTTGATGGGTACTAATGAGCCAACCAACCTGCCTCCCTTTCTGGCTTAAAAGTCATCTTATAGTAAAGACAAACTAGGCTCATTCCTGTTTATGATTAAACTTCTGTTTCTCAAGGATTGGGCTACACCTCACCAGTAACCTTAACTACAGATGATCTGTACTGCCTGTTCCAGGAAACAGCAACCATGTCTTTGTTTCCAAAACTTGTTATCACCATCTTGCAACCTTTATTTCAAAAGGTTATTATAACTACCTTGCTATGGCCACCTTATTGTGTTCTGCTTCTATAATCTGCCTATTTGTCTGCCAAATTCTCCATTTGGAAGCCCCCTACCCTGAGCTATAAAAGCCCTTATCTTCCCCATGTCCAATGCGGACCTCTTGAACCCCACTTTAGAGGAAGGCAGTCCTTGTACTTAAAATTTAAAAAAGCTTGATTAATTAATTTCTTTCTTTAATTAATTTGGTTATGATGATTTGGGTCAGTGGTCTTTCTCTTAGCATCCCTGGGACTAATAATAGAAGACTTCACTATATTCCTGTTTGGTTTGAAAACTTGGAGAATTATTGAAAACAGCAACAAAGACTTTCTCTACCTTGGTAAAGTAATTCAGCTTTCTACTTCACTAGTTAGGGTCTTAGTTCCTTGTTTTCTTTGTATATATCTTTATCTTCAATTTATTCCTTTCTCCAAATTTCCCAGAGTACTTGCCTTGGTCATTGATCTTTAGTCCATGTTTACAGGCTTTAGTTACAGCCTATAAATGTTGGTATGTTTTATTTTCATTAAGATTCAAATGAAAACATTTTCTCATTTCCATGGGGACTTCTTTCATGATGAGTTATTTGAGGTGTAATTCTTTTTTAAAATCTCCAAACATATGGGAATTTTCTTGCTATTATTTATTCCTGATTTCAAGTCAATTCTCTGGCAGTCAGAGAATTTACTTTGCAGAATTTAAGTTCTTTGAAATGTGCTGACTCTTGCTTTTCTGCAGTATATGGTCACTTTGTAATTAATGTTCCTTGTGTCCTTGTATTTAGGGCTCTGACTCTTTCTCGTCTGGGAGAACATAAACTTAGACATGACTGTTGAAGCTTTGTTAGGAAATCCTGGCTTTCTATCAGTGTATCCAAACCCACAGTGTCCTGTTTAGTGCTTCTTCTTGTTTTCAATCTATTTGTCGGATGTTAATGTGATCGCGTTTTTAAAGGCTACACTTATCTAATACACATTTTCGTTTTATGCTCAACAGAAAGGACACTTCACTCATGTTTCTCGAATACTCTATAATTGGATTGTTTCTTGGACTTAAATTGGGAGCAGTTGCCTTTTACTTGTGGAATTTAACATGTTGGCATTTGCCATTAAAACCACTGGATGTTACTTCTTTAGCTTTGCTTTATGTGTTCAATTCTTAGATCTCATTGTTTTTAGTTGCATGATTTTTTTTTACAACTTTATCTACTAGAAAAATGTTGTTTTGGAAGATGCATTTTAATCAGAGTAGGGGTGTTGTTAAGGCTTCTAGAGATAGTCTTTAGCCCACTGCTCTTCTATATTTTAAAACTAAATGTGAAAATTCTTGGGACTATCATCTATATATACAATGAAATACTGTCATATCCATTCCATTTCTTCCATATCCCTATCACAACATGTTCCCCTCCCAACTTCATGTCTTCTCCCTCTCTCTCTCCCTCTTTCTCTCTTTAAAAATAACCAATTAAGTCCAATTAGAGCTCCCACTATGTCCGTGGATATGGGCCTCCTCACTGGAACATTAGAAACCTGGCAGTGGGAACACCATCCACAATGAATGATTCGCCCCCATGGCATCTTTCTCCATGATTCTTATTCCCCACTGCTTTTTTTCCTTTCGGAGAACATTCCAAATACCACAGTGTTAGCTGTGCCCTTCAGAGAATGCTCCCAATGCCACAATGTTAGCTGTGCCCTTCAGAGAACGCTCCCAATGCCACAATGTTAGCTGTGCCCTTCAGAGAACTCTCCCAGTGCCACAGTGTTAGCTGTCCCTTCAGGACTGGAGTGTGCAACAGTCCATCCTAGGACTCCAGCGGCTTGTCCAGACGACTGTTGTTTCACTGTATCTCCTCACAGTAGTCCAGAATCCCTCTACTACCAGTGTCTAAAGAGATAAACATGAGTTTTGGGAATCGGACAGACCTGGACATAAGTCCTGGCTCCAAGTGTAACTAATTGTATTTTGTATTTTTTTTTTAACCCAGGACACTCTGTCTTAGTGAAACAGGGCTGTATCTCAGAATAAGGACAAGGGTATAAAAAGACCCAAGACTGCTGTGTTTTGTAATGTGTCTGTAGATTGTGGGACAAGCCTCCCTTCAGGAGGTGGAGCTTGATTTCTCTCTCAACCATGGGCTTCTTCCCTTTCCCCTGCATGGAGACTTTAACTAAGGGATGGCCTGCATGACCTGTTTTGTCATCAGAACTGATCCCTTACTGACCCATCACCAATTCTTCAATGAGAACACAGGGTTCAAAGACAAAGTTCTCACTCTTCCCATGTCCTATAAGGCTCTGTTTGATCCTGTGGCCAATACCTTCCCATTGCTGCCCATTAAACTCTAGAAAGTGCCCCTTTCCCTATGTATTATATCAAACACCTTCCTGAATAAGAACTCCCATCTATACTGTTTCCTATTTGTTTTAATTAATTAATTGTTTGTTTTAATTGATCTCAGTGTATGTATTGGTGTGTGTGGTGTGTGAGCATGTGGGTGTATATGTGCCATAGCATATCAGTGGAGACTAGAGGACACCTCAGGTATCAGTCCTCGTCTTCCACCTTGTCTGAGACAAAGTCTGGTGTTTGCCCTGTGTATACCAGGGTGGCTGGCTTTCATGCTCCTGAGGATGCTCCTGTCTCCACCTCCCATCTCCCCAAAGGAGTGCTGCTTACAGCCATGCACTACTACTGGTTCCTGCTTTGTGTGGGCTCTGGGGAGCTGATCTTGGGTTCTCGCACTTGCATGACTTGCCCCTTTTCTGCTGGACCTTCTCCCTGTTGTGTGATGATTTTACTCTTTTGGCTTTTCAGGGAGTCTGCCACCCAGCTCCCAAATAAATCTCACACAGAAGTTTTTCTTAAGTATAAATGCCTGGCCTTAGCTTGGCTTGTTTCTAGCCAGTTTTTCTTACCTTAAATTATCCTGACTACCTTTTCTCTCTGGGTTTTTATCTTTCTTACTTCTGTATATATGACTGTCCTTCTTACTCCATGACTGAGCGAATGGCTGGGTAGCTGGCCCCTGATGTCCTCCTCTCCTTGATCTCTAGTTGCTCCTTGTTCTCCCTCCTCCTAAATTTTCCCTTCTGTTCATACTCTCTGTCTGCCAGACCCACCTATTTTTGCTCCTGCCGCCCTACTGGCCATTCAGGTGTTTTAAACAGGCAAAGAACCACAGCTTTACAGAGTTAAACAAATGTAGCATAAACAAAAGTCACACACCTTAAAATAACATTCTCCAACATCTCCCCTTCCTCTTCCCCTGGCTCATTCCTGAATTTTAAACTTAAGATTACCTCCTTGCTGTTCTCTCCTGCTTCACTGGACCATCAGCTCACTGGCTCTACCTTCTGGCTCTTACACTCCCTCATGACACTTACTGGGGTAGAAGAGCACTGGTATTCATAAGGTAGGTCGATGTCTATGTGACGATATCAGCACCTTGAGGCCAGCGTTTATGTCTACGTTATTCAAAATCGAACCTCTGAAGTTGACAATGGGTCTTGGCTCAGTGTAGACAGTGGTCACAGGCATGAAAAGAAGCTGGAGGCAAACCCTCCTGCTGTGAATTTAATATGTCATGGTTTTATCTCATTTAAACATGAACCTATTAATGATTGACAGTAGGCTCTGGGGATTCAAACGCATGTCCTCGTGTTTGCACAGCAAGCTCTATTACCCACAGAACCATCTCCCCATCCCAGCACACCTGCTAGGTGCTCAGCAAAGGGTAGTACTTGCGGTTTGATCAGCTTCATAGGCAATGTTGTCTAAAGAACCATCTGAGACCATACACTCAGTTGAAGACACTGCCTCCTGCTGTCATGAGGGTGCTGAGCGGAAGAGAACAAGCTGGCCCTAGACCCTCCTTCGTGTTTCACTCTGCCCTTTGCTCGGGTTCTCTCTAACCCATAATACCAGCAAATAGAAGATTCTCCGGGCCTGATCATTTTCAAATGTTTATTTGCCTCTCTGCCTGCTAAGTTGTTCATGCCTATTTATCACCTGAACTGGAAAACAGGCCTGGCTCACCAGGAAATAGCTGACAGACGAGGCTGCGTAATGAGAAAATTACGACTTCAGGGCTCCCATACAAGTTTGCTGTCTGTGGTAACAGCTCCGAGCTCGCAGCAGCTTCTGAGGGGAAGGATGAGATCTGATTCCAAGAAGAAATATGATAATTGGGGGCCTGGGGGAGGGCAGATGACTTTGGCCAAATAGGAAATTACCTTCCACTGCTCTCTTACTGTAACTCAGCAGCTCCAATTATTACAAGGTGATAAAGCATCAGACCGTGTTGTATAACACATTGCCTCGCACATGTCCGAGGCTATTACAGAATCTCTAATGAAATCATTGTCCTTATGATACCTAATTATAGCAGATATTACTCCCATGATCAGTGTAGGACTATCGGAATGTGAGGACCCGAAGAATGGGTCAGTTAATGCGCTGTTTAGGGTTAAAGCAAGGACTTAGGGCAGAGAGACCCTACAGCAGAAAACAGGCCCTTGGAAGGGGAAGGAGGGATACATGCTTCTAGGTTGGGGATTTTTGTTATTTGAGTGAGAAATCTGATTCTCAGCTTCTTGGTTGCCATAGCAAGTGAAAAAAAAAAAAAAAAACAAAGGATACAAAATGTTCAGTTTTTAACAACAGGCAGCAGGCACACCTATCCACCCAAATGGCATACTCCTCCTCCTTCAACTTAACTTAAAATTATGAAAAATATCACTTGGCCTCCAGTAGACTCATATTTCCCCTTTTCCCTTGCTTTCTTTCCCCCTCTACTTCGAGTTAAGCATCTAACCCACCCCCAATCTTCCTCCACTTCTATCCATTCAACCTTCAACTGGAAACAGCTTAGACACCAGCAAAGCTGATCTTCCACACTCTTTGGGCCTCAGTTTACCCACCTTTGCAAATGATGCTGCTGATGTCTCTTCATCTGAGCTGTTTCCACAAGTCTGTTCTTCAGGTGTGGAGTGGGTGCTGAGCATGGAGCCGAGCTCCTGCTTGGAATATTGAGTGAAGTGGGACCTAGGTAGAGGTTTTGTTTAATTCCTACTTCCAAGAGTCCATATCAGCTATGGGGATGGGGGAAGAGGGAGAAAGGGGGGTGAAGTAGGGAGGGAGGGAGAGGAAGAAAGAAAGAAAGAGAGAGAGAGGAGAGAGAAATTGATTCTAAGATCTTTCCCTGTAATATTGTCTGTGCCATCCTGAACCTTGAATACTCACCATTCTAGCTCTTGTGTCCCAAGTCTTTGCTGCATCCTCCCTACACTCTGTCCGACCTGACAGCTCTGGGCAGCCCAAGATGTGTTTGCTGTTGCTTCAGCATCCAATTGGTCTGCAGTATACTTTCAACCCTACCCCATCCATGGTCTGGCCTCTGACCCTTCCAGACCCTGGGTGTTCAGGTCTTGGGGTGGCTGGCACTCTTGTAAGGCTTCTTTTTTGTTCCCCCATTCCCTTCCATATTTGGGGGTGGGAGCTCCTGTTTCAAGCACTGGACAGTAGGATTGTTTGCATTCTTGAGTTCAAAGAACATCTGTCAGGGTGAGCTGGCTCTAAATGGTTCTGCCATGTGTTGAGATAGAAGCCTCTTGGGCCTACCTACATGAAATCATTCCCCAGAAACTGTTACTGTTAGTGAAATGATGGGAGGGTGTGTGTGTGTGTGTTTAAGAGAGACAGACAGCAAGAGGGGAGTGTTTACACGCATGAGGCAGTGTCTTCCATCAGATTCATTTATTAAGCATTTATGAATTGATCAAGCAGAGCCTCAATGACAGATGGTTAAGCGCTGGGATTATAAAGACATATAGAGGATCTGGCATGCTTCTTC
>NC_022033.1:16974634-17002009 GCF_000317375.1 Microtus ochrogaster | reverse complement strand
AAAAAAAAAAAGAACGAAAGCATGTAAAATGTTAAAAAATGCTAAACAAAATGTGACACTTTTACACCACAGATACAAGGTCTTCACACTTGATGCGTCATTCACGTGTCTAGAGACAGTGCTGTGTGGCAGAGACTGCAGAGGTCTATCACCCACCCTGCATAAAGCTTCACCTTCCTCCACTCTGAATTGAGAGCCTTGGCTAGAGAAGACTTGAAGTGGGCAATCCCTGTGGAGGTTCATCTTCAAAGAAAGACAGAGTCTCACGCGAAAAACAGGCATAGCCACAATTTTCCCCTTGAAAAATCCTAGATCCCTTTGACCATCCACCAAGTTCAATGTGCATGGGTTTCTGCATTAAAAATATGCTGTATAGATTCATAACATGAGTGATTCATAGGCAGTCATAGGTAGTATATGCATTAGTATAGAAACAATATTTTTAGAGTAGTGTATTTGCAGAATTTTTTAATGGGTAAGCTATTTAAAATTGCCAATATTTGGACAGTTTTAACCTATAAAAATGGCAATTTCATGCACTCCAGGCTAATACATTCCCATTTTTCTTTTTTGCTTTTATTCGGCATTGAGCTGATGTCATTATGTATGGACCTGTAATCTCAAAGGGTTGTTCTGGAGATTTCTTTTTTGGGATGATGGAAATATTCTAATTGAATTGTGACATTTGCATAACTTGAAATTCCAAAACTCCTCTTGTGTACTTCGAATGAGATCATCTTACAGTTTGCAAATTATCTCAATGCAGAAATGAGGTTGCTCACTCCGGTCCAGGAACGGGTCAGGGTTTCGCATCTGGTATCTTTTTATGATCTCTTTGGTGGTGTAGCACACACCGTTCCTCCTGAAGTCAGGCAGGTCTAGCTAGCCATCTCCACAGAAGGACTTAGAGAGGCGAGATGGCAGAAAGTGCTGCAGAGCTGGGGTCGAACCTCCATCCAGGTCTCAGGACAGTTCTGTTTCCTTCCTCCCATTCCGGGGGTCCCTTCCCTCCCTCACTCTGTGGGGTCTGATATGATGGACTCCAGGGCACATCTTGGGACTTGAGCAGCTTGGGTGTGTGGGAGGGCTGTGGGTGTAAATGGATTTGCACAACGGTATCCCAGGGCAGCCCACGTTGGAAATCATTTGTGACCTGTAATTGACTGTGATGATACCAAAAAACTGGAAGCTGAAGATCACAAACACTGGGTTATTAGATGGTGGAATCGCAGTTTTCATCAGTTGTTGCTTCCCTGCTGGAGCTCAACAAATCCCCAGGAGACACCCACACCTCTGCTTGGGTGAGTGTGAACTACCTGTTCTTCTGCCCAGAGCCCTGGTCCTCAGCTAATGAGCCACTAAGGAGGTATAGACAGACTATGGGTTACAGGGCTTCCTTCCACTTGGATCTGTGCTCTGAGCTGACCTACCAGCAGGGTTCCACTTGCTCGGCCAGCCACACAGGGTGACAAAGTCCTCGGTGGTTTCCTTACTGACTTTGTTTTTTTAATGACCTGATGCTTCTTGCTCCGCTGACCTCCCTGCTAGCGTAGCGCTCCAGTCTTTCCCCTCCTGCTCTAGGCCTTTACCCTGGGAGCTCCTCTGTTTGGATCTCCAGACTAGTTCCTGCAAACTCGCCCGAATGTCCCCTTGTTAATAATAGCTTCCGAACCACCACATCTAAAGCGGTGGCTTTACCAGCTCCCTCACCCTCCGCCCCCCTCACCACTGTTGATCGCTTTTCACAGTGACATAACATTTTGGTTGACATGTTCTAGAGTCACTAGCCTCTTTCCTCATGGGAATGTGAACTTCAAGAGGAGAGGGCTATTGTCCATTCTGTTCAATGGTGTATTCCACGTGCCCATGGAAAATATGAATGGGTCCCCAATAAAATCTCATGTCCTATTTTGTTAAAGCGGATTTATTGGAGTATAACTCATACACCATGTGATTCACCCAAAGTGCATAATTTTAGTGTTTTACTCTGTCGACAAGATTGTGCAACCACCTCTACTGATCAGTTTTAGG
Organism: Microtus ochrogaster; assembly: GCF_000317375.1. NCBI lineage: Eukaryota > Metazoa > Chordata > Mammalia > Rodentia > Cricetidae > Microtus > Microtus ochrogaster. Next base: position 16,999,978 of record NC_022033.1, on the reverse strand, counting down.
ACATTTTCACTACCCTCAAAAGAAAACCTGTACCCATTTCGTTTCTTTTCAAATTCCTCTGGGGTCCAGGAAGTCATTAGTCAGTTTTCAGAGAGCTGAGAAAATGAGGGATGGGGGTTGGTGATCAAATGCCCCACAGCATCTTCAATGGTTGGAGCTTGTTTATCATCCCCCCTTTTTTTTGTGGAGAAGGAGGCTTCTTATAATCATATCACATACAACGCACCTGGCTCCTGAGTCCTTGACTTGGAGTGTGCTCTGGCGGAGCCCAAGTCAAGGGGAGCCCAGCATTTTGTATCCATGCCCCACCTGGCGGCCTGCAGGAGGCAGCAGCTGGGCAGTGAGTGTCCTGCCAGAACCTGGCCTTGAATTGAATCACAGGTGTTTGAGCTTGAGGGGTCACAGCTCAGTCTGCTGTGTCTAGGATTTAGAAGACAGAGGAGGATGGGTGGGCATGCTGGGTGCTTGCGATGGGGTAAAGCAGCATGCAGGAGACAGGATCTGGATCCTGAGAAGGAATAAGAAGCCTTTGACTTATTTTGAAAGCAACACTAAGGATTACATAGAATGCCCAGTGAGACAAGGGTTGAAAGTGTTGCCAACACGTGTGCTCCAGCCTCTACAGATTCAGACATCTTTGGATAGAGAGTCGACTACATCATCTGTAACCTGCAGGTCCAGTGCAAAATACAAACTGGAAATGCAAAGACTTCCCGGATGGTGGGGCAGACCAATGTGTGAGCCCTTTTGCATGTGGAGCCCTGTGGGGCCACACTGGTCTTGAGCCAGTGAGTCCAGGCCTGCCTGAATGTTTTATCCTTCCCAAGCTTGTCCCTGTGCCCCTGCTGTCTGCTGCAGATGCATGGACTGCCACTTTCCCAGACTGGACCCCCTCCCTGGCCTCTCTGCCTCAGGCATTCTGATCTCTTTGCATCTCTCACACTATGCCCACAGCGATGGTTGTCCACACTGTGATCACGATTGCACCTCTCCTCAGAAGTCTTAAATCGTTCCCCACTGATGGTGGCTGTGGTTTTTAAGTCATGATTGGCAGGGCCCCTCTGGGCTTCTGGGAGTGCGGCTGGGGTGAAAAAGGTTGTGCTGATGTCTTCTTTCATTCCTGTTTCGAATGCTGCAGACCTATTTTCATCTGCTTTGCATATATATTGGGCTTCTGCATAAGATTTCATTCGTGGACAAGTTTCTACTCCTAAAATAAAGAATACTTCTGGAAATGAATGGCCTCAGAATTAAATCTGAACTTCTTAGTTTAGCATTTAATGTTTTCAATGCTCATCTCAGTCGTTGACCAACTTAAGCCCATGGACCCAGTTCATCCCATGACATTTTTAGGTGCTTTCTTGTGTGTGTGTGTGTGCATGTGTGGTGTGTTGTATACACACATGGAGGCCGGAAGTCAGCCTTGGATTTGTTCTTCTTGTGTCATCCACCTCTAAAAAAATAATGGTTTTTTAAAATTATTTTTATATAATATCTTTTGATCATGTTTTCCCCCCTCCTCTGTTGTGGAATATTTGTTTAACTATGCAAAGATGTATTGCCTTTGTTCATGATGCAGAATATTTGCTTAACTATGCGAAGCTATGTAACATTTGTTTAATTATGTAAAGACGTTTTACCTGGCCTGCCTAAGGCACCTGATTTCTCTAATAAAAAGCTGAATGGCCAATAGTGGGGGAGGAAGCATAGGTGGGACTTCAGGGGGGGTAGAGTAAGTAGGAGGAAGAATTTAGGGGCTGGGGGAGAGAAAGAAAAGAAGAAAGAAACGGAGATGCCAGGGAGATGCAGGACCAAGCTGGGGCCAGCTTGGCGTCAGCCGTCCAGATGTGGAGAAAACAAAATGGGCAGTCAATACACGAGGCAATCTAGTCTCAGGGCAGCACATAGATGAATAGAAGTGGGTTAATTTAAGTTAAAAAATACAAAAGTTAGCTAGAAATAAGCCTACGCTAAAGCCGAGCATTCATAACTAATGATCTGTCTCCACGTCATGATTTGGGGGCCTGGCGGACCAAGAAAGCCGACTACCTCTTTCAACCCCTCCAAGATTCTCCCTACCTCCTTACCTAACCAATGTTCTCTCTCTCTCTCTCTCTCTCTCTTTCAAAATAACAACAAAAATAAGTTTTTATTTATTCTTTGAGAATTTCATAGATGTATACAGTATGTTTTGTTCATATTCTCTCCTCACACTGTCTGCCCACCCCCTTCTATTTCTCCTGGACCCCTCCCAACTTTATGCCCTGATTTTCACGTTGCTTCTTGAGACAGGGTCTCTGTCACTCACCTGTCATTCCTAGCTGTTCTTCCGGTTTCCCCAGCACTGAGGTTATAAACATGCACCCTATGCCTTGCTCATTCACATGAATTCTGGGACATGAACGCAGGTCCTCGTACTTGTGGGACAAGCATTTTACATACTAAACTAGCTCCTAGCTTGGGGTAGTTTATGTCTGCAAGATTTATTTTTATTTTGAATTACACATGTGTATATTGCCTGTGTATATGTGCATGAGTGCCTGTGAACGCGGAGGCCGGAAGTCGTCAGATTTCCTGGAGCTGGAGCAAAAGGAGACTGTAAGCTGCCTCCAGTGGGAAACACACTTGAATCCTCTGCAAGAGCGGTTAGTGCTCCAAACCACTGAGCCGTCTTTCCAGCCTCTTGAGTGGTACCTATTAAATGACTACATAAACACCTACATAACAACTTTAATTTGATCTCTTGGCTTGCAGATTTTAAATATTTACTATTTGCCCCTTTAAGAAAATTTACTCATCCTTAATCCAGCTCTGATGTTTCTTTCCATGATTAACTCCCAGGATTTTACATATTTATCTTGCAGAGCCTGGCTCAGTACCTTGTTTGTAAGGAAACCAACCAACCAACCAACCAACCAAACAAACAAACAAACAGCTCAATGAGTATAAAGTTGCAGTACCGTGGGCCTGGCTGTTGTCCTGGCGTCATTGTTCAGATTAATCGAGCTCTTCTCACCCCCCTACCCCAAGTGTCTTTGGGAAGTAAATTATATTGTCATTCTGTATATAACTGGCAAATGAATTGAAAGGGAGATCACAAAACCACCCGCAAACCCTGTGATGAGTTACATTATCTCTGATACTAAGGCTGTCTCCTAAAAGGACTCCAAGTTTCGGCTTTTTGAGCTGATGCTCAAAAAATGACAAGCATTATAAAAAAAAAAAGAATGGCCTTAAGATAATTACGATGCTTCTGTTATGTATGTGATGGATTCCCAGAATTGATGGCTTCTTTGCTTGCCTAATTTTCTTAAAAGGATTTAACCAATCTCTCTGATTTTGAAAAGCAGCATGAGGTAGGTTAACAGAAGCCCATGTGGGGACAGAAATGCAGTCTCATGCTAGGTACTGAATATTCTGGTTAGAGAAAGGCTATATTTAGAGGAGGGGTCCTTTCATGTGATATGCTAGGAAATGAACCATTTTGCCTCTTTCAGCGCCTGGAGCCCAGCATGGGTGTTTATCTGTAACGGGTCCAACTTTTATTAGATGCCGACTCCAAATGACCTGGATATTATCCAAATAAGTGCTTTTAAATTCCCAGTAATAGCTAACCAACCATGAAGAATAACTCAATTTCTGATGAATCTAATTTTATTTATAAACAGGCGCCTACAGAAATTCTGAAGTTTAACATAATTTAAAAAGTTGAGGTACAGAAACATACTTGTTAATAATTTCCTGCCATTCCATTTTTTTTTTTTTTGAGACAGAGTTTCCCTGTGTAGTTTTGGAGCCTATCCTGGAACCCGTCCCGTAGACCAAGCTGGCCTTGAACTCACAGAGATCCACCTGTCTCTGCCTCCCAAGTGTTGGGATTAAAGGTGTGCACCACCACTGCTTGGATACCATCCCATTTTTTTTTTTTAATAAAAAAACATTCAGTCAAGGAGCGTGTTTAGAGACACATGTGTGCTTTCAGGTTTGGGGGCCAGGGAGCGTTCAAAGGACAACCCCACCATGCTCTGCATCCTGGAACCAGGACAGTGATTTGGTGCCCTGGTGACATGCCGATCTCAGTAAGCCTTGTTGATAGTTGTGATGCATAATTTTGGGAGACCTGTAACAAGGTGAAGGGATAGAGAGCTACAGAGATGCTGTTAATAGGATGGCATGGGAAGGCCACTTTGGGCATTGAAATTGGTTCCCCATGGTAGTTCTGACCCCTAGAGCAAGTTGGGGTGATTCTTATGCAGAGATAAGAACTACCACATCTATGTTTTTTTTTTGTTGTTGTTGTTTTGTTTTGTCTTTTTTTAATTTTTTTTTTTTGGTAGCAACAATGGAGGTTGGAGGCTGAGATGATCAAGTCCCAGGATGGTAGCAGCCTGGGTCTCTGAGTCATTCTTCATGGAGAAGGCTGTTGAATCACACTTCTTGAGAGGGGGGAATATATTTATGATATGCCACAGAGATTTGGGCATTGATTTGTGATTATAACATCATTTTCTATCTTGACTAATGTGTGCCCTTATTCCTAGAGTCCTTAATATTATGTTAAGAGCATTCCGCTCGCGAAGAGCAATGTGCTCCAAGCCTGATCCCAGCGGGCTTCCTCTACACAAGGCTCCAGCAAAGGTTCTGGCAAGAGGGTCTGATCACCTTTCCCTTTACGCTCACGCTGGATGTGGAATTTCTTTTGAGATGGCTTAAACTGCAGCATTTGAGTGATTGCTGAGAGAGGCACTCCTTATTGCATCAAGACTCTGGGACGGAGCAAAACTAGACTGCTTTTGGCCTCATCTGATACTTTTGAAAATCAGGGGCACATTTTAAGTACAAGTATTCTTCAAGTAGTTTCTGTATTAGCAGGTGTCCCTCCACCTCACTCTGCTAAATGAGTACGAATTTTCCTCTAGAGTGGGTATCCCATCCGTTCTTAAGGTACACTCCCCTAAGAATATTTTGCTACTACCCCAGTTTTCTGGACTATAAATAAGGCTGCAATGAGCACCCGTGAGTACCTGACCTTGAATGCGTGGCTAAGTGTGTCTGTAGGGCAGTGTCTAGGTCTTTTTCATTTTGATAGGAATTACCAAATTGCTACCAAAAGCTGTTGCAATAATTTACACCCCAGAACAGAATGGCTCGTTCCCCTGAAAAAAACTCAGCTCCTGCTTGTGGTCCATTGGGAGGGGCTGGGGCCTCAGATCTTTGAATGTGTGTTGGTTCAACTCCTTTAGTTTAATCTGGGGCTCAGGCCCTTCACGGGAGTGCCATCCAACCCGCAGGTGCTTGGCCTCACAAAGCTCACATTTAAGCCCTGAAAAATGGGAGGACTTAATCCAGTCTCTATCAGATCTAAATCAGAACATTTTCCCCCTTTTGCCATTTTAAATTACCTCTCAGCTCAGCCCCAGACTGAGTAATTCAGATTTAATGGGATATGAAAGTCACGGTCCGTGGCATGATTGTGGGTACCTAGCCAGAGGCAAGCAAGATTTATTCTCTTGGAACCCAACTGGGTTGCGAAGGGTGATAAATCAGCAGGACTGTTGCTAGCTCTCCTTCTGCCGCAAGATTCATTCCAGTTTATCAGAATAATCATCGGAGGCCCGAGACTGCAGATAAACAGCCAAATCCTCAGTCCCGCTATGTGGTAAGAGGTGTTTTTCTAAAATCCCCTTTCCGAGATATATCCAGATGGGAGTGGGGGACAAGCCAGTGTCTAAAATCAAACAAGTACAATGTCATTGTCTGCCTGGGACACAGGCTTCAATTCTGTGCCCACAAACGCTGCTGGCCATGGACTCTTGTCTGTGGTCTAGCCCGGGACAGCCCCAACCAACTCCTGCTTCCGGGGCAACGCGGTCTGTGTTTCTGCGGCTGGCTTACTCTCTTCTACTCCGTACCTGCTTCTTCAGAGACCTTGATATGCCTGATGAGATTCCAGACCTGATCTTCAGATCTGGTGGCTGTCTTGTTCCATCACCTCTCTGCTCAGTCCCTTTGATACAAGTTCTGTTCAGGTTCTCAGTTTATTTCATACGGGGAGATCTTAGTTTCCTCCTTTCCAAGTTCTCGAGAGATGATTTGTTACAGTCGCAGAATGAATATTCAGCCCAGTCCCACGGTTGACATCCTACACTTGTTCAGTCGGCTCTGGAGATCGTCTACATACGGGCTCTTGTGCACTAAAGGCCTCCAACCAGCTCTCTACTCTAGCAGGTTCCAAGGACCATGTTTAGCTTCCAAGCAGGGCAGGATGAAAGTGGGGATGTATGCTGTGGCAATAGAATGCTGCTCTCAGTCTCCTTGTTCCTGCAAGGCAGCCCTGTAACAGGCCAGCAAAACCAAGGATATTCTAACAAAATACTCTTGCCTCTCAATCTGATTATTGACTATGGAAACAATGGACCCCGAAGAAATGGAAATGTCTCCTGGAATCTCCCACTGAGAGAAGGGAAAGGTAGCAGCCAGAGGGGAACCTTGCCTCCTGGAAAGAGATTGCACGCAGTTCTAACAACGCCTCAGACCACCTTACAGACAATGGTGGACTAGTGGTGGGTGGGACTGCCTCACTGGGAGAGCTTCTCCAACCCCATGTCTGGAAACTCACCCCAGAGAGTAATTCAATGGGTCAGAGGTGGGGTTCAAGCACGCCTGCTTTACCCTGACATGCACCTCTAGCAAGAATTGCTGGTATCACCCAAAGAGTCCAAGGGCTCTAGCCAAATAGATTTGATCCGGTTGCTTTGAATATCGTTGGGCCGTCTACTCAGCTGCTCTGGACCTCAGTTTCCTCACCCATAAAATGGGACCCTATTTGGTTGCTATGAGGATGATGCCAGAGGAAAACTGAGACCCACACTAAACCATCCAGGGAGAACTAAACACATTCTTCCACTTTCTCATCTTCCTGTTTGCGTCTCCACTGTGGTAGTTAGCATAGAGATTTTTGTAGTAAAGTCACTTAGTCACTTCTCGTATTCACCTTGAACTTGCATACGCCTGCTGAGGATGGGGACAGACAAGGACTGTCATTACCTGTCAAGCGGTCCACAGCACCTGACGTAGTAGCTTGCATGGAGCCCGAGTGCAATAAATTTTTGTTGAGTTGAATATAAGACCATAAGAAACTAATGGATGTGGTTATGTTAGGTACTTGCGATAATGGGTTTTGAACAGGCTTTTGATTAGTCTCAGTATCTGAGAAACACTTTCCTACTGACGGCGCATCTGGAAATTGCTGAGAGGGCGATAAATATGTGCATAAAATCTGCTTTTCTAAGACCCGAACAGCGTCTTTCTGTTTTCTAGGGCTTCTAGTTGCCAGACATCTACAAGGCCTGGTGTAAATGGGTCATAGGGCTGTCTCTGGGCTGCACCCTCACTCTGGACTCCATTTTGAAGTCTAAGGGCGATGATTTGGTTTGCAGACATCCTGGGAGTTGGTAGGGAAAAAGGTGTTACATTTGTTTATGCTACATTTGTTTAACTATGTAAAGATGTGTTGCATTTACATTATTAAATAAAATTAACCTGGACTCTGAGAGTTGGGGTTAGCAACTAATTGGCAGGAAGTAGCAGGGAGGAGTATAGTGTGGGTTTTTAGTTGGGGGCAGTGTGGAAGAAGAGAGGAAGAATAGGAGGGAAAGAGAGGGAGATGCCCGGGGCCAGCCAGCCAGCCAGCCAGCCAGCCAGCCAGCCAGCCAGCCAGCCAGCCAGCCAGATACAGAGCAAACAGTGAAAGCTAGACATCCAGAATGAAAGAAAGGTAAAAAGCCCTGAGCTAAACATAGATGAAGAGAAACAGGTTCATTTAAGTTAAGAGCTAGTGGGACAAGCATTAGATAAGGCCGAGCATTCATAACTAATAAGTCTCCATGTCATGACTTGGGAGATGGTTAGTGGCCCAAAAGAAAGCTTTTTACAGGAGTCTTGTAGCTTATTTTGACCTTGTGGCTCACTAGCTCCTCATTCACATCTGGTACCATGGGCTCTGGTCTTCAGGGAGACCTCTTCCCTTGGCTCAGAATGAAGCTATTACTACCTTGTATGACCTGGGCTATTCTAGGTCCTGGGGATGGAGGACACCAAGAGAACATGGCCCACCGAATCAACTAAGCAGGGCTCACATGGGTTCACAGGGACTGAAGAGGCAAGCTTGGGGCCTACATGGGTCTGTACCGAGTCCTCTGCATATATGTTATGGCTGTTAGCTTGGTATTTTTGTGGGACTCCGGAAAGTGGGAACAGACGCATCTCTGACTCTTCTGCCTGCTCTTGGGACTCCTTTCCGCCTATTTGGTGGCCTTGTCCAGGACTGATACGAAGGTGTTTGCCTTGTCTTATTGAATCTTGTTTTGTTCTGTTTGGTTGTCATCTCTTGGAGGCCTGCTCTTTTCTGAAGAGGAAATGGTGGGGTACTGGATCTTGTAGAGAGGGGAGGTGGAGAAACTGGGGGTAGTGGAGGGAGGGGTAATTGTGGTCAGAATATATTATATGAGAGAAAAATCTATTTTCAATGAAATTAAAAGAATATATACAAAAAAGGATCAACAACTTAATGCAAGACCTAAACCCACAAATTCTTAGAGAATAACAGGGTTAAATCTTTTAGCCCTCTTTTTTTTTTTTTTTTAATTTTTGAGACAGGGTTTCTCTGTGGCTTTGGAGCCTGTCCTGGAACTAGCTCTTGTAGACCAGGCTGGCCTCGAACTTAGCCCTCTTTTCTTAACATAATATTTTGGAGGTTCATTGTATGGTAGATGAATTTATTTTTCATTTTTTCTATATCGGAATCATATTTAACTGTATGGAATGATACTGGATTTGGTTCTGGGGTTTAGTAAATGGCCTACAATCACAAGAAACAGTGTGCAATATCATGTATTATCAGGGCAGAATGAATCAAAATTACGGAGTTCCACTTCCTAATTATTGGGATGACCATAACTTGAAAAAAAAAGACAATAACAATGGAGTGAACATGTGGAGAGTGCCGACCTGTTAGATGCTGTGCTCTGGTGGTATCTGTGGACCTGTTGCATTCTGTGCTGTGGTTGTTGGTAGCTATGGACCTGTTGGATGCTGTGCTGTGGTGGTAGCTGTGGACCTGTTGGATGCTGTGCTGTGGTGATAGCTGTATGATCCCTCAGCTGTGGTGGGGTAAAATTTGAGAGTTCCTCAAAAACTTAAACAAAGAGTGACCACCTAACCCTGTGACTTCAGTCCTAGGTGTATAACTCAAGGAACTGAAAATAGAAGTTAGACAAAAAGCACATACACATATTCATAGCAGCAGAAGTAGCAATCACCAAAGGTAGAATTGACCTGAATGTCCATCAACTGACTAGTAGAAGAACACCTTGTGGTACATGCATACAATGCTCTCTTATTCAGCCATCAAAGAGATGTAGCACAGATCCAAGTTACAATGTAGCTAGCGCTTCAAAAATCACACCAAATAAAAGAAGACAGATACAAAAGATAACATGTGATTTCATTTATATACAATATCCAGACTTGACAAATCTATAGTAATAGAAATCAAATTGATGGTTTCTAGAGATGGGAAGTCAGGAGGTGGAGTGGGGAATGCCTGTCTAATGAGTGTGGGATTTCATTTTGGACTCATGGAAATGTTTTAGAATTGGATGTAAGTAGTGATTGCACAACACTGGATGGAATGCACTTAGTGCCATCAAATTATTCACTTTAAGACAACCAATTTTATGTTATACATGTATTTTGCCTTAATCAATTAGTCAAAGAAAAAAACCAAACAGAAAACTTGGTTTGTGTGATGTTATCAATCATGAATGGGAGCTCAAAGATGGGGAATGTTATAACCTCGATTCTCTCTTTGCAGAGAAGGGTAACATGGCCTGGCAGAGAATTTAACAAAAATGCCAGCTGTGGAGACAGACCACTGGAAAGCCATTCCCTAAGGGTCACACCTTTAGCCCTCTATTTTCTGGTATGGAATTGTGCATTGGTTTTGGAAAATGAAAGAGGGGTAATGGTGGTATTTCTTGGGTCTTTGCCTGTGTTCTGTGCATGCTGAATCTTAAACTGTTGTTAACCCAAGGTATAATAAACACCGTGTTGGGATGGATATTTGCTGGAGGGGAAGAGACATCACAGGCATGATGTGGGAGTGTCATATATCAATCTGTTGATTTCATTGGTTAAGCAATAAAGAAACTGCTTGGCCCTGATAGGTTAAAACATAGGTGGGAGGAGTAAACAGAACAGAAGGCTGGGAGAAAGAAGCTGAGTCAGTGAGTCGCCATGATTCTCCCACTCCAGGCAGAAGCAGGTTAAGATCATTCCTGGTAAGCCAGCTCGTGGGCTACACAGATTATAAGAAATGGGCTAGTCCAGGTGCGAGAGTTAGCCAAGAAAAGGCTAGATAGAAATGGGCCAAGCAGTGTTTAAAAGAATACAGTTTTGGTGTAATTATTTCGGGCATAAGCTAGAGCTAGCCATGTGGGCGGCCGGGTGCCGGGGACGTAGCCCCGCCACCCTTATTACTACACAGGCAGAAGCATTCTAGGCAAAGGAATAAATGTCTGCAAAGGCCCTGAGGTAGGGACATGCTGATATTGTCCAGGGCACTGAAGGAATGCTAGGGTGACTTAGAATAAGAGAGAAGGAAGGGCTGAAAGGTCACAGATGCCTCTTGAGACACTGGGAAGACTGGCTCTACTCAAGTGACAAGAGAAGTCACAGAAGAGTTGGAGCTGAGGAGTGACCTGGATGGGGAACAGAAGGTAGGTGACCACTTTACATGGTCATCACTTTGAAGTAGAGATTACCTTGGATGGGGAGCAGAACAACACAGAGGAAGTTAGGTATATGGCAATGGGACTGTTGAACCTCCTACTGTCTGCCCTTCTTCATCTACAGGTGATCTTGAGAGATACCAGAGGACACAAAAAGTGGAAGCTTGACTGCAAAGACTCCATGATGCAACTCTTGTGTGGTCATCATCCATGATGGAGTGGGGTTTTGCAGTGCAGCAGCTATTTGGGGTTACCTGTGCTCCTGGGAGAAACCTCTTACCTGTGTTCTGCAAGCAAACTCCATATATTCATTGGTTTGCCCAGTTTGGACTTCAGTAGAATCATTACTTTGGTCTATTCTTGGTCCCTGTGGTAGTTTGAATGTAATTGGTCCCCATAAACTCACGGGGAGTGGCACTACTAGATGTGGCTTTGTTGGAGCAGTTGTGGTCTTGTTGGAGGAAGTGTGTCGCTGTGGGGGTAGGTTTTGAGGTCTTCTATGCTCACACTGTGCTTAGTGTGGCAGACAGTTTGCTTCCTATTGCCTGCAGAACAATATGCAGAACCCTCAGCTCCTTCTCTTGTATCACATCTGCCTTCGTGCCTCATGTCCCACCATGATGATAATGGACTAAACCTATGAAACCGTAAGCCACCCCAATGACATGTTTTCCTTTGTAAGAGCTGTTGTAGTTATGGTGTCTCTTCACAGCAATAGGAAATCCTACCTAAGACAGTCCCCTATCAGGTGAATAAAAGCTTGTTCCTGACTCCCCAGGAAAAAATTAGCATATTAATCATATAGGGAATTGAAAAGTGTGACAAGAGCTAGGATGGAGAGGGCATGGTGTGGGGTGAGAGGAGGTCCTGACTCAGTCTGGGGGCAGAAGGGGTTCACATAGGGCTCAGGTAGCTTCGAGACCTTATGGTAAATGAGAGTCACCTAACGGATCTAAGCAGGGGTTTGAAGAGTTCCGCCCCAAAGCAGATCTCACTCCTTTTAGGTAACCTTGGGTGGGCAGCTGAAGCATTGTTCTACCTGTGGGCTAGAGGACTGTGGGGGCCCGGAGAGGGTTGCTGGAGTGGGAAAGCAAAAGGTTTGAGAGAAGGCTGAGCTGACAATCCTCGGGGAACTGTAAGACTATCGCTGTGAGGTGTGTCAGGTCCTCAAGGACTCTTGTGGCTCTAATTGAAATGCTTTCTGTCACAGGGATGTCAGGGAGTAGATGGCTCTGCCCCTAATGAAACCTTGGATGGAAGCTTGACAGCTTCTGAGTAGAGACAATTCAGCAGTTTAATGGATCACTGACAGAACTTGCTATAACCACCATGGCCTCCATTATCTTTTGGTCCATCCTCCCATGTGTCTAAGTAAGCCTTATAGCCTGAAAACATGTAACTAGATGCTGGTCTCTGATTTCTCTGTATCGTTCAAGGGTAGTGGGATGCTGATGCTGACTGCACACCCCAATTAGGTTAATTCAGGAAGGAATGGATGCAAGGGTTGTTGTAAAGGCATTAGTAAAGTGTAAGCAAACCAAAAGACCCAAGGCAGTAAGATGTGCTCAATAAGGGAGTCTAGATGCTGAGCGTCATGGAGGGGAGACAGGTGGTAGGCGAGGAGCTGGGCTCTCAGTTGGAGAACCAGTCAGATCCATTAGTCCTGCAGAGAAGAAGCTGTCGTGATGGGCAGTCTTGACTGCTCTCGCTCCTTCTCTGATCCCAAGTCAGGATCTTTCCTTGGTGAAACCCTGCCAGAAGCAGAGATCAAATGGGTGAGCCATACAGGTAGAGAAGGATTGCCGAATGGATGTGAAGCAAAAATGGAAAATGTCCACGTTCTTCTGTGTCAGGCTTTGTCCTGAGAACAGGTTCAGAAATCAGACATAGTCCATCTTCAAAGAGCTGTCAGTGATGGGACAGTGGGGCCAGGAAGACAAAACAGTGGGGCTGGGACTGAGACAGAGGCATGAGCGAATTGCATGGGCTTTCTCATGACATTGCCCATTAAACATGGAAAGAGTGATGAAGGTAGGGGGAGAGAGGGATGTTTGATTGCTCTTCTGGATATGCATTCCCTTGGTGGTGTGTTCTAACATTTACATTTGATGGGTGGACATCAGAATTTCAGAGTATAAAAATGATGACATCAACACAGCCTCATATGCTTACTGAGATTAGATGAGATACTTAGGGACCCAGAACAACCTTGGTTAGGAATTTGGGCAAAGCTCAAATGGGTTGTTCTCACTTGGACTCTGTGGTAATGACTGGCAGGTGTCAGCTGGGCTTTGGCCACCTCTAGGCACCACTGACCACAGTTGGCACTTAATACTAGTCACCGCTGGGCTGTCAATCATATTGTGTACCTGTGACCTCCAAAGAAGGGCAATCCTGGGGTGGCATAGCCAGAGTTCTCCCATGGTGCCTGGAATCTCCCAAAGCAAACCTTCTAACAGACCCAAGTAGAAGTTTTATGATCTTCCCTGATCTTGCCTTCAGAGTCCCACATTGATCCTACAGACTTCTACTGGTCACAATTAAGTCAAGAAGGTTGACTCAGACTCAAGGGGAAGGGACACAGAATATCCTTGTTAAGCATCAGAAATTTACTGGCAAATAAATAATGTTACCTACCTACTCCCCAATCCTTTTGTAAATCAATAGCACCATACTTTCTCGTTGCTTCTATGGTTGCCATATGAGTAGGACCACTGAACTTTGAACTTGGCCATGAGACTTATGGCTACTGAGATGTGAGTAGAAGATATAACATACCTCTGTCCAGCCAAAATTCATTTTTGAAAATATATTTTTTTCTTCTATGTGCATGTGTGTTTTGCCTGCATGTTGGTAGGTGCACCACAGTTGCGCCTGGTGTTCAGTTAGAGGAGAATGTTGGAGCCCATGGAAGTGGGTTAAAGATGATTATAAGCTGCTGTGTAGATGCTGAGAACCAAACATGGGTCCTCTGTGATAGAAGCAAGGGCTCTTAACTGTTGAGTCCTCTCTCTTCCCACCCCCAGTCCAAAGCTTTCAATGTCCTCAGGTTACTTGGGGGGGGGTCTTCTTGCACCTCTGTGACTGACTGCACCAGTCCAATAAGACGCCTGGCACAAGCAACTTAAAGGGAGAGAAGAGTCGGAAAGGTTGCAGCTTATCTTGTTGGAGAAGGCATGGTCGAGCTCTCGGCAGGAAGAGCTTGAGGCTAGGACCTCTCATATCTTGGTGGACCAGGAAGCAGAAATATCTTGGATTGAAAGTGGAGCCTTGCTGTAGCCTCTCAGGACTGCACCCCCTAGCAGTGACCCATTTCTTCCATCTACACCCATCCTCCTAAAGACTCTGTGCTCTCCCCAAACAGTGCCACCAGTTGGGGGGACAAAGTATTCAAACGCATAGGCCTATGAGAAACATTTCATGTTCAACTGACACTGGCTGTGGGAGAAGCATACTCCGGAAAACTGCTTCATTTCATCTCAAACTAAGAAACACATGAGAAAGCCTGAACTCAGCCCAGAGCCTGGAACACAGGCAGCCCATGCACCTGCAAGGAATAAACGCTTGTTGAGGCAAAGCAAGAAGACGTGGAAGTCGTTTATGACCTAGCACCGCCACAGCAAGAGCTAAGATAAGGTAAATGAGAAACACCATTATTATTCCAGTTTTCCAGATGGCAAACTGGAAGCAGAGAAAGGATAAATGAATGGCTTGTGTCTTAGACAAAGTCTGCATCCGTCCCCAGGGACTCACTTTTAACCATTGTCTGCAGAAAAGCATGCAGACTAATTTGTCTGTCACGGCCAAAATGTGCTTCCAGTATCCCTGCTCAGCCCCTGGCCCAGACTTCAATAGTAAGCTAAGCCCCTGCAGGAGCCAAGGACACTGAAATACACAGCCAACGAGAGCCTGTTCTCTAGGAGCCAAAGCTGCAACCTGGGGACCTCAGCAGGATCATCTCATCTGACACGGAGCAGAAGGGGGCCAGCCAGGTGCCCAGGAAGCCATGTTCAGCCTGAGTCCACAGAAGCCAGGTGGCATTCGCTTCATCCTTTGTTTTCAGGATTCAGGGGCTGGCATTCTGAAAGGCATTATTTATGAAGTTTTACATATTTTTGAACACTTTAGAGTTGGGGTAAAATATAAATGTTTATCTTGCACTTGTCTGTACGTCCCTTAAATATGCTTAAGCTATTGGTCAAACAGTATTACAAATAATATAGTTTCTGAGTGGTTATTTCGTGGCTGGGCAGCATTGAGTATGTGTGTGTGTGATGTATGTGTATGCATGCTTATGTGGATATTTGTATGTGCACATGGAAGCTAGTGGACAGCCCCAGGTGTTCCTCAGGTGCCACCTATTTCGTCTTTTTGACACTGGGTCTCTCACCAGCCTGGGACTCACCAAATAGGCCAGGGTGGTTGGCCAGCAAACCGAGGGATCCGTCTGTTTCCTCGTCTCCAACGGTGGAAATACAAGCGTGCAGTACCATGCCTGGCTTTGTATACATGGGTTCTGGAGATCAAACCCAGCCCTTTGTGCCCTCCAGACAGGCAGTTTCCTGACTGAGCTAACACCCCAGTCCTTTGTGTCAATTTTCATAAACAGTGACATCCCACTTGAGAACCTCTGCCAGTTCCCATTGTCATTAGAAAGCGTCTCCCACTCTGGATGCAACAGGACAGCACTCCTCTGCTGACAAGGATCTGGTTGTAACGTTCCACATCTTGCTCCAATGTTCTGTCCTTGGACTGCTTCCCTGTTTGCTTTCAAGACCATCGCAACCACACAGAGCTCTCTTAACAATTTCTTCACTGTACTTACTGCAGATTGGGACTTCACGTTTATTCGCATAAATATTTGATGAGCAGTTGTCTTTTATGGAGACAATGCACTGGTGTCATTTGTGTGCCGTCTGCTGCTCTGCACCAGTGTGAAGACTGGCTCAGAGTGAAGTGGCCCATAACTCTGTTGAAGAAGTAGATGTATGAAATGGATAAAATGTGTCTATCATGTGCACGGGTCCCGTCCTCAGTTTTATGGTTCTTGCGGGTCAACCTCACTTCTTGCTTGCCTTTCTGTGCTCCCTCTGAGATTTAGCTGGAGCAAGTATCCTTGGTTTACCATGAGTTAAGGAAGATCTTTCAAAAATGTCTTAAAAAATGAAGGCCCATTGGGAATGGATGAATTGGAATGGAGAATTCAGAGATAGAGAGACCAGAAAAAAAAAAAAAAACCCGTTCATGACAGTGGTGATGGGGTGACCTGAGTCAGACACAAAGCCAAAGCATGTGTTAGGGCAGATTTGGCAGATGTGTGTGGAAGGGCGCAGCTGGGTATGAGCTCCACTTATAACTCTGGAGTTCCAACTTTGGGGGGAATGTAAAGTCTTGCCCAGCTCTAATTGTGAAGGGGTCTGGATTCCCATAGAATGGATCTTTCACTGGCTGGCCTTTGGCATACAACATTTCTTCTGCCCGAATGCCGCTCTCCCTTACTGGATAAACTCCCACTTCCCATACATGACTCGGTGCCAAGGATGTTTTTGCTCTCCGCAGTAAAGGCTGTTGTTGCCTCTGAGCTGCCTCTCTTGTTTCGTTGGATCTTTTCTGTACCATGATGTGTTGGGCTGTTGTCATATGTTTGGGGCATATTTGCCACCTGCTGTGGGCTCTTGTTGGGGGAGGCCTCTTGTTCATTCCCAGCTGCCCAGCCACAAAGTAATCACTCAGAAACTATATAATTTGTAATACTGTTTGGCCAATAGCTTAAGCGTATTTCTGATTTACTCTTATATCTTAAATTAGCCCATTTCTATTAATCTGTGTATCACCACATGGCTGTGACTTACTAGCAAGGTTCCGGGGCATCTGTTCCCGATGGCGGCTACATGGCTTCTCACTGACTCTGCCTACTCTCTCTCTATATCTCTCCCAGCCTGGCTATATTCTGTTAAGCCATTGGCTAAAAGCAGCTTCTTTATTAATCAATAAAAGCAACACATATTCATAAGGACTCTCCACACCAGGCTCTTTGGAAACAGACTTTGTAATTTCTTTCCTTTCACCTCAGAGGGCTCCGCCTTTACTTCCAGGACTGGCTTGGAAATGTATTATACTAAAAAGTGAATGACTGATACAGACTTAGAGTATCACCTTCTCTTACAAGATCAAGGGCTGGCTAGTTCTGCTTGCCCTCCTCAAGAAACAATGTGAGCTATATTAAGCTTTATTTAGTTACATAATATTAGACTTGCTGTTTAGGTTCTTCAAGTCAAAGTAAGGTTATTTTGTTTGCCATGTGAGGTCGTTGGAGTGTAAGATGCAAGCCTTGTGTCTGAATCATGACTTGTCTCTTAGAAACTGTGAGTTGTTACCACTGTCAACCACAACAGAAGGTAAAGGGACTGACCCAAGTGATGGTGGGAATGTGACTCAGCTTTGTGTCTCTGGGATTCCTTGACACACCTGCTGGCTGGAGCCTGCTCTCTGCCTTGCTTTGTGTCTCATCTGAATCACTCAGGCTAACTTCCTTTCTGGCTGTCGTTATTTTTATTGTTGTGATGACCAAATACCTAACACTCCTCCTCCCCCAAAAACAAACAAAATATAAGCCAACCAACCAACCAACCAAACCAATAAGTTAAGGGAGGGAGGGAGGACTGGCTTGGCTTGTCATTTGAGTGGATACAGCCCGGCAGGTGGGGTGGCTTGACTGCAGGAATATGAAGAAGCTGAAAACAGTGTCAACTGCCAGGAAGCAGAGAGCAGACAGGAAGTGGGGCAAAGTTGCTAATGCTCAATGCCGGCCCTGCCTCTATTGACTCTTGTCTTCCAGTGAGTCTCTATATCCTAAAGGTTCCACAGCCTTTGGGGAAACAATGCCTCCTGCTAGGGAGCAAGCATTTGAACACACCAGACTATAGGGGACATTTCACATTTAAACCACAACACTGACCGTCTCTACTGTTGCTTTTCCTCTGCTCACTACCTGCCTCTGAGATCTGCCCTTCAGTAGAGGGCTCTTCTATGCCTATCCAGCTGGTCCAGCGGGGGATATTGCCAACCTATTTTTCTACCACACGGCAAAACCAACCTGTGTGATAATGATTCTTACAGTTTTGCCTCTTAAAAGTCATTTTATTGCTTAGCTCATTCTGTCCCATTTGCTCCAGCAGTGTTTCATGCAAATGCTGCGACTCCTATGCAAATGGACCCTGCACCATCCTCTCCCCCTGGTCCAGGCAGGGAAGGAGGCTTGTCGCCAGGGTACGAAACTCAGCACCCGGATTTCCAGGTGTAAACTAGCTGAACTCCATGACTGCTGCCCGGGTTTGATCAATATTCCTTACCACAGTTGTGGAGGGGGTCTGGGGATCCAGCTTGTGCTATTTGACTGCTCCAAGTTCGCATCCTTTGGGTTATACTTTGTAACTCCTGCCTTTAACTCATTGTTCTCTGCCTCTGGCTTCCTTTTGGTTTATAGCTGCAGACTTGGTGCCCCTCTTGAGAGGTGACTCCTCCTGGCCCATTAGCACATCTTCTATTTGCCCAGAGGAGTTGGCGCTTTCCTGTATGGGCGTTTGTTAGAACTCATGAGCATTGCAGCAGATTCCTTACCTAGCCCACAGCTCAGGAAATACTTGGCAGGGAATGTGATAACGGTAATATTTGCATATACTTTTTGAGCTCTTAGTGTGCTGGGTACAATGTTACCCGTGGACATATTCATTTATCATGGTGTCATTAAACTTTATTGAACACATACCATGTTTAAGGGATACTTTCTTTTGTCTGTGGATTGATTTAAGAATGTGGGAGATCTGAACTGTGAACATTTATTTATCCAGGATGTTTCTGGACCTCATAAACCTTAGAAGGAGTGTGAAGTGTATATGCTTATTTCAATTTATATCTAAATGAAGAACTGATATCCAGAGAACTTAGCCTGAGTTAAAGTCATCCCATTCAAATTTTACTGAATTAAAAAATTTTTTTGAGCTGTTTTAGTCTTCCTTAAGCAAGGTCACAAGATTAGAAGTTCATCTAAAAGAAACAAATGGAAGTGGATAGAGTGTTGGAATAATTTCGTTACATTAAATAATAATTATCATCTTACTATTGCTTTCCTAATGAGGAAACCAACAAAGAGACAGGCTCAGTAATTTTTCCAGTTCATACAACTGGTGAGAAATAAAGCCAGGATTTAAAAGGAAGTCAAAACCCATGCTTATAACCACTATGGTTTTTGTTGCTCTGTGTGTATGTATGTGTGTATGTGTGCTGGTCTGTATGTGTACCACATGTATGCAGTACCTGTGGCAGCCAGAAGAGGGAGATAGAGCCCCTGGAATTGGAACTAGAGGTGGTTGCCAGCTACCTGATGTGTGTGCTAGAAACCCAACCTGGGGCCTTTGTAAGAGTAGTACATGCTTTTAACCATTAAGCCATCTCTCCAACCACCCCAACTATGTTTTTGGAAAGCAGGAGGGAGGAAAAGCATCATGAAAAGATAGGAGGGGTATCAGGTGTTGAACAGAAAAATGAGTTTCAAATGAGCTGAAATCATGAGCCCAGAGTGAGCCCTGAGCCTGGGAGGAGCTTCTTAGCTTGCACGCCTCACCTCAGCAGGCTTCCCATGATCACCTGTGCCTGCAACCCAGCCCCACACCTTCCCTGACTCTGAGCCTCTATGGTTCTTTTTCCTTTCTGAAACCAGGAGGGTGGATTCCTTACCTGTGCTCCTCTGACTCCACTCTTCCCCACCCCTCCCACATAGCCTGGGCTGGGAAGCTGCCTGTGTAGAGGATCCTGTCATTCTGGCGTCTACGTGGGTCCATCAGACCAGCTCCATCAGAGGATTAAGTGGAGGGCGAGAACAAGGTTGGGTTTTATGTGCCATCCGCCTTCCTGTGCCTCAGTAGAGCCCAGACTGTTGGCAGGTGGCTGTCTTCATGCTTCACTGTCTCCGGTTTTCGGTAATTTCCATCTCGTCTTGCTCATTCTAGGCTAGCGTAGGTAAGAGCACCTACTTATTATTACACCTCTAGTTATGCACTGTTCTTCACTCTCCGTTTTCATTCTGCCCACATCTTTGGAAATGTTCTCTTTAGGAGAGTGTTTCCAAATCGCTCCATTCGAGTGGAACATTGTGTTCCTATCAGGACCCTCACTGAGACCTTGGCCTTTAGTTTGAACCATTTTCAATATTCTAGTAACCAAACTTTACCTGCACACCTTGGTTTACTCCCCCACACCCAGTCTAGTTGGACTCCCTTCCCTAGCTCTTACAGATGCTCTGTACTGTGGGAAAAACCATGGTTGCTGGGTCAGTGTGGGTTCCCAAGTCTGGGTTTGATACTCCATGACTTTGGCTAGGTTTCTCCATTTTCTCACCCCTCCCTTCTGATCGGTGGAGGGAAGTGTATACTCACCAGGTTTATCATGAAGTAGATTGGCATAATGAACCTGAATCATCTCCCCCCAACTCAACTGAAAACAAACAAAAAATGAAACAAAATACATGCACACGCACACACACACACACACACACACACACACACACACACACACACACACCATCTAAAACCCTATCTTACTCCTCTGTCTTTCCAACATCTCTTCAATCATCCCAGTGCCATTGAGTGCTGCGGTGTGTCACGCAGTATACCCTTTTGTCCAATCAGCCCCACCCACAAAACGTCCATTAAAACGAGCAATAGGTCTGGTTCAAATCCTCTGGCACACCATCATCACTGGACCCTCCCTGAACCTCCTCTTGGACATCCTGATGTTGCCCTTAGTTATGGAGCTCTGGTGCTTAACATTCTGCAGGACCAGTCCCTTCATGCACTCCAGTGAGTCATAGATGGGGTGGGTCAATGAAAGGCCCAGTATGTGGATCCAGGTGGTAGCTCAGCTGATTGGTCCAGGCCACTGAGACTACCACCCTCAGGTGAGGAGTGGAGCCAGCTCTCCTAGGCCCTTGCCATGGGTGGCAGCTCACCCATGCTTGTGGTGTGGGGAGGGGGCCATCTCTCCCAAGTATGGGAGCCAGTTCTCCCATAGGGGGTGGGGACATCTTCCTTCTTCAGTGTCCAATGAGGGACAGGGACAGTCATCCCAGGGACAAAGAGGGGTGGGGGAGGCTCAGTATGGCCCTTGTATTTCAACATGCATAGTTCCTATGTCTCCCTGTGGCATCATGGGCCATAGATATCATCACAGACCCCAGCTGCAGCACACACAGACCCAGACATGTCCCTCAGCAGTAGCTTAGGTCTATATATCACTGTGGCCCCAGTGGCAGCACAGGCCACCTAGACCAGTCTTTAGGCACCAACAGGGTCCCAGGTGGCTGTCCAGACACTGAGCATCTACAGAGCTCTCAGCAACAATAGCCTCCACGGGCATCAACTCAGGCCCTAGTTGTTGCTGGGCCATGGACTCAGACATGGTCCTAGGCAGCAGCACAGGACTGGACAACACCATGGCCCTGTGAAGCACTGGACTCTTAACTGTTGCCGATTTCTACCTTTTTCCTCCCCACTAGAAAATGCAGTTGGCTCTTTTCATGCCTGAACCTCAGCGCTTATCACCATCTATTTCTGACTGCAGGGAACTGGTGCCTTTCCTCCTTTCTCATCAATACATTTGTTGTTGAATTTTCACTTCCCAAGATGCTCTTGGATTCCCTGCATCCTGCCTCCAGTGTGCACCATGGGTCAATATCTGACTGGGTAGAGTGATGACGTTCAAGGTTCAGTTCCTTGGGGTTTCACAGGGAGTCCTAATTCCATGCATTTCCTTATTTCTATTATTATTATTATGCTATCCTGATTTCTGACTTCTTTATGAACTTACTGTCTTTTGAAATAACTTTGGTTAGGGCTGAGACTAGAACTCAGTGGTAGTGCTTGACAAGCAAGCGAGAGGTTCTAGATTCAATCCACAATACCACAAATATAAAAATGTGCTGGTTAGTTTCAAATGTCAACTTGCCACAACCTAGAATCCCGAATGAGAGAGTGTTCAGATCAGATTGACCTGTGCGCATGTCTGTTGGGGTTTATTTTAGTGTGGTTAATTATAGGAAGGCCCAGCCCATTGTGGGTGGCACCATTCCTTAGTCAGGGGCTTTGAACTACATAGACTAAAGGAAGCTAGAAGCAAGCAAGCAGGCAGCATGAGTCTATGGTCTCTCTCTGTTCATGGATGGAAAGCAATGTGACTAGCTGTGGGAGTTCCTGTCTTGACTCCCCAATCCGGAATTGTAAACCAAATTTTAAACCGTTTCTTTCCCTATGTTATTTTGTCTTGACTCCCCAATCCAAAATTGTAAACCAAATTTTAAACCGTTTCTTTCCCTATGTTGTTTTTGGTCAAGGTATTTTATCACAGTAACAGGCATGAAACTAGGATCAACAACAACAAAACATTTGACCTTGGGACTTAAACTTCATATTGAAATTAAAATTCAAGGCCAACTTGGATTTTATGAGAAAGATCTAGAGATAAAGGAGGGAAAGACCACCTTGGAGGACTAGTTCATTCTGAACTGTTATTCACTATCATTTCCCTTAGCTTGCAATAACAAAAGCTGGCAGTCCTTCAGATACTTGGGCATCAGTTTTCACTTGGTGGTGCATGGTATTACTAACTGGGTATTTGATATCACATGTCCTTTGCACACAAGGGTGCATGAAGATGTTCTAAACTTCCCCTGAGTAGTGGGAATGATCCACAAGGAGATCTTGTTTTCAGAAATATCTCATACTCTCTCAGCTTCATATTTCAATTGTATTAGAATTAAACCTTTAATGCTCGTATAATATAATCAGTTACATTTAATTTCAGTTGTAATGACTCAGATCCATGGATATGATTCTCGGCTATCAGGAGAACCTATCCGTCCTATCCCTGGCGGTCTTTTAGACTCACTTGTGCAGCTTTGAGCAAACACAGATGCCAGGGCTTTGTTCCCTGACTGGATCCATTCACTCCGTGGTGGAACCTGGGAACATGAATGTTTGCAGAGCATCACTGGAGCTTCTCATGTGTAACCAGAATTAAAGACATGTCGTCGGACTCGGAGGATGAGGTGGGCACATTGCTGGTGTCCTAAACTTTTATTGTTACTCCTCAAAGGATGGGGGAACTTTTCTTTAAAAAAATAAACAATAAGAGAAGTCATGCAGTGTATAGCCCGAGGCTGATGTTAATATTAGATAAACCTTATCTAGACTGTACACACCTATTCAGGCATCATTTCTGTGTCAGAGAAACATGGAATTGGGTAAGTCACTTTCCTTCCTTGAGTTGGTAAAATGCATTTTATGGGACTTTCAGTGTAGATACTCAGCATTGCTAGTTTTTGTCTTTGTTGTTTTCTAGACAGGATTTTGGTATATATCCCTAGCTACCCTTGAACTCACAATCCTCTGGCCTCAACTTCTTGGTTGTGGTTGGTGTGTGGTACCTTACCTGTCACACGCACACACACACTCTCAGAGGCCAAAGGCTGACACTGGGTATCTTCTTCAGTTGCTTTCTACTTCTTTCTTTCTTCCTTCCTTCCTTCCTTCCTTCCTTTCTTTCTTTCTTTCTTTCTTTCTTTCTTTCTTTCTTTCTTTCTTTCTTTCTTTCTCTCTCTTTCTCCTTCCTTCCTTCCTTCCTTCCTTCCTTCCTTCCTTCCTTCCTTCCTTCCTTCCTTTCTTCTTCTTTTTTTAGACAGGATCTTTCACTGACCTGGAACTTGCTACTTCAGCTAGGTTGCCTGCAAGCCTCAGGATCCCCTTGGCTCTGCCTTCCCAGACTAGAATTATAGCTACATCAGCACATTTGACTTTTTACATGGGTTCTGGGGATTCAAACTTGGGTCCTTGTGCTTGTGTGACAAGTATTTTTCTAATGAACCATCTGCCTAACCTGCTTGCTCTCTTTGGATAAACCCCACTTGACTGGACTCTGATGGGATGAGAAAGCTTGAGATTCCTCGTGGAGGTAGACAGATGGCTTTGAAGGGGAGGGTCCTTTCTGATGAGCAGAGACAGTCAGCCCCATGAGTCCACACGAGGAAGAGAGCTTAAGTTTTCTCAACTGTAAAAATAGTGACTTATTATGACTGCTATTATGAACCCCCACCTTGCCATGTTAACTGGCTCATGTGTCAGTGCTGGCTCTGCCCCTGATTGGCTGTGTGCTCTCTACCAAGCCCAGCTTTCTCTCTGAGCCCTGGTTGCTTCATTTGCCAAGTAGGAGGGTGGGGTAACACAATTAGCCACAGACTCTTCCCAGCTCTACCAAAAACTGTGATCAAAATGCTGAGCTTAGCGGTTGGGCAGCCAGTGATTGGAGTCTCACCTTTATGAACAAGACAGCTGGAGAAAGGCATCATTTCAGGGGAAGCAGAAGCTTTCTCCCCAGGGGCTGCTGTTGCACATGGAATAGCGTGGCTGTGAGATTCCACGCAGCTGATCATGATGGCAGGGAAACACGCTGGATGTGCTGAAAGATGAGCAGCGAGTGGCAAGTGGAGGTGTTTGAAATAGAAGAGTCTATTTTGAAAGGGACTAATAAAGCCGGAGGAGGCAGCCCACACACAAGCAGCCTCAGCTGACATCCTGTTGCCAAGACTCCGGTCCCTGCTGCTCTGCCAGCGGACTGCCCTTGGCCCCAATGTGTGAGCACAAAGGCTAGAAGCAGGCATCTGGGTTTGGGGTGAAAAGAAGGGGCCACCTGTGGTACTGGCCAAAGAAAAATGCACCTCTTCTAGGAGCCCAACAAATTCTAGGATTGGGCCCAGGGACATCTGTCCCCTTTGTCCCACTGGTGCTAGGGACCATCAAGATAGAAGTAGTTAGGAGCACAGACAGCTGGGCCTGGCAATGCAGGCCTTCAAACCCAGCTCTCAGAAGGCAGAAGCAGGAGGATCTGAACTTCAAGGCCTTCCTAGGCTTCAGAGTGAGTACAAGACCAGTCTAGCAACTTAGTATGGCCTTGTCTCAAAAGTTAAAATGTAAAGAGAGTTGGGGCTACAGCTCAGTGGTAGAATGCTTGCCAAGCATAGGTGAGACCCTGGGTTTGAACCCCAAACTTCAAAAGTAAGTAAGTAAGCAAACAAATAAAGCAAGCAAGCATGCAAGCAAAAGCCTTGGCATTGTCTGGGTCTGAATTCCAGCTTTGTCACTTAATAGTTTTTAATCTGTAAGCAAGTTACGTGACCTCTCTGTCTAATTTTCCATAGCTGTAAATTCAACAGCGGTAGCTAATCATCTGGCTGCAGTGAGAATGTTAGTGTTTATAAAGCAGCCAAGGTGGGGCTGGGAGACATAGTACACTGGGAATCTCCGTGCAGGCTTTCATCTCTATCTGTATCTATAGCAATATCTGTAGTAATAGGAGCGGCAGAGCTGCGTCCCCAGCACCCCAGCCACCTGGCTAGCTTATGCCCCGAAATAATTACACGGACACTGTATTTTTTTAATCACTGCTTGGCCCTTTTCTATCTAGCCTCTTCTAGGCTAATTCTCACATATTAATTTAGCCCATTTCT
>NC_022033.1:16958055-16970003 GCF_000317375.1 Microtus ochrogaster | reverse complement strand
GGGAGGGGGAGAGGAGTGGGGGGAGGGTGGGAGGAGTGGGAGGCTGGGAGGAGGCGGAAATTTTTTTTCTCAATAAAAAAAAATCTTAAAAATAAAAAAAAAGATATTCAAGAAGTCTCAGCATTTAGTTCCTGCTGCCATGCCTGCTGCATGCTTCTATGATGAACTCTTCCCTCTCTAGAACCACAAACCAGAAACCACAAACCCTTTCTTCTGTAAGTTTTCTTTGCCATGGCATTCTATCAAGCAACACGAAAGTAGCTGATACATGGAGAATCTGAACTCAGGTCCTCATGCTTGTTCACAAGCACTTCACTCCTGGCCCCTGCTCTGGAGCTTTGATTGAATGATGATGCTCTAAAAGCATGCCTGTGCTAATAGCCCCAGGGATCTGCTAAACCTTCTTTGATCTCTGAGAATCAGGTCTGATCTATAGGATTAGATTCTTGGGTAGCCCATGCCACAGCCTAGGACTCCCCAAACCCCTCTAGGCTTTCCCTGAGTCCCAGCTTCCTAAACATTGTTGCTGGAATAGAGGCGATGCTACCCATTAAGCTCCCAGCGCCTCCTGTGGGCTAGCCTCTGCCACCACAGACCTTTCCTTGGTTGCTGATTTCCATGAACCACACCTTGACCCTGAGCGATGCTAGAGAGTGGTCCTTCACCTCCTCCTCCACGTCCCTCATGCTACATCCCATCTCGTTCGTCTCATCCCTGGGACATCACTGGACTCTAGCCACTGGAAGGGATGAATGTGTGACTAAAGGCAGAGGGTGCCTGGGCCTCACAGTAAAAGCAACTGTCTAACACTTTCTTTTGAGTACGCGTTAGGCACCATTCTAAACGCTTGGCCTAGATATACTTTGTGCCAAAGTTCTGACAATGTCCCATAATAGGTGTTCTCTAGTATATCTGTCAAATTGACAGGAAGCATGCATAAAGGAAATCAGATCTTTGTGGGGGAGGTGCATTGTGGGAATTCATTTCACCTATAGCCTTGGGTCACCAACCCTAGGGCATGGCCTTGTCTACTGCAGGACAACTGACAAGCTTGGGGCAGGGGAAGGTCTCTTGCTCTCTAGCTGGATGGGAGCAGGGGCTTGCTGAGCAGGCAGCTTGCTTTTGGTGCTCTTTCCCCCTGGGCAGAACAACGTTGATGGCATCTAATGGCATCTAACCTGTCCTGTATCAGTGAGTGTTTACCCCTATTATACATCTAAATCAATTCTTCTGAACCTCTCCCAGACTCTCATGGATTCATACTACACAGGTGGTTGTGCCTTAATCCACAGAGTAACTTAACATTTCCAGAACATTCCAGATTTATAGATGACAGTTCTACAACCCCTGGAAGGCCGATGGTATTTCCCAGGCTTACAAAGCCATCTCAGAGCCAAGTCCTACTGAGCTGGATCTGGCCCGGTGCAATGCAGTTTCTGGGCTGTTTCTCCCTCCTGCAGGGAAGATGTAGACTCTGCCGCTTCACTGAACCCCCTAATAGCCAGGCCTTCTTTTCCCTGCCACCTGGGGGGTTCTTGCTCACCATGAGCTTTCTTCTGTGCCGTGCTACACAACATACTGTAAAAGGAAAAATGGTAATCAGGAAGAATGCCTGAGCAGAGGAACTTATGTGGAAAAATACGCCAGTTAAACGAAGCAGTAAAGATCCTTTTAAAGTGTTAGGCCCACATGCCTGTCTTCAGGTCTCATTTGGAAAGAAAAGGTGAGCAGATACACAAGGCGTTGCTGCCTACCTATAGGCCCCACCTTCACAGGGCTAGTGAAGTCAGTCAGTTAGGTTCCGTGAGGAAATGCGCCTGCCTGGTTGATAAGATCTGTCCCTGGTCACAACTCAGTAGCCTGGGACAAAAAGCCCAGCCCAACAGATGGAACTTGACAGAATTACATCCACATTAGGGCTGCCATGTGGATCCAAAGCAGGTGTAGGGAGAGGATTGTGGAGCCAGGGTGCAAGTCACTGTGAGGCCATCCCAGCTCCTGTTTACTTTTGCATAGAATTCGTTAAGGACCCAAAGCCATATGTTTTGCTGATTTATTTGTTTATTTATTGCCTTATACTCAGCTAGAGTACGAAGTTCATGGGAGTCAAGCTTTTATATCAGTCTGGTTCACCTCTATACTGTGGCCCAGTGAGAAGCACCGTATATCATGTTCCCTCTAGAGCATTCCTGAGGGGACGTTCTGTGACTGCTCAGTTCAGAATCCTCGTCTGCCATGTAGTAGGAATTCTCGAACACAAGCCCTGGGAGAGCGGGGATTTCTCTCCTCCTTGCTATATCTCAAGGTAACACCCTAGTTGATGCTCTAGACAAGTGATGGCAATCCTTTTCTGTGAGGACAGAAACACTGAACATGCTCACCCTTGAGGGTTTTTGTACCGCTCAGCCTCAGCTCCATGGTGTAATGGGAGCAGATAGGCCAATGTACCTAAGCAAGCAGACATGACTGTGTTGTGGTCAAACTATACCTAACAGGCAGCAGGGTAGAGCTGGAGGGGCTTGCTGGCTCCTGTTGCTGAATATGAACTCTGCAAGAGAAGGAATTCAAAGAAAATTTATGTATTGTCATCTGCATTAGACCAAATAGTGCCTTGCAATGAAAGACACTGAGTAAATGATTGACTAAATGAGGGAGGTTGTAGAAGGTGTTTGACTCAACAGCTTCTTATTTGGCAGGGTTGTGATGACTGTTACAACGTTGGGCTCTTGAGCAGGGGATTGCCTCTGGCAGACTATGGAAGCTTTTTTTGCCTGTGGATGAAGGTTGGGTGTCCCCACGTCTGAGAGTGTAGAGGACATTGATAAGATAGGGCGTGGGTGGGGCAGGTCGACTACCTTTATCACGTACTCGCGAAGAAAGGACTAGAGATTAAGCCTGGAGGAGGCAGGGTTTAGGAAGGAGACAGTTTGTATACTGAGGGGATTCAAAAAAAGAGAACACTAAGCTCTTTTGAAGAAACAGGGAGAATGTTTTTAGCGTTTTCTAGAAGTTACTATTCTGTAGACCTGGCTAATTGTGCAGCCTGGCAAGCAAAGAAGAGTCCAGTCAACTGGGAGCATTTAGATAGACATGAGGCTGCCCTGCCAGGGGTTCTCACATTGGTTAGGGGCAGTGTTGAATGGTTCTTTCTGGCCCCAAGAACCGTTCCGTGACACTGTTTCCAGGCAACTATGGCAATCAGCGATTACCCTTCTGATTAAACTAGACTCCTCAGCCTGGTTCAGGAACTCCCTCCTGCTCATTCCCAGCCTGCTGCCTCACTTCCCCTGCTCCCATCTCCTGAATTTGGCTCCACCTCCCGCAAATGCCAGCCTCACCATCTGTTTCTCCTCAGGTCTTTGCGGTGTGCAGCACTCAGTGCTATACTCGTTTAGATTTTCCTCAAGGAGATCCGGAAGCAAAGGTTCAAGTGGGCTCTGCTTATCTGACTTCAGGAAGCAATGCAAGGGAGCAGGAAAGTGAAGTGGAAAGGGAAGATAGCCCATAAAATGTGCACTATAAAATCTGTGGTACCTGGAGTTATCGCGTGAAGGCTGAGAAAGCTAGGCTGCTGAGAGGTGGGTAGGGAGGAGAAGTGTCAACCTTCTCTTCCCTTCTGATCGGCCACTTAGGTGGGCAGACATGGGCTTTGTAATCAGAGAGATCCAGAAAGCAGAGGACAGTAGATGTGAGCTGCTGGAGGTCAGACACTGCTGTAGTTGAGGGTGGACAGCCGTGAGTGGAACGCGCAGCAACATGTATTAATGCTTCCTCTTGCTTTGGACTCTCACCTACCTGTTCCGGTTTGATTTGGAGTCCACTTTGTGGTCACACTGGCTGCCATTTTGGACTAGAGAGATCCTGATATGATCTATCAAGCATTGGTAAGCTCAAATGAGATTTCATCGTGGGGGTTGATGGAAGCCTAACTCTAGTTGCTGGTCCTGGAAAAATAGATCGAGAACAGTCATATCTGATGGCTAAAGCAAGAAACTGTGTGTGTTCCTGCGGCCAAGATTGATGTGAGCTTCTGTCTACTCTGGGACCATTGACTAGTTCTCTGCGAACATGATAATACATAGCCCCTTAAGACCACAAGGTTCTGGCTGTTGACCTCCACGAGCCAGATGGTTATAGCTAGTCCAGCTCCCCACACCTCTCCAATTTTCCCAGCTTCTTCTCCACCAGCTCTTAGCATATCTGTGACTTAGTGCATGGAGAGACAGGGCAGGGAGAAGTTCCACTCTTTCATCCATTCCCTCCTGTGAATATTGAGGACCTACTGTGTTACCCATGAGCACCAAGTCTGTCCCAATGGCATTAACAGCCCACAGGAGAAGACAAACTTTAATCAGATAACTGTACACATATGTAACCACAAACTCTTTATTAAGTTGCTATGGGGATCTGAGACTGTGTGCTTCTTAGCATTGGGAGGAAAATGCTTAGGCCTTTGCAAATTCTTCGGTGCAGCTTCAGGGTAGAAAGGAGCATATGGTAGCGAGCAAGGGAATGGAATGAACATGCTGGTCTTGGCCTAGTAATTACAGCTGGTGCATTATTAATAAGCAAACACTGTCTCTGCCTCTCTCTTATGAACTGGTGCTTGGCCTGAATGCTGTTAAATCTGAACAACCAAGTTGTGCACTGGTTGCTTTGTCTTCCAGTTAGTGGAATCAGGATGACCACCAAGAGCATGTGACTATTTCTAGATTGGAGAGTCCTACGGATCTTAAGGAGATGCTTGCTCATGATAGTAGCTTTGGTGTAGCTGGTGGGTGGGTGAAGACCCAGCTCAGATCCAAAGTGAATGGGGACAACCAGAGGGGTTGGGGCGAGAGCAGGGTCACACTGCTGGGATGCAATTATCTGTGTTTTCTTATCTATTTTTTTCTTATTGCTATGAGTTGCTTTTTGATTCTGTAGATATAATGCAATATCAAGTACTTTGACTGTGCTCTGTCCTTGGCAGATGGTTATATGATGAACAGGAGACAGCATAAAGTCAGTAACAACAGCCTTGACCTCTGAGGTCTGTTAGACTTGGGGAAAATCCTTAGAGGCAGCGCCTATATACAACTCCTGGTTGGGACTCTGCTCTTGGACAAATGGAGAATGACCCTGGTAAATGCAGAAGCAGCTTGGTTTTATCTGTAGACCATGCACTTTGACTTTTGAGAATTAAAAAGACTCGAATGGATGTTTAACTCAACTAGGATGAAATTCGGTGTCATGAGAAAAGTGAAGAAAATTGCATGGTTTCTTTTTGCATGTGTATTGTGTGTGAGTTTGCATGTGTGTGGCTACACATCCATATGGATGTGAATTGAGATTGGATGTCATTTAATCATTTAATTCTTGGCCTTGAGATAGCAATGATGGTGGAAGGCAGAAGAGAACACACGTGTCCTGGATACCAATGTGGTGCTTTGGAAGCACATCAGAGGCACACACATGTTAACAGGAGTCCCTTTTCTCCACCCGGATACATATTGTTCTTACTTTACAGACATACCAGAGGCTATAGAAGGGAGTCAACAAGCTTGAGGTCATGCAGCCAGGGGGTGGTAGAGCTGAGGTTCACACCTAGATTCAATTGCTTCCAAAATCTTGACGTTATTTTCCAGGGAGGTGATATTGAAGTTCCCCTCCAGACTGCACCCCCACAGAATGACCGGGAAGGGTCATAATAGGGAAGGATGAGCATAAGAGAAAGTAGGCTACAGAGGTTTAGGTTGGACAGATGTGTATGGGACTTGCATGCACACTGCTGCCTGTAACACTTAGAGTCCTTCCCTACCCATCTGCTTGAAAGACAGCGCTGCATGTGCATGCCCTCCACATTTCAGAGTTTAGCACAGATCTCAGGCTGAAACCCAGACCCAAATATCTAAATGGTCACTTGGATGTATGCAGTTTGATGGATCTACAAGCAGCAACTCAAGGCAGTGCCCCCGTGTGTACCCAGGTCTCAGTGTGCACGCCGTCCTCCCCTACCTGCTGCTTCTTCATTGTCTTCTGCATCAGTGACTGTCATCTTCTGAAGATGGTGCTCTCCACAGCTCTCTGGCCGATCGTTTCCTTCTCAAGCTACCTCGGCCTGCCATCTTTCAGGGAACATAGGCTATTTTGTACCAGGCCTATTGACATATTGTGTCCCTTAAGAACTCTCAATGTGTCCCAGCCACTTCCTCAACCTGTCTGCAGAGTCTTTGTTTTCATTTATAGAATGAAAGCTAAACAAAAGGCTTAGGACTTACCGTGTAAAACTGTACAATGACGGTGCCGGTTAGATCTTTACAGAGAGCCACAAGTCAATACCTCCACCAGCCACCACGCCTGTTAGATGCAGAATCTCAGCCCTTACCTCAACCCTAAGAAGCAGAATGTGCATTTTAACATAGTATCAACCACTTCGTGTACCATATGAAGTTTTTATTTTATTTTATTTTTAAGCACTGGGATAAAATGATTAGAACTGAGAAGATAAAACAACAAAAGCAAAAACAAGCAAGCAAAAAAGAAACTTGGTGCCTTTTCTGGGAAACATGAAGAGAATTGTTTGGTGAAAATATGCTAACTCTTAGCAGCATGCATTTCTAGAACTCAGTGTGAGACTTGGGTATCATTTCGTTCATCTTCTAATTCCTGATAGTCATCTCTTTGGAGGCCTTGTAATCCTTCAGGAAGGAGAAGTACGGTGTGTGTGTGTGTGTGTGTGTGTGGTGATGTCTGTTAGGAGAAGAGGAAATGGAGGCTTTTGGGTCCTTAGTGAGTATTAAGGTCAGGACCTGAATCCAGACTTCGAGACTCATTGATCCAGCATCCTCAGCTGAATGGATGTATCTCTTTATCACTAAGCTCTCCAGAGCTGAAGTTTTAAAATCCTTGGAGGTCTGCTACAAATACAGGTAGCTAAGCCTTACCCTTAGGGCTTCTGACACAGTAGATTTCATGTGGTGTTGGGAATTTGTGTATCTGCCGAGATTCAGGTGATGCTGATATTGTTGGTCTAGGGGGCTGTACCTTGAAAACTAAACCTGTGATTGATATCATCAGGTAAAACTCTTGGAAGAAGTACCATGGTTTTCCAATGAAAAGAGCTGTCATTAGCCTTCATGCCTCTACTTATTTAAACCTCATTGATTTGTATGAAGATAATATCACATCCCATTCATGCAGGATGCAAGTATGCAGCAGGGTCTGTGTACTTTCTGAGTTATATACCCCAGGCCTCGAAGGCAGGTCCATCCAAAGCTACGGACCTTATAGCAAACTGTCTCAGGAAGAAGTATCCTCAAGAGTTCCTTTCTATTCTCAGTTAACAGAGCTCTGCAGGGCAAAGTGGGATGCCTGGAGTTCCAGAGCAGTGTGTGCAGATAGCCAAACAAGAGGCCGCCTCTCTTCTGACCCAGGGCCGGCCAGTCATTGTTTCTCCCATTAGCATTGGTTCTCCCGGACACTCACTAGGGAACACTGCTTGTGAATTTCCATACTTCCAAATGCTATTCATACTGACCTAACAGACCAGAACATTAAGAGTTAACAATTATCACACACTTACTGCAGATAGAATGCTGTGTTGTCATGTGATTTAAATGGCCCATTCTGGCAGCAATGCTGTGGTCTTGACTAGAGAACTCACCCTGGTGGTGAAGACAGGAGAGCTGGCAGGCTGACCAACCCTGCAACTACCCAGGCCCAGGACCAGGGTTATGTGTTGGCCCATCCCAACATCTACCCCATCTGTGATCTGCTGGAGCATGGGGGTGGGTTGGATGGGGTAGAGTTAGGGTGGTCCTTCGGAATCAAGACTGCAGGATCTCTACAACACAGGGCAACAACTGGATGTTCAGGAAGAGTCCCAGTAAGGGTCCAGCAGCAGAGATGGGGCCTCAAACCAGACCAGTGACTCTTTGCAATAAATTCCTGCTTGTAAAAAATATATGGATAAAGGGGTTCACTGCGTGACTCCCTGTATCAAAATGTAGCTTCCACAATGAGATTTTTTCCCTCCCCCCTGCTTTTTTTGCTTAGATTTTTATTTTGTTTTATTGGGGTGGGGAGGGAGATGGGTGAAATCAGGAGGCATGATGTGAAAGACACAAAGAATAAATAAAAAAAAAGCTAAAAAAGAAAAGAAAGTGTTCTATATTCAGAGCATAGCATGTAACTTATCGTCTGTTACTTCTTTTCACTATATAGGATCTGAGTGGAGGTACTTGCACATCGTCACCTGGATCTTGACTCTCAAGGAAAAAGGTGACTGAACGGGACAATCTATGTAACATTACTTTAATATGTAATGAAGCGCCAAACATATTGAAGGGTTATTTATTATTTTATGAGCGTTTTCTGTTAATAAGCATTAGCCAGCCAAGGCAGAAGATTTCTCATGCTAGAATGCCCCTATATTAATTATGTAAAAGCCTGATTTTCAAAGAGAAGTAGAGTGAACTTCAAGAAGAGGCAGCAATCCTACACACCCCCAAAGCAAAACAACAAAACATTCCTTCAATTATTCTCCTAACCCTGGGTATCTTGACCACAATCTGCTTGCAGCTAAATAGTTACACACTTACACAATAGCTTCTCTTGGTTCTTGGTTAATTGCTGTAGGACTCCCACTCCTACGTTATTCTGCATTTCCATGGTCCCTTTTGACAGATACCTGATGCTTTTATCTGTCAATTAAGCAACATTTCTAATTTGAGCTCTGGGATACATAGATACCAGCTATAAGAAGAGATATCAGAATTAAAAATATTTCAAATTTCTAGAAGCAAGAAACAAATGGAGACATCTGTGAGCATGCTGAATTCTCTGAGCCCAGACTCGAGATACTCCTGACATTTTACACAGAACTTGGCACAGGAACCGGCATCCAGGCACCATGTTTTCAACATCCATCTCGATTCTTCAGAGATATATAGAGATTCAGATGGCAGAGCCTTGCAGGGCATGCTGCAAGCCTGTGCAGTCTATTTTCTGCACTATGGGGAGCCATGGAAGGACCTTGAGTTGAATGTGGGCTGTTGAGCATAAATTTTGAGTTTGGGGGATTTTAATTGGGAAGTTGGTAGTGGCGGGGTATGTATAGCTTGAGTGAGGAGATTAGATGTCATGTGTTTGGAACACTTGGTTACCAGTGGTGACGCTTGGGGAGATCTAAGGGGTAGGTATGGTTTTACAGGACAAAGTATGTCACTGGGTGGGCTCTGAGAGTTTATAGATTTACCCTAATTCTGGGGTTTTCTCTGCTTGTGTGTGTGGTAGAAGGTGTGATCTCTTAGCTTCCTGTACTTACCGTCATGCCTGTTTCTTGCTGCCATGCCTCCTGGCTAGAGCTGACTCTCTCCATCTGAGACTGTCAGTCCAGACAAACTCTTCCTTGTGTTCTATCACAGCAGCAGGAAAGTGACTGATACTGTGGCTGGAGGTTCCTCTCCTGCCCACCAGTTCTCAAATAACCACTCTGAGGCTTAATGTTAAGTATAAATGTTTGGCCGATGACTCAGGCTTATCACTAGCTAGCTCTGTAAATTAGCTAATTTCTATTGATCTGTGTATTGCCCTGTGGCCTGTGGCTTACTGGTAGTGCTCTGGCATGTTGTTTCTTGGGTGCCTGAATGGTCTCTCTGACTCTGCCCTTCTTTTCCCTGTATCTCTACTTGGATTTCCTACCTGACTCTATTCTGTCTGGCTATTGGCCAAATCAGCTTCTTTATTAACCAACAGTAATAAAACATATCCACAGCACACAGAGAGGTTATCCCAAAGCATAATACAGTATGTGAGCATAGACATCCAGAGAAGAAACTGCGTGGATAGCAGAGAACACAGGGCATAGACAACTCAGGGAGAGATGATGGAGCAGTCACAGGGAGAGATGATGGAGCAGTCACAGAAAGACTGTTCTGTACCCTCCTGTCCCAGAAGTATCAAGAAGAGAGAAGTACTAATAGTCAGGCTCCAAGGCAGTTAGACTTCTGTGTCTGGAGGTGAGTGAAGGAAAGAAGACAAAGCACAAGAACTGGGACATAGAACCCGGACCCAGCCAGGAAAAGAAGAGCTTGTTGAGAGCTCTCACGGGCTCACATGCTCTCCAGTCATCCGTTTCAGGTGGATTCCCACAACCCACCAGCATCAGCGTCTGTACCCGAACATCTTCAGTAACAGGGAAAGCACTCCTGAGGTGGAACCATTTAGGTCTTTGCTGAGAAAACTCCTTATCCAATGGATAGAGGGGAAATCCTAAATGTAAACAGAGCTATTTCCTGTCTTGTGATGTTTTTGTAAGACTTTTAGTTTTTCCTTACCCCACTGTGCTAATAAGGTTTTTATTTTATTTTATTTAACTTGATGCAAGCTATAGTCATTTGGGAGGAGAGACAATGCCTCCAGCAGAGTGGCCTGTGGGAAATCTAGTGGGGCATTTCCTTGATGAATGATTAGTGTTGGAATCCCGGTCCATTGTGCATGGAGCTACCCCTTGGCAGATATTTCAGAGTAGTGTAAGAGAGCAGGCTGAACAAGCCTGAGGAGCAAGCCAGTAAGCAGCATCCGTCTATGGCTTCTGTTTCAGTTCCTGCCTCCAGCTTCTTGCCCTGACTTCTTTGGATGATGAACAGTGACATGGAACTGTAAGACAAACTAGAAAAAACCATCCTGAGTGAGGTAACCCAGACCCAGAAAGATGAGCATAGTATATACTCACCCATAAGTGGATACTAACTGTAAAGCAAAGGATAAGGAACCTATATATATATTCCATGACCCCAGAGAAGCTAAGTAACAAGGAGAACCCTAAGAGAAACATACATAGATCCCCCTGGGAAGGGTAAATAGACAAGATCTCCTGAGAAAATTGGGAGCATGGAGGTGGAGGGATGTAGGCAAAGACTGCTCCTTAGTTTCCCGGCCTCCCAGACCCAAAATAATTACACAGAAACTATATTAATCAAAACACTGCTTGGCCTATTATCTTAAGATTCTTATTAACTAACTTTTACATCTTAAATTAACCCATTCCTATTATTTTGTATTTTACCACAAGGTGGTTTATTGGTAAGATTCCAGGGTGTCTGTCTCCTTCTTCATGTATATAGTGTCTCCTGAACTCCACCTACTCTCTCGATATACCTTTTCCACTCTGGCTATATTCTGTTAAGCCATTGGCCAAAAGTAGCTTCTTTATTAACTAATGGTAATAAAACATATTCACAGCATACAGAGGGGAATTCCACATCAAGGGGAGAAGGGAAGGCAGAGGGGAAGAGAAGGGGAGGTGAACTAGAGGGAAGGGGATAATCGAGATGGGGGAAGGACAGAGACAGAGAACAAGAAAAGAGATATCTTGATTGTGGGAGCCATTATGGGGCTAGCAAGAAACCTAGCACTAGAGAAATTCCCAGGAATCTATATGGATGACCTCAGCTAACTACCTAAGCAATAGTGGAGACGATGCCTGAACTGTCCTTGCCCTGTAGTCAGATTGATGACTATCTTAAATGTCATCATAGAACCTTCATCCAGAAACTGATGGAAGCAGATGCAGAGATCCACAGGGGAGCATTTGCCTGAGCTCCCAAAGTCCAGTAGAAGAGAGGGAGGAGTGAGAATACAAGCAAAGAGGTTAAGATCATGATAGAGATATCCACTGAAACAGCTTATCTGAGCTAATGGAAGACTTCCAACTCTGGCCTGACAGTGAGGGAACCAGCATAGGACCAAACTAGTCCCTCTGAATGTGGGCAGACAGTGGTACTACTGGCACTGAGACCAGGATTTATCCCAACCACTTATTCTGGCTTTTTGGAACCCATTCTCTTTAGAGGGACACCTTGCTCAGCCTAGATATAGGGGGGAAGGCCTTGGTCCTGCCTCAAAGCAATGTGCTAGACTTCGTTGACTCCCCAGAGGAAGCCTTACCCTCTTTGAGAAGTGGA
>NC_022033.1:16938394-16957618 GCF_000317375.1 Microtus ochrogaster | reverse complement strand
GAAGCAAACACTAGTTTGGGACAGAAGAAACCCGAGGAGAAAGCTGAAGCCCCATGGAATAGTCTCCAGGATGGCTATGGGACTTTCAGAGAAAATACTGCAAAATTTACACAGTGAAAATGTGCAGCATGCCTGGAGCTGCTTCCCATGGTTCTGCTGTTCTGACTCACGGTGGGTGGGCGAGACCCCCTGCCCCAGGAACTGTGCAGCATCAAGAGACAAGCGCATCTCACCAGCTGTGCCATCAGCTCTCCATCCCTACTGGGGACAGAAGCAACCTTGCATCTTCCTAAGATGCTACAATTTGTGCCTGACTCTGATAATCTTGCTATGACGGGAAGTAAGTATATTGGGGGCCTCCATCCACGCATGAGGTGTGGTCACATTCCAGATGGAAGGTAGCCATAGTTATGGGGGGGAGGGGCATGAAAAAGCCTAAGAAGAGGTGGAGAACAGGTGATCTAGGACCCATACAAAGGCGGAAGGAGGTAGCGGGAGGGGACTCTTTATGAGGTCAGGGCTCCAGTTCTGAGGACATAACCATCGTCCCACTGGACAGGGAACATAAATACAAGAGAAAATTAAAAAGTAGCCGCAGAAAACTAAATTGAGGTGAAAAGCTCTTCTGAGACAGACACAGAGCGTGGGAAAGAAAGAGAAAGAGAGGATAGAGAGAGGGAAATGGAAGAAGGGAGGGAAGGAAGGAGGAAAAGAGAGAGAGAGAGGGGAATTATTTTCTCCTTAAACCAAAGGAGATTCACCCTTTTGTGCAACACACGCACACACACACACACACACACACACACACACAAACACAAACACACACACACACACACACACACACACACACACACACACGATGCAATGAGAAGGATGACCTGCACTTATCTTCTTTGCATCTCCTTCCACTTTCTTATCATCCCTAAGCTTGAGGTTACTCATTTGTAAAGTTGACTCTGGCACTTGTATTAGCAACTTCACCTGTTGCTGTATAGTTGATTTTTTTTTTTTTGGGTTTGGTTTGGTTTGGTTTTTTAAAAACTTTTACTCTTTTTGAGGCCCGCCAGCCAGCTCCCAAATAAATACACAAGGACTATTATTATTACTTACAAACACTTGGTCTTAGTTTGTCTTTTTCTAACCAGTTTTTCTTAATTTAAATTCTCCCATTTATCTTTTGCTTCTAGGCTTTTCTCTTCTCTTCTTCTTATGCCCTGGCAACGCTGAAGCCTGCATGGGCAGCCCGTGTATGGCGATTCTGTTGAACTTGTCCATATTGGGTTTCACAGTCTAAGTTGATGAGGATGACTGACTAGGTCTCTTCCTCCTCTAGGTTTTTACCTTTCTCTATTTCTGCATGTCTTCCTTTACTTCTTACTCTGTGACTTGCTGTGTAGCTGGGTTGCCAGCCCCTTCTTTTCTGGCTTCTTGTTCCCCTTTTTC
The DNA here is from genome assembly GCF_000317375.1 of Microtus ochrogaster. Classification (NCBI taxonomy): domain Eukaryota; kingdom Metazoa; phylum Chordata; class Mammalia; order Rodentia; family Cricetidae; genus Microtus; species Microtus ochrogaster. The sequence goes on along the minus strand of NC_022033.1, from coordinate 16,956,175 downwards.
TCTTTTTCTACTTCTGTGTACTCTCTCTGCCTGCTAGCCCTGCCTATCCTTTCTTCTGCCTTGCTATTGGCCGTTTTGCTCTTCATTAGTCCAATCAGGTGTTTTAGACAGGCAAAGTAGCACAGCTTCACAGAGGTAAGCAAATGCAACCAAAAAGAATGCAATCCATCTTTACATCATTAATCAAATATTCCACAGCATAAGCAAATATATCTTAAAATAATATTTTAACATTGCTGTGATAAAATATCCCAATGAAAGCAACTTAGCTCATCTTAGCCCATGGGTCCAGGATCCAATCCATCATGGCAGAGAAGTTACAAGAGCAGGAGCTTGAGATAGGTGGTCACATTGCATTTAAAGTCAGTAAACAAATGAACATGAATTTCATGTCAGAGCCCAGCTCCCTTTCTCTTTATTCAGCTGGGACTCACATGGAATGATAATACCCATATTTAGAATGGGCCCTCCCACTCCAATTAACGCAGTTAAGAGAGTCACCCCTCACAGGTGTGCCCACAGGCTTGTTTCCTAGCTGATTCAGGTCCTGTCAAGTTGGCACCTCTCACTAGTCATTGCAATACTTCAGCATATACTGGAAACGAGACCTGGATTCCTACTTCTCCCTGGATGTCTTGCCACCTGCATCCAGAAGGGAATCACATACATCCCACTCCGCTGCTCAGGCGTTCTCTGACCGGGAGCTAGGCACTCGTGTCTTCTAGAAAGAAACAAAACAACTCTCCATGAGTTTCTCAGATGGAGAGCTTGGGACCGTCCCAATTGTCTGACATCAGTCATCAGGAGCACTCAGAGGAGCAATAAACGAGAATTTAATGAAGGGGCACTTGCAAAGGGGCAGAGCAATTGAGGATATATTAGCAGTAGGTCTTTAGCCTCTGTAGGTGCTGATATCATCACACCTAGCTGGAAGATTGGGAAGGCTGCAGCTTTAGGTGGGGGAACTGTCTGGCGGAGCTGTGAGCTGGATGAGGGGCTCCAGGACTTGCTCTGGTCCAGCAGAAATGCAGTTTGAAAATAAATGCCTTGACTTTCTTCTCCTGTCGGTCAGAAACAGATCCCCAGTGCTGATGGCAGCAGCCTAAGGGACTATTTTCAGAGACCCCTTAGGCTGGGACTCTTGACTTGGCTGCAGAAAAGAGTTGTAGGGTGCGCCAGTATGAATGAAGTAGAGTAGGGTTTATAAAGAGAAATCCTGGGGCTAACAGAGGGGTGATCTGGGAAAGGGTAAGACCCACCTAAACATGAGTGTGAGCTTCTTAGAGAGTCGCGATCAAATGTGTCTTAGTAGAGACCATACAGATAAATTGCAGTAGCTAAAGTTTGGTTTTGGGGGCTGTCAGTTAAGCCTCAAAGAGTTGCTAAGGACCCCCTCCCCTTTGGTAAACGATACTAGAGGGTGGCTTGAATAGGGCCGCATTCTGATAAAGTAAAACCATTGGTTACAAGGGTCATATAAGAGACTGAGGCATACTTTTACTGTAACTGAGTGTTCTGGTGAGATTCCTAGAAAATTGTAGGCTTACAGCAAAGGTTATGAGAAAGGAGGAAGGCTACCCTTTAAGGTCATATATGCTTAGGCTTCAAGCATGATTCATTGCTAATTCAACATTCTTATTTAAAACATTTATCTTTATAAGATGTATTGTCTCTATACTGGTGATTTCAACAATATGTTAATGGTACTGGAAATTCTTGACTCATAGCTGGTGGGAGACTTCAACTAGACCCCACGGTGGGGGACATCTTTACTTTTTTGTGTCCTTCCAATTTTCCCTGTCTTTCTATCCTACCTAATGTCTTCTTTCTATATCTATCCAAGGTTATTCAGTCTATATAAGCCTTTGTAAAACCAAGACAGCAAGAGCCATGGGTAAATCCCCCAGAGCCCATGCTCCTGGCACTCAGCAGAATAGAAAATGGTAGAGATGCCACAGGCCGGAAAATGGTGATATTAGCCTAAAGCTCAGTCACTACCTCCATCACCTCACTCTTTGCTACAAATGCATCATGTCTTGAGCACATCTTTAGCCCTGTTCTTTGAGACTTTAGTTTCTTCACCCATTTTTATCTGTGCTGCTCTTCAGTGACATTCCAAGTTTCTACCTTTGCTTTACTTTTAGAAACCCGAGTCTCTGGCGATATCTCCTAATATTGGTTATTTTTTTGTTCCCTGAGGTCATAAGTGGCCAGACTTGAGGCTTTGAGAGCTGTCCCAAGCCATCTTCTCTGTCACATCCTTATGCCAATCTCTATCTAGATCTTCTAAAGTATCCTGAAGTTTCAGGGTGTCTGAACAACCTTTCCTTGGCCATTTGGAATTTGGAACTGATATGATCGCTTTCTCTTAAGGCTCCTGTCCTTTATGCTTTACCAACAAGTTCCTCCGTCTTGGTCATAGTTCTTTCTGGGAGATATGGACATTTAGATGCTGCATCCTTATCCACATGAGCTGTGGAGCAGGCGTCAGTGACTGTGACAGTTTCACATATTATGGGAGGTTGGTATGGACAACTGGGTGAACAGGAACCCCTGACACATACTCTCTCATAAGATATGCCTCAGTGTGAATTTTAATAAATTTCTCTTACAAGAAGTAGGTTCTAACATTTCCTTCTTGGCAAATATAAGAAACAGTCATGCCACACGGTCTGGGGTGGGTTACATCTTTTGGATTGATACTCCTTAAATGGATCTCTCAAGTGGTTTGGGTGCTTTTCTGCTGTGTCTTTTGGGTACTTGAAGCCTCAGCCCTTCCTAATTTGATTTTTATTTGTCTATTGAACTTAGAATTCCTGTCTTGGGAGTCCCAAGAGAGCCCTCCTCTCCTTTGAGATCTTGCCTCAAGAGAGCCCTGTTGACTGTCAGACCGCATCACATCAGTTACCTCCTGGAGTCTGTGTGGGAAGGATTGTCTCAGTGCTTTGAGCGAGTCTTTAGGTTGAAACAGATTTCCATGATAATTAACACCAAATGAGCACACAGGCAGAGCTTCTTGTCTTCCAAATTTGAAACCCACATTAGCTAATTAATTCTAATTAGAGACTGACAGTTCCATGTGGCACAGTATGCCTGTAATAGGTGGGGTTTTTCCTGTTTCTTGACAAGTTAATTAATAAGACCTGAAGACTTCTTCCCAGGTCCATGAGCCAGTGAGGCACTCAAACTTGTTCCTTCCTTGAGGAAATGTTTTGGTCTATGCAAAGCTTTCAAAGTATGCTGAAAGAAAGCTCAGCCACTAACACCAATTTCTTTGTATATACAAACATATATATATAGTAAGTATCTATACTGACAAAGAGTTGCCTAGATGCTGAAATCACTATCCCTATTTTTTAGAATCTTGAAGTCTGATGAGCTATGTGCAAGAAATTTCCAGCAACAGCCTAGCCAAAGCAGTATGACAAGAAAAAACATGGTGAACACTAGATAGAAAGAGCCAAAAATGTCATGACTGATAGGATTTCATTTATACAATGTCTTGGGAAAGGCAAAATTATGGTTATGGTATAGATAGGCATTTCCAGGTAATAGGGCTAGGAGGAGGAGAAACTCGCTAGAAAGAGAAAGAGAAAACATTGTCTAGAACTCTGATGAATAACTATTATAGCAGCATTTAGATGGGAAAATCTATAGACACATACAATTTTCTCCTATAATTCTAAAACACAAGCAAAAGAGGTTACATGTATATGTTTCACTATCTCTGCTTGTCAATGTTAACTGAAAAACAAATTTGTTTTGTATTGTTTGAATTTTCATACACTTTTGAAAAATATCTGGCTTGTAAGTACAACACTCTGATGGTAAATTCAAAAATTAGGATCACATAGACAGTTCTGACAGGTAAATTCTCTAGGGACACAGAACTCACAAAAGATAACAAATAGGTAGAATTGATTGGAAACAGGAAATTGGAGAACAGGGAAAGAGAGATTGGCGGGAGAAGGAACAGACGCAAAGTGTACACATATAAAAGTATGAAATAACATTTCTTAGTAACATAACGATAATAACTCTTAAGTGCATGCATGTATGTTTTTACATAGATATTTCAAATTGATTAATTAGCATATAAACCAGTTGAGAAGAAGAAGGGAAACATAAACTTTAACCCACATACAACTAAGCAAATTAACATAAAATGTTGGACTGTGGGTCATGGGAAGTGATACAGAAAGTTCTCACAGCATTTGAGATTCTGACTCCATTTGTTAATGAGCTAGGTTTGAAGAAATGCCTCGGTATCTTTATGATGAATTTTCTACCCTTGCTTGAACTGCAACGTCATGATTTATAGATAGCTGGCTGTCTGTTTAGAAAATTCATGAGGCTCGCCTGAAGATATTTGATGTGGCAAGGAGAGTTCAATAAGGTGGTTGGATATAAGATGAAGTGAGGAAAAAATAGCATTTCTATTGACTAGGAACATGTAATTAGAAAATGTAATATGTGAAAGAACCGATTCATGATAATAACAATGATGTCAAAAGAGGATGAAACTATTGAGTACTAACTAGAAATGTACCAGGTTTATATTGACGGCAAACCATATTACTGAATGTCACGAAGAAGGCTGGAATCAATAAAGAGGTATACTGTGGTCCTGAGATAGAAGGTGTCAGTCAATAGCTCCAAGATGTCACTCCTTTGTAAATTAATGAGCAAACTCAAAACAATTTTCATAAAAATCTGTGTGAGCAAAAGCAGAGGGTGTGAGAAATTGGATTCCTTGGAGCAAATGTGATCTAGATGGAGAAAGGAAGGTTGAGGTATATGACCTTGGGACCAAATCACGAAGAGTCTTGCTTGACAGACATAGGATTTGAGCTTTCATATTCTTAAGAAGCTTGAAGACTTTAGTGGAGGTCCCAGTAAAATGAAAACCATGTTTAAAACATTGAAACATATTTGATTCTAGGAAATAACGAGTCTAAAAACAGGAGCCCAGTGAGAAAGCTGCCATCTTGTCTGACCCAAAGGAGTCTCTTGGCGAATGTTCAAGTCATCTCTTCTCTTCTATATCATCTCCCTTTGCTGAAGCAATGGTCTGAAGAGGAGATGAGCTTGGACTGTTCATCTGTTGCTGTCCTAGTTAGGGTTACTATTGCTGTGATTAAAAAAAAAAAACACCATTACCAGAGCACATTGAGGAGGAAAGGGTTTATTTCAGCTTACACTTCCAGGTAACAGCTCATCACAGAGGGAAGTCAGGGAAGAGACTCAAGTAGGGCAGAAATCTGCAGGCAGGAGCTGCTGCAGAGGCCATGGAGGGATGATGCTTACTGGTTCACTCCTCGTGGCTTGCTCAGCCTGGTTTTTTATAGAACCCAGAACCACCAGCCCAGAGATGGCACCACTCACAATGGGCTGGGTCTTTCCCCATCATTGGCTGACCTCACAGTCAGATCTTATGGAGGCATATTATCAATTGAGGTTCACGCCTTTCAAATAACTCTAGATTGTGTAGAGATGACATAAAACTAGCCAGTGGTATGGGACAATGATCTATATTCTGTCAAGTATATTTTAAATAAATGCTAATTGGCCAGTAGCCAGGAAGGAAGTATAGGTGGGACACTCAGATGGGAACAAGAGGCGGGTCAATGAGAACAGAGAAAAAGGTACCAAGCCACGTGGTTAGCAGAGACAAGAATAATGGGCCAATATAAGTTGTAAGAGTTAATAAGAAGTCTGAGCTACTAGGCCAATCAGTTTATAACTAATGTAGACCTGTGTGATTTCTTTGGGACTTAACGATTGTGGGAACCAGGCAGGAAAGAAACCTCAGACAACAAGCCAGCATAGTTGCCTTGAGAGAAACTGACATAGTTTTAACAAATCTGACACGTAGGGCCTTAGAGTGGTCACTTTAGGGTTTCCAAAAGAAAAAAAAAAAAGATGCTATCTTCCACAGGGAGGATATTCCTGTACCCAAAAGTCATATTTTTTTTTGTTATTTTGTTAAGAAAAATCCAGTGTCGGGTGTGAGATATCTCTCTTTGAGTTGTCAGTCAGGAAGCCTCAAGAGGCTCCCCAAAACAGTGGAGGCCATTTCTAGAACTAGCCAGTAAGGCCCTGTTGCTGAAGACAATGCACACATTGGATGTGAAATATGAATAAATCAAGCTGAAACTAGGCTAGAAGCATCCTCTCCACTGGCTAGCTGTCATAGTGCTGAAAGATGCTGGGAGAGAAAAGGCATCAATGGTCTTGCCTAGCTGCAGACACAGTGTGCCGTAATACTGACCCTGCAGATAAAATGTGCCTACTGGTGTAATAGTGGCATGCCTGTTTTGAGGGTAACCAACTGCTTTCTGATTGGATCTGAAGTCTGTTTCATGAAGAGAATGCATACCTAGCAAGGCAAAACTGGTCAAAACCCCATGGTTGGGGAAGCTCACAGCCCCGACCCTGTGCAGGCTCTTACTACTGATATTATGTTAAATAGGTATGTAGTCATTGGGTATTAAATATTGATATTTGTACCCTCAGATAAGCTCTCAGCCTTGGTCAGAGAAGCTTCTTACTGTAGTGGACTATGGTGAGTATACAGACTCAGAACTGCTCAAAGTGCTGAGAGTGGTGACTGTTGAGTGGTCAGCCCTAAACAAGACCTCTCTAGCATCCCTTTCAAGGTCCAGAGAATATAACAGAAAAAGACCAGGAGGAGGATGAAGAGTTCTATGCAAGACTGTCTGTTGGATGTGACATGACCAAAGTAATCATGAGCACACAGTAGCTTTGGTTACCCCACCCAAACAAACAAGAAAAAACAACCAACCAAGCAAAACGCTCATGTGGAAAGTGGAGGGAGACTAATTAAGACGAAGAACAAGAGTCTAGGATTAGGAAGGGGATATGGGTGGGTAATGAGGAGTGAATATATTCACAATACATGTGTACATGTATTGTCAAAAAGTAAGTAAAAATATCAATAAAAAACAATCCAGAAAAATGAAAGATGTGAATGGGCTAGGGAGATAGGTAAGTCAGTCAAATCCTTGCCACTCGAGAATGAGGACTCAAGTTCAGTGCCCAGCACCCCAGATTTTTTTCCATTTATTTATTTATTAAAGATTTCTGTCTCTTTCCCGCCACCTCCTCCCATTTCCCTCCCCCTCCTCCAATCAAGTTCCCCTCCCTTGTCAGCCCATAGAGCTATCAGGGTTCCCTGCCCAGTGGGAAGTCCAAGGACCACCCATCTCCATCCAGGTCTAGTAAGGTGAGCATCCAAACTGCCTAGGATACCACAAAGCCAGTACGTGCAATAGGATCAAAAACCCACTGCCATTGTTCTTGAGTTCTCAGTAGTCCTCATTGTCCGCTATGTTCATAGCACCCCAGATTTTTTTAAAAGGCAGGTGTGATGTAAGTTCTGGGGATGGTGTAGGCTGGAGCTTCCTGGCCAGACTTCTTAGCTTAATTGGTGAGCCCCGGGTCCTAGTGAAAGATTCTGTGTCAAAAATCAAGATGGATGGCTCTTGAGGAATGACTCAAGGTTGACACACATGAACACATGTATGTGCACACACACTCATGCACATGTTTGTGCACACACTTAATTACACTCATGTATATGCACACACACACATATACACACACAATGAAAATAGAAAGGCTGGTGTCAAGGTCTAGAGATTCGGAACCTAGGTAGTCAACAACGATACGTGCTACTTTTTATTGAGCATCTACTATCTGGGAGGCAAGAACTTGTATTCCTCCCTTACCCTGACACACAAGAAACAAAGAAGCTGGGTGCTAAGACTACTGAATCTGTGAGCTTTCATCATCGACATACCAACATCTGGCATAGGGTACTGGAAGTATTTGTCGTGTTGAGTCAAATTACAACATGTTGCTTGCTTGGGGATTTACTTGCTTTGGGCTTGGCTCATGCCTCATCTTTATCAGTAAATTTTCTTCTTTCCCATAAATATGTCACCATTTGGCAGAAGAGGGCAGAGAAGGGTCTAGTTGCAAGGGTAGGGAGGTAGGGGCTGAGTAATGGACCTGGATACCTTGCTATAAATTAGGAACCACCTAGCTTACCACTAACCCAGGCGTCTTTATCAATTTGCTCCTCCACGGCCTGCCAGCCGAGCACAATAAAGCTTCCTGTCCATTTCAGGCCTAATCACGCAGAACGTAAATCCCTCAGCAGAGAGGCAGCTAGCTGCAAGGGATGGGGCGTGACGGCAGGGCTGTTCGTTTTCATCTTCCGGCGCATAATGAAATCAGGAACGCATGTCTGCTCACCAGACCTGCCTCACTCTAAATTGTTAAGTAAGCACCCCCGTTTCGCCCTCATTAGACTCACAGGTAGTCTGCGAAGGCGGGGTAGAAAGCAACATTTATCGAATGATTCTGCGGGGGTTGACTCTTTTCTATGCTGGTCAATCCTCTACAAAGCTCTGGGACACAGGTGCTATTATCCTCTTTACAGCTGAGGGAAACTGAGCTCAAAAAAGGACAGTGGTCCAAGACCTCAGACTGAAGCAATGAGTGGATTCTGAAGGGACGTGTTGGTACAATTTCAAATCCTTTTCACCTGGCGTCCTTTGGGGGCAAAGGATTTCAAGCTAAGGACTTACGGGAGCAGCAGTAACATTCCCTTCTGAGACTTATTCCAGGGGTGCCAATTTAATAGAGCATCCAGGGAGGGTCTGCTTCGTGTCTGCCCTGGTTCTGGTTTTTAAACACCCCTTCTAAGGAATCACACGGTTCATGCCAAATTAGTGAGTGCAATGTAGTGTCCTGTCCTCTGGTGTCTCTTCCCTTTCCTTCCTACTTGCTTTTACGGCTCACACTGCAGATCATAATATCTGCTCCGTCATTCTTGGGCTTATTTTGGAACATAGCTTTTCTGATATTCCCCCCTGTCTTGTCTCCATCTGTTCTTATCTGCCCAACCCTGTACTATTCAGATATACCCATTGCCCCTGGTTAGGGAGGGAGCTCAGAGACCTGTCAACCCCACCTTGCCAGGACCTACTTATCCTGTTTACATCCTTGCTCACCCTTCTGTCCTTCAAGTGAGAACGGAATACTCTATACTGTGGCTATGGAAACTAAGACATCATTGTTCCCCAGGATGAACACGGACCCCTGTCGGGATGGGGACACACACCCAAGTGGACAGGAAATGTCCCGAGCGCTAGGATAAAGCACACAGAACAACCTTAGGAGGAAATAGAGTGGAGGAGCAAACCTAGTGAGCTGTGTGTGCTTGGGTCTCAGGAAGTTTCAGGATTTCTTCCTGAACCCTGGTCCGCTATTCCTTTTACTGCGTGAATTCTTAGCTCCTAGTAAATGAATGAACTGAAAGGGGAGAATTACTTAACCTTTCTGGGGGGAAGGGTGTTATTTATCTAATCTGCGTCAACATCACAGTTGTTACTGAGACTCTGAAGAGGGAGAGTGTGTCCTCATTTGGCAGAAGAAAAGAAGAGAACAAACCTGCCTCCATTTCTTCCACCTCTTTCCTAAGGACCCTGATCTTACAAAGCTTTGCCCTCGTAACAATTATTGCTCAAAGGCATTGCCTCCTAACACTGTACACTGGTAGGTAAGCTTCATCTTGTGAATGTAGGGGACACGTACATCCCATATCAATACAGGATTGTGAGATCAATAGGCCAAGGGCCTACAGACAGATAGCTCTAGGAATCATTGAATGCTGGTGAGTGCAAATGTCCCTTTATTGCTTTCACAAAGACACGAAGTCTATGTAAGTTTATTCTTCAATACAACTCTTTCCATTCATTCAGCAGGCAAGGCAGTGAAGACTCGGAGCTCATTGTGGTCTAGTACATGAGACAAAGGATTGTGCATTTTAATTGTAAGATCTGCTTGTAAGTTCTCATACTAACCATAGGGTTAGTAAGAAGCATCAAAGAAGAACCATGAAAGAATTTACCAGCTACATGCCGGACCAGATCTCTTTGTGACCAGGAATGAACCACACTAAAGCAAAACTGGGAATCTCTAGAGATGTGGGGGAGAGGAATAAAGAGGGAAATATGAGATTCAGAAGAAAACAAACCTTTGAGAAATATAGAATATTTAATAAAAATATCTACTAGGATGAGTCTTTGTGTTCTCAATAAATTCCGACTCTACAAAAGAAAAACAGAACAAAATGATAACTATTAAAAGGTTGTTGAGATGAAAGCAAGATTGAGAGAGAGAGAGAGAGACGGGGTGCAGAGAAATACAAAACACAATAGCACAATAAAGTTTCAATTTACATTTGAATCAGAGGAAAAAAGAACACCACAGAAGATGGAATTGGTGTCAGGGAGGGCACAGTTAGGAAGGTCTCACTGGGGGCATTTCTTGAAACCTAAAGGGAGAAGAACAGTGTGAGAGGGAGTGTATAAAGTGAGAGAGTGGAGCAGGCACTACCGAGAGTCCGGTCCAGTAGGACTTGGCCACTCGGAAGGGGCCTGCATTTCCCATAGGCACGTTTGCATACTTGCTTCCCAGGTGATGATGCTGTTTTTGGAGATGGTAGAACATCTGGAAGGAACCTTAAGAGGTGAAGCCTAGCTGGAGGAAGCTGGTCTCTGGAGACGGACACTCAGGTTTGTAGCCTAGCCATCCTTCCTGTCCTGGCTCTGCTTCCAGATCCACGAGAAAACGTTAACAAGCTCTGCCACAAACTCTCTCCCTAGCAGCCAGAGCCCCACTGCTGTAACCCACCCCCACCATGAAGTTATACTAAAGCACATCCCACTTCAGCTGAGCTGTTCCCTATCACGTATTTGGTTGTGTTGCCAGGAAAAGTGAACTGGCATGAACTTCCATCCATCTGAGTCAGTCTCAACAAGTAAGGTATAAGATGCTCAAAGGATCTTATCAACGTCTCCCAGGATGCTCTTTACAAAGCTCAAAAGTAGAACACTGATGCAAGTATCCCCACAATGTGTTGATTTAGAGTCCTCCAAGTTAATACTTAGTGCAGTCCCGGTCACAAGAGCTTGGCTATTGAACCAACTTAGGTATCCAACAACAGAGTGGATGTGGTCTTTACACAATGGATATTTTTTCAAGTTATAAAGAAGGATTGGAGTTATGTAATTAGCATAAACATGAACACAACTGAAGACAACCGCATGCAGATTGTCAGTGTGAGAAAGACACATATATGCTCCTTTCTTTTATAAATTCTAGGTTTTACATAGATATATAAAATTATATATGCATATATGATATTGAAGCAGAAACTTTAGTTGAGAAATGAAAGGGGCTCATATGAGGAATGAAAAAGAGGGGTGGCATGGCTTGGGGAAAATATGTTCAACATAAATGATATCATATATGAAAATGTAGTGTGGGATTCCCATCTGTACACTATGAATATGTTTTAGTATAATTTGTTAATAAAGAGGCTGCTTTGGCCTATGGCAGGGCAGAATATAGCTAGCAGGAAAACTAAACTGAATGCAGGGAAACAGAAGGCAGATTCAGGCAGACGCCACATAGTTGCTGAAGGTGAAAGATGCCAGAACATTACCAGTAAGCCACAGCTCATAGCGGTACATAGATTAATAGAAATGGGTTACGATGTAAGAGGTATCTCGGACTACGCCTAAGCCATTGGCCAAACAGTGTTGTAAATAATATAGTTTCTGTGTGATTATTCGAGTCTGGGAGGCTGGGAAACAAAAGTGGTCTCTGTTTACAAAAGTATTTTATGTTACATAGAGCCATCTACAATGAATATACTCAGTGAATTAAAAGACATTATAAACTCCCAGACTCCCTTATATTCATAGTGAGATTGTGGAATATGGATCCAGCATCACCACGGATGGACATGCATGGTGTCCTTTATATACAAAGACAACAAAACCAGACAACCTCATGCAACCGAACACCCATAATTCAAGGGACCATTATACACATTTGGCAAAATTGCAGAAGAGAAAATAGATGATAATAACATTGACCTTTGTCTTAGTGAAGTTGGATTATTTTGTGCTTAGAAATGGAGAAAGAAATTTCTCTTCATTCTTCCTGGACTATTTACCAGCAATTAACCTATGGTGCCTTAAAAAAAAAGTGCTGAGGAGACTATTGGGAAGGTTCTGGTTAAGTTCTGTGATAGAGATGAAATCAAAATAAAATTAACATAGAGTACCAATAAAAATTCCAAACCCTCGAAAAAAAATCTCTCATGGTTTTAGAGCCAAGAAAACATTAACACTATGATTATAAGTTATTTTGGAAATTAGGAAAACCATATCTCTGCATTTTAAAACTCTTGAAAATGGCCAAAGCTATATGTGTATGAAGTCATTCTTTACTATTTTCAATTTGAACAGGGTAGAATTTAAACGTGTGAACTATTAAGGTAAAGAGACTCAAAACTGACTCAAATGAACCAGGAGGAAGGAAACAGTAAAGTTAAAAGCAGAAGTTACTCAGAAAACAGAATAAGATAAAATGGATATGAAAATCTGAGATGTACTCTGTGAATGGCAATATCATAAATAAGCCTGGCAATTATAAATTAGAAAAAGAGGAAGTTGATATAAATACAGAAAATTAGGACCGAAGAGAGAAATAAAATATGTATTTAAAGTTTTATATTTTAAGACTTATTATACACTGCTTAATTCTAGTATTTTTGATTTTTTTAAGGAGCACATTATCTGTAGAGCAATATCAATTATTCAAAAATGAACAAAGAAACAAGTCAATTGCTGGTTTTTTTCATGGAGACATGACTGCTTAGCATATATGATAATTTATTTTTATAGTACTTAAAAATATGTTATCATCATTCCCTATTTTTACAGTGGGGTGACACCCTTTCCCTCTTGTCCTCTCGGAAGAAGAGAAGAGGACAGCAGTTGCAAATGGCAGGTACAGTGAGATGCAAAAGGCAGCTGCATGCTCAGGAGAGGCTGCTGGGCCCCCGTTCATGCTTCCTTCTCAAAGTCATGAAATTAATGATCCTTGAAGATACAATCTTTTACACTGTTGATTAATATGTAGTCATCGTATATCAGGATTCAGTGCACTTTTTCAACATCTGCATAACCATACACACTGATCAAATACAGCCACCTTTCTCAAGCATAAGCACATTATCATTCTCAAACTCTGCTCTACAACCAGGTAGACTCTGCTTAGCTTCCGTATAAGAAAAGGAATACGCACACTTATCTTTGATGTTTAGCTTATTTCATTTAACATGATATCCCCCAGTCCCATTTATTTTGCTGGAAAAACATTTTGTTGATAAGATCCCATTCTTAATTATGACAAATAATATTTAATTGTCTATATGTATTGTATTGTCTTTATCTGTTCATCTCTTATTGGGTGTCTAGGTTGATTCCACTTTTTTGCTATTATGAATAGTGTCACAGTAGATATGAGGTGGGTTATTTTCATGTTCTTTGGATATGTACCCAGAAGTAAGATATCTTTGAACAGACACATCTCCAAAGAAGTCTAAGTAACCAAGAAATATATGGGGAAAAAAAATCTCAATATCATTATCCAACAGGAAAATGCAAATGAAAACTTTAAAGAAGTCTTCTCACTTCAATTAGAATAGTTATTTGCAAAAATACTAAATGGTGGCAAAAATGTAGAGAAGAAAGAACGTTTTTACACTATTGGAGGTCATGTAAATATTCACAGCCATTATGGATTACAATAGAGTCTTTCAAAAAGCTAAGGGAAGACTTGTTTTGGAATCAGCTTTGCATGTTCTACCCGATACCATGTGACCTTAGTCAGGATACCCACTTGTTAACTTCATTTCTCCCAGGAAGAGTTATTGCCTTTTCATGGTATTTTTGAGATGATCACATTAAATGATGAACAAGGATTGTTTAGCACAAATCTGGCACATCCTAAGAGTCCACTAAGATGGTCACTGGCAATGAGCAGCTGTTGGAAATAAGTCATCAAGTACTTTGAGCCTAGACGAGTCCTGAATGTGTCCCTTATGCAATGCTTGCTTGCTGTTTACACCTCAGTGAAAATGACCTGAGCATTATTATCTTCTAGGTGATTTGAACAGAGAAAATACAGTGTTTTCTTATATGCTACACAGGTTATCTAATGCTAAGTGGTCAGCCCTAAACACATACATATGAGGAACACTGAGTGGACTCAGCAGGTCTTATTTATATATACAAAACTTTTCATCAATACTAATGACAGAAGAAGTTATAAATTTGAGATGGAGTGGAGGATATGATGGAGAGGTTGGAGGAGAGAGGGGGGATGGGTGGAAATGATGTAAATACAGTATTCATACATAAAATTCTCACAAAAATAAAAATTAAAAAGTGCATGGGTCAAATTCAAATAAAATGATCGTGAGGTCTATCGGTATATTAAAAGGAGGATAGGCCACAGCAAAGTAGAATGTTTGGGAAATGCTGAGTGGTTGTTATCTACTGTGTGATCATCAAAGTATTATAGACTACTACAAACTAGATTAATCAGGGATCACAGGGATCACAGTATGCATTACTAGCTGGGTTGGCCAAAGTTGAAGTGAGCCCCAGGGCTGACATTAAACTCCAAGTTCCCTTTACTCCAGAGGCTAAAGGCAACATCTAAGTTGCATTAGATACTGTTTGAAGCCATCACTGGTGGAAATACCTTAATTACTTAGGGCACACCCACTTAAAATAATATGTGAAACTATCTATATGAAATCTTCAGCTCTCGCTTAGACGTAGAAGGTCAGGGTCATCCACAATCATTTCCGTTACTTCCATTTAATATTTCATAGATGCTATATGGGCAAGATGTCTTTGTGGGCAAAGGTGACAGTCGCAAACTCTGACAACCTGATTTAATTCCCTAGACCCACATGGTGGAAGGATAGAACCCACTCCCACAAGTGGTCTTCTGATCTATACACCAGGGTATGTGAACACTCATACACACACACACACACACACACACACACACACACACACACACACACACACACAGAGGCTCACATAGGCGTGAAACAAACATGTGCAACGAACAAACAAATAGAATGTTATAGATGCTGTGGTCACTGTAGTAAGACATGTTTCAGAAATAAATTAAAGAGCAAGTGACATTGTTTTTGCTTACACATGCCGCAATTATTGGTACATCTCATATTAGATGATCAGCAAAAGAACAATAGCCATGGCAGGAAAGTAAGGCCACTGGCTACTTAAGAACTATGAAAAGCAGGTGTGATCGATACTAATAATCTAGTTGAAAATGTAATGGAAAAACAGCCCAGGTTTCCATTAGCAAGGCAGATTCAAATGCTAACTTTGATAAGGATTATGTAACATGGAGAAAGTGACAGTGATTGATTGAGAAAAATAAAGAAAAGCTTGAATAAATGGAGAGACACACCATATTATTGTTAAGGACACTTAATGTCATAAAAATGCCATTTCCCCCAAATGAACTTATAGGCTTGACTTAATTTTATTCTCAGTTTTATTCATCGGGGTCTATGTCTTGGAATGCAATGAGGTGATTCTAGAGTTTATGTGGACGAATAAAAAAATGTTTAATAGGTTTTTAGGGGAGTGTGGTGTAAAAGAATTCACTAAATGTATTCATTGATTCTAATACTTTCAAAAACATTAACTTATATACCTTAGAATGGAGGGAATATGATAATCAATAAGTTCAAAACCTCCATGAATCCTTAAATTAAGACTTCAACTACAGCGTACACTTTCCCATCATAAAAACGCAGTAAAACTTAACTGAATAATGCATGTTGTTTTTCAGCACCTTAATGATTGTATAAATACACGACAACAGAGGAATGTATAAAGTAATAGGCTTTTAAACCCAGGAAACATGGCTTTTAGCATCTCCTAAGGAGTGGCTGTTGAGCGTAAAGAATCAGGAAACTATAAGACTATGTTGATAGGTGAGTGATGGTGATTGGTTGGGCTTGGCTGCCAAAATTGCACATTCCAGCTTCATCAAACACTTGATCAAAACTCCAAGCCTTGGGATAATTAAAATTCACTGGTTGGGTAGAGTGAGGTTTCCTTTAGAGCTGGAGCTAAGAGTCCACATGTAAGCAATGAAGGCAGGAAAACTCTGTGGGGGTGAGAAAAACAGAGAAGAAGGAAGATTCCCATTCAGTGGATTAGCTTCCACCTAACCCCATGGGACCCCAGTGCTACCTGCTCTGATGGATGGTAGCTGAGCATAAAATACCAAGCTGGGAGGTGCAGGCCTTTACTCCCAGCACTCGGGAGGCAGAGGCAGGCGGATCTCTGTGAGTTCAAGGCCAGCCTGGTCTACAAGAGTTAGTTTGAGGACAGACTCCACAAAGCTACAGAGAAGCCCTGTCTAGAAAAACCAAAACCAACCAACCAACTAAACAAACAAACAAAACTCCAAACCAAAACCTCCATGTCTTTGGCTGGGGAACCCTGAGGGAAACATAATTTCCTTGGTACTTCAGGTGTGACAGCTGCGAAACACTAACCACTAACACTCACAGAAGTTGAGGGGTTGAAAGTCTAGTCTGTTATCCTGGGCTTTGGGTTTATCTTGTAGACCAGTCACAGTTACAGAAAAAGAGTCTAGGGTAAAAATATCCCATATTTATTAGTAGTAACTTCTTGGTGATGGTGTTGGGATTAGTGAATTTTTTTAGTCAAGTTGGTAATACCTACAGTTACTTATGAGACAAATCTTTGGGCATGTCTATGAGGAAGTCTAAATGTCTATAGGGTTAAATGAAGTGGGAGGATCCTTATAAACTCGGGTGACATTATTTTGTGGACTAGTGTCCTAGACTGAATAAAATGGAGGTAGGAAGCCAAGCCCAGTTTTTGTCGCTCTCTGCAGTGGTGACTCCCCTGCCCTGATGGACTGGAGCTTCAACCTGTGAGTCCAAACAAGCCCTTCCCTCTTTAGGTTGTTTGTGCCAGCTCTTCTGTCACAGTGATGAGAAAAGTGACGAACAAAGATAATCTTTTTGGTCTTTGAAATGTTGTCTGTATGCTATAAATCAGAAGGAGAACAGTAGCACTTGGGAGGTGCATTTGACTAGGGCATTGGGGCTAAAGGTAGGCTTTAGCTTCCTTGAATATGAACTTGGATGGCTTGCAAGCCTAGCTCAGTCTCTGCTCCTCCATCTCATCAAACTGGTTTTACAGATCTTTAGTACAGTATTAAAACAAAACAAAACAAAACAAAACAACCCCATCAAATAACCCTCAAACAACCCCTAGCCTTCCCCCCCCCCCAATAAAACCTGCTGTCTCTCTGTACAGGTCTGATCTGTTTCCCCATGCTTGCCTTGCAGAAGCTCTGTCTAGAGTCACAGTAACCCTACACCACAAACAATAGTGGGAGTCTGCAGCCAGAGCCAGACATAACCTAAGTTCTCTCTGGCTTCCTCCAACTTGAGGGCCAAACTCTATTGTTCTTGGATAACAGGTTTTAAGGCAGTGAAGCAGGCTGCCTCCAGCCACTCTCAGGGCCCAGGTGAGGTGGGCATCACTTCATTACCTCCTGAAGCCAAGGACCACTATAGTCCAGGTGGACTTTGAACATGATGACCTTTCTGCTTCAGCCTCCCTAATAAGTATCTGGGACTATAGAGTTGTACCAGCAGTCTGAGATTGGGAAATGTGGGCATCTTCACTTGAAAACTTATGTCCTCCCTTCCTGCTCCTCAGATTTTGTTTTTATGTCATTTTGTTCTTCTTTTCCTTCCTTCCTTCCTTCCTTCCTTCCTTCCTTCCTTCCTTCCTTCCT
>NC_022033.1:16916257-16938294 GCF_000317375.1 Microtus ochrogaster | reverse complement strand
AGTCTGAGATTGGGAAATGTGGGCATCTTCACTTGAAAACTTATGTCCTCCCTTCCTGCTCCTCAGATTTTGTTTTTATGTCATTTTGTCCTTCTTTTCCTTCCTTCCTTCCTTCCTTCCTTCCTTCCTTCCTTCCTTCCTTCCTTCCTTCCTTCTTTCCTTCCTTTCTTCCTTCCTCCCTTCCCTCTTTATCTTCCTCCTTTCCCTCCATTTCTCCCTACCTTTTCTTCCTCCCCCCCTCTATCTCTGTCTCTTTCTTTTCCTCACTGGCCTGGAACTCCCCAGGTAGTCTAGGTTGTTTGGTGATCTAGCCCCGGGGATCTGTTGGTCTCTGCTTTCCCAGCTATGGGATTATAAATTCATATCACTATGACTGGTTTCTGGGGATCAAATTCAGGTCTTTAATGATTGCAAGGAAAACACTTTACATACTGAGTCATCTTCCCAGTCCTTACTTAAGAACTTAAAAAAAAAAATCTTCTCTCATCTACTACATTCTGACTGCAGTTTCCCCTCCCTCCAATCCTCTCAGCCTCCCTGTGCCCCCTCCCCCGCACCATCTCTCCTCTCTCCCCAGATTCATTTCTTCTCTGCTTCCATTTAGAAAAGAGCAGACCCCCCAGAGATATCAACCAAACAGGGCATAACAAGTTACAAAAAGACGAAGTATATGCTCTCATATCAAGGTTGAGCAAGACAACCCAGTAGAAGGAACAGGGTCCCAAGAGCAGGCAAAAGCCACCCAAGTTCTCATATTCATGGAAGCAAAGCTTCTCACTCCTATTGTTAGGAGTCCCACAAAAATGCCGAGTCACACAACCATAACTCATACGCAGAGACCTAGTTCAGCCAGTGCTCTTAACCACCATGTGACTGTCACTCTGGTCTCTGTGAGCCCTGTGAGCACTATTTAGTTGATTCTGTGGGCCATGTTCTTGTGGTGTCCTCAACCTCTCTGGTTCCTAGAATTCTTCCTCTCCCTCTTCCATGGAGTTCTCTGAGTTCTGCCAAATGCTCTGCTCCCATCAGTTGCTGGGTGAAGCCTCTCTGATGGCCATTGGGATATGCTCCAGGCTGTGAGTATAGCAGAATTAGGAATCATTTCTTTTTTTCTTTTTTTTCTTTTTTGGATAGTGGTGTTTGGTTCTACCCTAGGTCTCTGGGCTGTCCAGCCTCTAGTTCCAGACCAGAGCTACTTAAGAACTTTTAAAGAAAATACAGAAGTCATTACAAGCGTAGTTACTCTCCTCATTCCCTCCCTGCTGTCTTATCCCCCATTCCCCAGAACCATTTATTCCTGAGCCAGTACCTGTATCCATATGTATGAATCCTTCAATGGTATAAACTAGTGTTCTTTGTGTTTTAAAATTTGCATATTTGTATCCCCCCACACATATCAATTGCAGCATGCTGTTTCTTGTTCATCCAACATATATTCTTTAGACTTCCCATTTTGATTCATATAAGCTAGCCCTTTTGCTTTTAATGTTGTGTGAATAAACACAGTTTATCTGTTCTTCTACAGAGAAATATTTAAGTTGTTTGCACTTTATTATGTAAATTGCAGCACTGAGGGCTGTCTGTGTCCTTGTGCACATTGTAAGAGCAGCTCGAGGCTGAACACGGACAATTGAAATGGTTCCATGCACAGCAGATAGGTCTTCAAGTGTGCTGAATGGTACTAGATCATTCTCCAAAGGGGACAGCAGCTCCCTTCCCATCCACACTGTGAAAGCTTTAGAGTCATTTCACCCTCACTAGTGTTTGCCATTATCAAACTTTAAACATTCACAAATCTAATAAAAGTACAGTTGTGCCCATTTTTCTTCTAAAATTTACATTCTTTTTTTTTTAATTAGCCAGGCTGGCCTTATTTGTTTATTTTTTAATATTTGCAGACTTTTGGGTTTTTGTTACTTGGTTGTTCATATTTTGTTGAAATAGGAGCGGTCTGCTAGCTTATGCCCCGAAATAACAACACACAAATTGTATTCATTTAAACACTGCTTGGCCCTTTAGCTCTAGCCCTTACTGGCTAATTCTGATATCCCGATCAACCCATCTCTAATAATCTGTGAGCACCGGTCTTACTAGGAAGATTCTAGCCTACGTCCATCCTGGGTCGGAGCTTCATTGCGTGTGTCTCAGAGAGCAGAGCTATACCTACGTCTGCCCATCTGCCCAGGAGCCGGGAGCATGGCCTCTCTCTGAGGCATCTGCCCCCGAGAGGAGAGCTGTCGAGTCTGAGCTCACTTCCTCTTCCTCCCAGCATCCTGTTCTGTTTACTCCTCCCACCTATGTTTTAACCTATCAGGGCAAGCAGCTTCTTTATTTAATTAACCAATGACCTTCCTCCATCAATATTTATCTCATCTTGTTTTATGCTGTTTGTTTAAATAGTATAGATTCTAGCTATCAGCTGTATGGGCTGTAAAATCTTCTCTCAGGTGATTAATCTTACTCATATCATATTTGTGCATCTTGTTTGAGAATTGGTATCTTTTGGTATGTGTGGAAATGTCCTCTTTGCATTTTCTTTGTAATGGTTCTCTTTATTCTTAGTGGTTTTAACCTTAAATATGATTTCATCTAGCATTAAGAGAGCACACTACCCTCTCAGGTGCTTGGGGAATACGTTTTGTGTCTTTACTATGAAACTTCTGTCTTTTTGCTTTAGGTATTTCAGTTTTAAATATCTCACAGTTGGAATGGTTTTAAAATCCAACTTGAAATTCTCTGAGTGTGAATCACCTTGAGCTGTCTAGGGACACTACTGTCCCCACTGCTATGTTTGTATTTGTTTCTGTGTTCTGTGTTTCAGTCCTTCTGTCCTTCCTTCCCCCAACCCCAGTCTAGAATAAACTATCTTTTGACTTTCTTCTGCATTTATTAGCTATTCTTAAATTTTTCTCCTGTTCATGTGTTCCATTAAAAATTTAATAATTACCCTGATATTGATTGTAATTAGCCACTTTTCTTTTATTCCCACCAGGTGCAAGACAGTGGGACTGTGTCTCTCTGAGCTTGCCCTTTGTCCTGTTGGTCACTGTTCTACAGATGATGAGCCTCACATCTGAATCTGTCAGCACCAGACCCACAGTCTTACTGGGATTATTTCATGAAATCACTACTTAGATTTGCCCAGAGCTTCCCCAGTCTTTTTGTGAATTTACCTACTTACTTTTTGCTATCTTTTCTCCTGACAGTACCTTTCGCTGGCTCCTTCAGCAGAGTATTCAATGCATAGACATTAGCTTCCAATGATCAGGGTCTTGGACCATTGGTCCATCCCCTTTCTTTCCCAGGTAGCTCTTACTTTTTCCCTCTTTTATAATAGTTCTTGCTTCAGTTCTGAGGTCTGAAGAGTCTTTTAGTTCAGCTGTGTATTTCTGTACCAATATTTTAATCTCTTTTGTGTGTGTGTGTGCTTGGGGGCATTTATTGGACCCGACAGGAGTCTGGGAATGTTAGAGAGTCTTATATCAGAAGAAATAGGAAATAAAATATGCATAGAATACAAACGCCATTTCAGGTTTCTAGAACCTATCAATGACTTTTTAATATTTATATCATCATTAAATGTAAACTGTAAATCAGTGGGTTATTTGTGTGTGTGTACATGCATGTGTGTGCATGTATGTATGTGTATGTGTGTGAGAGACAGCGAGACAGAGAGAGACAAAGAGAGAGAGAGTCAACCTGTGTATGTGTGTTTAAGTATGTGCATGTATGTGGAGGCCAGAGGTTGATACTTTCTTGAGTCTCTTTCCATCTTATTTTTTGAGACAGGGTATCTCATTGAACTTGGACTTTACCGAGTGGGTAGACCAGCTGGCCAGCCAGCCCCAGGATGCTCCCATCTTCACTGCTCCAGGGCTGGAATTAAAAGCACGTGTTATCATGTCTGGCATTTCATGAGTACAGAGGCTCTGCATTCAGTTCTCATGCTCATGCAGCAAGCACTCTGTTGAGTCACCCCAAACCACTGATTGTCTTAATTCATTGTTTTGAAGATCCCTGAGTCGCTCACTTGCATTCCATCCTTAGGAGAGTATAACTGTGAGCTTACTCTCTCTCTGCTTTATCTTGACATCCTTACTTTCTAGGGTGGTTTTATATTCATAAGCCACCATGATTTAAGCCCTCAAATCCACCTACACAAACACAGGTCAAACACAAAAAAGGTGATCAGTGCTTGTAAATAAACCAAGACGGAGACATCACCTGTCTACTACAAGACCAACACAAATCCACAGGGCCACTAAGTTTCCTAGGGACACAATTTTGAAACAAGGTTGCTCTTATTAAACTGCCAGCCATTGATGTCTATAAAGACAGGCCCAGGACCTATCTTTGCAGTAACCAGTCAAGGGCAATGATGGGCAAATCTCAATGAGCAGCTATGTCATTTGGTGGGGGTCTAGCATTTTCCATGGATGCCAATCATTGAGACATGTTGAGGCAGGACAGAACCCAGGTCAGCACACCGAGTCACTATCCAGTGTCAGTTCTTTGGGATCACTTGTTCTTAACCCTAACCTCAGAAGCACCTCAATGTAAGCAAGGTATAGTAAAGAGAACTCTAGACATTAGTTACTTACTATTGTTTAAACAAAACAGTTCCCCTTCTGAGCCTCTTGTGTTCTTCTCTGTAAACATAGATATTATGATCTGTGTTTCATACAGTGATTATTTCAATAAAAGTTAAAATGTTATCGAAAGTATTTTTTGCAACTTGAAATTTTCTACATAAATATTAGTGAACATGAGATTTCTTCTAGGTCTAAGAATTTCTTTCTTTTTTCAGTTTTGTAAGTTAGCCATTGACCTCCTCCATCATGCGGGACACTAATCCTGTGGGGAAAGACTATTCTCAGTGGTTTGATCTTCAGAAGGGCGGCTTTCACAAATTCTCCAAGGCCAGAGGGTTAGGCGAGCTTTAGCAGAATGACTTTAGGAATGACAGTAATTATCCAGGCCATTCTGATCCCTTGACCGTTTTCCTCATGGAAATAGCCAAGAAATTTCATTTAAGAGAAAATACGAATTGAAATCTATTTACAGTGTTGAGTCAGTCCCCCTTTGTCTATGTTTTAATAGATGAGTCTTAAAGAGCAATCAGGCCTTTATACGAAGGACTTTCTATGAAGGACTATAAAGACTGCAAGAAAACTTACCTTTTGAAGTGGTTTGGTCTCACATTCAAGCTATTTAAATATTATGAAAGATGTTTAAAAACCCATGAAATGTAAGTATCATTGCAAGAATGTTGTATTTTGACATAGCATATAATTTCAACACACCATTTTTTTAAAGTCACAATTAGCTTCTTCAGTCAGGCAGCAGATCCACATTTCCCAAGAGTTTGTTGCCTTAGAAGTTGGATCATATGATCAGACAGCACCTGAGGAGGTGGTCACCTCCGAACGGAGTCTCCAGCTTTGTCAGGAGCACCGCAACTGAAATTCAGTGACCGAGAATGACGTCAATCCCTAGAATAGAGTGTTTCCCTTTAACCTTCTCCATCTATTTCAACTTTTTCTGTCATTCCATGTAAAAATAAAAGGAGCTGAAGGAGTACATTTTTCTTCTGTTACAGATCAAGTCACAGCTGTAAATTCCCCGATTATCATAAGTCGGTGAAACTGTCCTTTCTTCATTACTATAAGCAATCAGGCACACAACACAAAAGCCTCCCCTTCTCACCCTCATCAGCTTCCCTGAATGAAGAAAGGGAACTACTGAGGAGATCATTTGGGCAAGTGAGTTTATGAATGGCCCTGCGCTTCCCTTTGATGAAACTGAAGGCTGCTAGAGACTGTTCCTTGTCAAACAGAAAATCTCAGAACATGGTTTCTTTCTTTCTATCTTCATCATGCATGTGCTGAGAAGGAGAGAGCTACAGTCCATACTAGGTTCTTTTCACAAAGATTGTCTCTACAAGGCTTCACACACCTCCTAGAAGTCAGAGGTGTCACCACGCTCATTTTACTGATGAGGGAACATAGGCTTAGAAATAACATGTAACTTGACTGAAAAAGCCATTGTGCTGGTGACCAGAGGAATGGGAATCCACGATTTCAGACTCACTGTCTTGCCCTAACATGAGAGTGTATTTTTTTTTTAATCAAAACGCTAGATTTGCATTTGGCATAGAAATATGAGCTATCTAATACTGGAGCCCTTCTAGCGACTCAGGAAATAGAATAAGCGAGCTCGGCTCTGGCTCCCTTGCTCATTCCTTGTCTTTCCCACCTCAGTGTGTCATTGTTTAAAATTGGTCCCACCTGTAAGCACAGGGCAATTTCATTGCAAAGATGAATGTTAGTGGGAAAACCTGAAGAGTAATGAAGCATGCTATGACCTGCCTTACCCAGAGACTGTGAGTATTATCTACTCAAATTTGACAGATAGACTGAGTCATTCATTCCCTCAGCAAACATTTACCAGGCATCTACCATGAATCAGATAATCTTAAAGGCACTGGAGAGAGAAAGAAGAGAGTGATGGACAAGACAGAAATATTTACATTTATTGCTATGAGACAGGCAAGGATAAAAAAAGACAAGCCTTGGGGATGGAGAGATGACTCGGAAGTTAAGGACACTTTATTGCTCTTGCAGACGACCTGGGTTCAGTTCTCAGTACTCACACAGTGGCTTACAACCCACTGGTACTCCAATTCCAGGGGATGTGTGACTACACTCAGATTCACCTATCTTCTTTCTTAATGGTATTCTTCTTGTGATGATGTTATGTCATCCTGACTGGGCTATGGAACGCCCGGGTTCCTGGCAGAAGATTACTTCTGGATATATGCAGGAGGGCATATCTGGAAGAGATTAGTATTTCAACTGTAGACTAAAGAAAGATTAACCAAACCAATGAGCATGGAGTCCTCCAATCTGTTGAGCTAAGAAAGCAAGAGGAAGGGCGATTGTGCTTCTCGACAGGTATGTGACCTCTGTTGTCTCTGGGCCTTGGGCATCAGAGCTTCTAGTTCCCAGGCATTATGTTTGGACTGAGTCCCACCACTGTCCAGTTCCCAGGAGGCTTCTCATATATTAATATCTTCCAGTTTACTTTCCCTGTTTCCATCTCTCTATTGGTCTGTTTTTGTTTTGTTTTTGTTTTTGTTTTTGTTTTTGTTTTTTTTGTTTTTTTTTGCAGAGCATGGTTAAGATAGCTATTTCCCAACTCTCCCATGTTCCTCTCTTGTATTTGTCTGTTTTCTCTTTGGGCCTTGTTTTTATGAACCAGGTCCTGCCTTCAGGCCAACTTTTCCCCTCTGTGGTCTCTTCCCTAACAGTTTCTCCCTCTGCTTCCTATTTCCTTCCTGATTCTCTTTCTTCCCCATTCCTTCCTTCTAACGTGTCACAATTTAAAGGTTAAATATATTCACATCTTTGCTATATTATTGCAAATATTATCTAATGTTTTCTGTTCCAAGTTTAAAGACAGAAGAAATAGAGAGTTCATTCTTATGTTCTTGAATTTACAAAGAAAATTTCAAGCTAACTGATACCAATACCAGCTCTGATCTAAGATGTTAGCATTATGGACTTTGGGTAGAATTTTTTTTAAAGGGGTGGTAAAACCAGAGCTGTTGAGGAAAAAAAAAAAGGCCCTATTAACTTTGGAAATGTTATAGTCTCGCTTCTCATTCTGATTTTAGATTTTGACTCATTTAATGATTACTATTAATGGCATTTCAGAAATGTAAGTGAGAATAGATGGCAGAACTAGATCATCCTTCTTTTTTAAAAGATACAGTATTTTTATTGTCTTTTGGGAACTTATAATGCATTTTGATCATATTCAACACCCCCAATTTCTCCATAATTTCTCCAAAATCCATCCTGTCTCCCTGTCACCACCCAACTTTATGCTCGCCCGCCCACCCTCCCTCTTTTCCTCCTTCCCTCCTTCCCTCCCTCCCTCCCTCTCTCCCTCCCTCCCTCCTTCCCTCTCTCCCTCCCTCCCTTCCTTCCTCCTTCCCTTTCTCTCTCCTTCCCTTTTTATTCCTCTTTCAAACAACCCACTGAGTTCAATTTGTAATTTGTGTTCCCCATATACTCATGGATGTGGGAGTCATTTATTGGAGCATGGTTTATGTAAGAAAACTGACTCTCCCTCCTTCAGAAGTCATCAACTGTCCATCTCTCCCCAGTTAGGGATCAGGCTCCTGAACTCCCCTCCACATTGCCCTAGAGAGTTTACTGGCTTGATCTTGTGCAGGTCATATGTGGACAGTCACAGCTGCTGTGAGTTCATAAATGCACAGGTGCATCATGCCCAGAGGACCCTGTTTCCTTCTGGTCCTCCCTGGAGGACCTCACAGTCCTCTGGCTCTCTCAGCCTTTACACCCCTACAGGCTCCCCTTTTCTGATGGTCCCTGAGCCTTCGGGATGTGAATGATATTGATGTCCCACTAGAGGCTTTTGGTTTTTCTTTTTCAGCAACCCTATAACTCATTGTTTTTCCTTCGAGTGTGACAAAGGAACAGAGCAGAGACATATGCCGATCACTGAGAGATCTGGATTTAAACTCCAGTCTTTATGTATTTGCTAATTCTGAGATTCTGGGCATGTCAATCTCTGTGAGGCTCAATTTCCTCATATGAAAGCTACGTTGCTTACTTATGAAGATCAAATAAGAGAAACTGTGACAGCCTAGGGGATTAATGACTATGAGCTGTCTGTCTTCGTGGGCCAGTTAAGCCCTGCTCATTTCTTCTGGACTTGGGAAACTTCGTGGACTTTGGGGACAATCATCCCTTCAGGGGTGAGAATGTTAGGAGATAATCAACCCAGTTTAAGTATCGCCTCCTTCAGGAAGTCTTCTTTGACTTCACATTCTTGGCTAGGCTGCTTGAAATTCTATTTTCCTCCATAGAATTCTATCTGTAGTCCACTTAGGTACTTTTTCCCATGCCTGACATAAGGCTGCTCAGGTGATGGCCATGTATTGTCATGTCTGGATCCCTAGACCACTGTGCAATGGAAGCTCACTATAAACACAGAGCAAGCCTTTAACCAGCTCTGAACACTTGAGAACCTCTCCTTTTGACCCTATAAGTATACAAGACACCAACCATTACTCTCACTTGTTAGAAAGAAAGCTGAGATTATAGGGAGGGCCTGAGGAGCCTTGTGCATGATCACCCACAATCTTGGCAGAAATAGTCTTTGAACCAAGCTCTCCATTCCCAGCACTCTTGTGTGTTATCACTACTGGCATAGAAAATGAAGGATGCATAAACAACAGAACAAAGTAATGAGCCATGTGGCCTTGTAAGAGTGACTCGGGGCTTAGGAGTACAATTAGTTTCATTTTGAACACGATGATAGTAAAGTTACAGCAGCCCAAGAAACCAAGTCCATGCTACTCCCCTTCTTTCTAATAAGAGATTTGAATGGCCTGAAATCCCTTTCCTGTCTTCATAAATACAAATACAAAGAAATAAATAATGCATTAGCTGCTCTCCTTTGCAGCCGAGCCTTTGCTGTCATAATTCTGCCCCCAGCTAGGAAAGGTGGGGGAGGGGGGAGGGAGGATGGCAAAGAAGCTTCATAAACAGGTCAAAATAAATTTCCCAGGATAATTACCGACCAGAGTAAATTCCATAAATTTGATTTAATTGGCACCAGGCACACAAAATGAGGAAGGAAAACACTTCTCTCTCTAGTCACCGAGGGCATCTCCAAAGCAGAGACTGGGAACACAAGATAAGGCAGACGCTGGTTGCAGTCACCAGATGAACCTACCTTCAGAGATGGGGAGGAAAGAGCCTCTGACGACTTGTATTTCTAACCGTGTCTGACAATTTGTGCACATGATGCAACACAGTTTGGATGGGAAAGCAGAGAGGAGCACAGAAAGCTTTGACGGTTGAATCTGTTTGCTCTTGGTGTGTAACAAACTGCCCCGTGACTCAGTGTCTTGAAACAATGGTGATTGTCACTTACATCATCTGTGTATTGGGTTGGAGCTGTGCTTGCTTCAAAGTAGCTGGAATGGCATTGCTTTTCATTGCAAGATCCTGTTTGGGCTGGTTTGGCTCAGGGTCACATACCCATCTTTTCAGTTGTTTTGCCAGATCACGTCAAGACCGTGTGAATGGCATTCCTATTCATAAACCACCAACCAAGTAGGCCACACCCTAATGAAGAGGGAATAAAAAGGTGCTCTACTCCTGATGAGGCAAAGATGTGGGTATGGGGCAGAATGGAAGATCAAGGACAGCAACCTAATAGTAAATACTGATTTGAATGCAAATAGAAATACACTATGAAAGTAGTGCTACCTTTGTAGGTAGATAGGAAATATGATATTAGAAAGGTTTAAATAATCACCCCAACCACACAGCTAATATCTGGAAGAGAGATACAAGCTCAGGAGTGTTGGGTACCAAAGGTCCCACTTACCCTCCTAATTGAGAACCTCAAGGTAAACCCCATGAGCCTCCACTTTAGGAGGCCTTTGAGTTCTCCCTGACTCCTGCACATGTGTTTCTGTGTTCTGAAATTAATGTCTATTATTATTATTATTATTATTATTATTATTATTATTATTATTCCATCTACCTCTCTAGGTCCTCCATCCTTTCCACATCACTTAAACTGTGAATTTTTCTGGGTTCATTACATGCAAAAGCAAGGTCAGCTACAACTTTGCTTTATTCTACCTCACTTTGTTTGAGGACCCACCAAATGAAGCTCCCCTTGGGTTGTGTCCTACACAGGGAAACAGTGGATTCCTGGGGCCTGTGCTAGCCCCTACTGAGGTTCCTGGTGCTGAGGTTTCTGATGTCCACTGTCCTGAATCAACCCACCAGGAGACTGGCTGAGTGAATCCAGCTGTAGGCAACTGAAGGGCTTACGTGTGGTAGCCTCATTTGGTCCGGGCTGCTCCTGTTCTGTCTTCCTGCCTCCGGCATACTGGGGGAACATGTAACACACAGACACAGCTAGAAAATGCCAGCACACTCTCAAGCCTTAGCTTATTATTTATTATTGTTATTATTTGCTATTTGCTTTGTAAATAGCTGGGGAGTATGTGGCATTCACAAACTTACTTGTGAATTAAATACAATTTTTGGGTAGCATTTTGCAGTTTACCGGGCCCTTTATACGTGAAGTCTTCTCTGTGAATTGGAGAAATGGTCCCTGCCATCACTGTGCGGATGCTGAAATTGAGATGCCAGGACGGTCCCTGTTCCACCCTCCTGCCACAGCATGAGAGCAACAAAGTCTTGTGATTTGAGTTATTCATCTTTCTCCTCCCATTTGTCCTCTCAACAAATAGAATTTGGATAATTGATGACTTTAAAGTTCTTTGGGGACGTGCAGAAGAAAATGCAGCCACAGTCCTATGGAGAATCACACACGTGAGTAGTTGGTGAGGGCAAGGCAAGCACACAAATAGGACTAATGGAAAGTACCGGCCGAGGGCTTCATCTGTCTGTTGATGTAACAAATATTCATTACATGCCTATTATGTGCCAGGTACACTGTTTAGCGCTAGGGATACTAAGGTAAATCAAGCAGACTTCGTCTCTGCATAGCTATGCTGGGAAAGAGGGTAGTCATTAAAGAGGTAAACAAACAACGGAGCCCATAATTATGAATTGTTATGAAGGCGATTAAATCAGCAAATGAATGACATATTCTGATGGAATAGTAGGGATGAAGGGAGACTACTTCAGCTGAGGTTTTCAGGACTGGTTTCTCTGAAGATGTGTGACATTTATGTTAAAACCTGAAGGTTGAGAGTTCACCCGGGCTACATGATGATGGGCTAAGTGATGGGCTAAGCAGATAACACGAGACAAGGGTCTGGGCTCAGGAAGAGTTTGGAAAGATGAAGGACCATGGGGAATCCTGGGAGGCGGAATGACCAGACCAGCCGGAAGCCAGAGCGCTCGGGTGATAGAGGTCACCACGGGAACTTAGCTTTCCTCCTCTGCACTGTGAGTTTCTCGCGAGAGAACGTGAGCTACAGTAAGTACATCGACTGGACACTGGACAACCCGGATGCAGGTCACGAGACAAGTGTGTGCTAGTAGCTCATTTGGTGGTCATCCTGGGTAGTACCAGCGCATAGGTACTGCTGCAAAATGAGCCGGAGGGAAGCTGAGTCGTCACTACTGCGTGGGGGCTTGCTCATCTACAAGACCCATGGGAGAGAGTGTACAACACTCTTTAGAATTATTCTCACAAAGAACAGAGGCATTTATCCACCAGTCGCTAACAGTCACTGCCAGACAGTGTGAATTTCAACACTTGCGGTCTGTCCACAGGGTCCAGAGGGACGAGTCACAGTTATCTGCAGTCAGAACCCATCAGGCCTGTGTACATGAAAATCAGGGAGGGATAGTGAGGGATGATAGGTGAGCCACTTACCATATGGTATGTGATACAGGAAACACCAATGTCCCTTCTATACAGTGTGTGTGTGTGTGTGTGTGTGTGTGTGTGTGTGTGTGTGTGTGTAACAAGAACTAGAGACTTCAAAGACACCAAAGAAAATTGACAGAAAGGAGAAGGAAAACTCAGTCTTACCACTGAGCAGTATTCTCCTAGGTTACAGAAAACTAGAACCTAGAGATTGTACTGGGACCATCTGGACTTGAGCCCCAGAAGAGCAAGCTACAACCCCAAGGGACATGTTCTCACGATTATGGATGTGGACTTTGCTTCTCTGGCTCCTGCTAGGGGAATTCACCAGGGACCTTTCCTCTGCCCTGGTAAAGAGAGAACCTTCAGCCCTGTGAACAGCGGAAACCTCCTTCCCTTGCCTCATGACTAATTTACCACGCCTCTGAAGATAACTATTCTCAGGTGTCCCACATTTTATCTCGTGTCTTCATTTCTCCATCCTCAAAGCACACAGTTGCTTCTAGCCACACTTAATCCTGGGTGCAGGCCGGGAAGCACTCATAGTGGAAGGGCACAGGTAGAATTGAGAAGCAGAGCTGGAGTGTTGGAGTTGCATCAGAAACACACTTAGAATAAGAACCCACACACTCTCACAGAGCAGTGGATAATTAATAAGGAAAGTCATATACCCCACCCTTGGCAATATGGGTAATAAAAACTAACATTACTGAACTTGTTTTTGTAGCTCTTGAAAGGCTAGCTAATGAATGGTCTCATTTGTTTCCGCAATAACCCAGGGAGGCAAACGATGCTGTTAAGACCCACCTAACAGATGAAGGAGCAATGCCTCAGGAGCTCTAATTGCCTTGCCCCAAATAACACAGCCAGAGGACAGCAGATGCTCTGAGAGCATTTTTCTTCTGGTGACAGGGTAAGGTCTTTACCTTAGGGACAACTCCGTGGTTTTGTGTTAAAATGACACTCCTTCATTGTAGTGCTCCTCGTGATACGGATTTGGGGGATAAAGCTATCTATGCAACAGTGGATATTCAATTGTGATTGAGCCAAAAATACGGAGATGCTGAGATCTGAGTCAATGAAAAGACAGCTTACACAAGGGTACTGGAGTTGGGGTCAGGGAGCTTTCTGTGTAAAGGGCAACATGGTAAAATTTTTAGGCATTCCAGATCCTCCCATCTCGACAATAACTTTTCAACTCGGATGTGACAGTGTTAAAAAGAGCCTTAGACTATTCGTTCAATGATTAGGTATGCTGTTTGACAATAAAACTTTATTTGTAAAGTAGGTGGAGGGTCAGACTTAGCTTCCAGGTGGTATTTTGTACTGACCCCTGTTGTGGAGATTCCTTTACTGAGACTAGTTAGGGATTGCTATTTTGGACACTAGATGGTGCCCTTTCATTAGTAAGGTGAGTGAGAAGGAAAGCAGGTAGGGAGGAATGAATTATGACAGGAATTGCTGTAGGAGATTGGGACCAGAGAAAATAGTCCGACGATCATTCACATGGCAGAATGTGAGCCTTCCCATCACACACACACACACACACACACCACCCAGTATCTGTGTTCTAGATACAGACATGGCTATGTGCTGGTTACAATGAACTCTGAGGAAAAAAAATAAAAAGAACAATGTCTTAACATCCCTCTCCCTGATTTGTAGCATGTGTAAGGATTTCTTTTTTTATTTATTTTTATTTACATGAGTAAGAGTGTGTGTGTGTGTGTGTGTGTGTGTGTGTGTGTGTGTGTACACATGCTCATGTGTGCAGAAGCCAGAGAAGGACATTAGATCCCTCGGAGCTGGAATTGCCTGTTGTGACTCCTCAAGTATGTGTTCCTAAAACTGAACTTGGATCCTCTAGGACAGCAGCCACCTTTCTGAACCATTGAGCCATCTCCCCAGCCCTGACTTTTGCTGGTTTCTGGAGTGAAGTGCTTACTCGTAGCTGATTTCAAGCTCTTAACTTGCCATCAGTCTGTTGGCCAGGCTGCTAACACTGACTAATGGAGCGCTATGAGCAGAGAGAAGTCAGCTTCAACACATGGCTAGCGCAAGGTCTTTTGTTTTAATTATTTTAGCATCCACCTGGCAAGGCAGGCAGAAAACAAGAAGAAGAATTACCATTTGTTGAGGAGTTGTGATCTGCAGACAGTCTACAGAGCGCTTTAGGCATATCGCTACTTGCTGGAGACTTCACAGCTCCATAGGTACAGCTCTCAGATAACAGTCTGCAGATCGAGACTGAGAGAATTCCAGTAACTGATCACGGTGGTCTCACACTGCGCTGCCTCTGCCTTGGCTGAAGAGGGTGTAAGGTGTTGCCATCTCCAGTTTAACAGATATTCGTTCATTAATTTTGTGTTTCATGTGTGAAGGTCAGAGGCCAACTTGCAGTGAGTCGGTTCTCTCATCTTGGTTTGAACTCAGTTTGCCACACTTGGCAGCAAGCACTTTACCCACTGAGCCACCTCACCAACTCAATACCTTTGTTTTATAGTTAAAGAGACAGGTTAAAAAATAATGATTACTTCATGATTAGACAGGTGGGTATTATTTCAATGGGATGGATGCCAGTTTTATTTATTTTTTTTTCTGAATTTAGTGTCTGTGACTTTTTCAAAAGATCAAAGAGTTAGAAAATGTATTTAACTAGTTGTTTCCAGAGAAGTTGTGTTTAAGGGGAGATTGGGAGGCAGAGAGAAGTCCAGATGGAGGGAGGAAAGAGCTACACCTATTACTTTTAGATTAATTTTATTTTATTTCTATATGTTTTGGTGTTTTCCTTTCATGTATATCTGTGCACCACATGTATACCTGGTACTGGTGGAGGCCAGAAGAAGACATCGGAATCCCTGAAACTGGAATTACAGATGGTTATGAGCAGGCAATCAAACCCAGGTCCTCTAAAAGAGCAGCCAGTGCTCTTAGCCTGAATCATCTCTCCAGCACTGAGGTAAGGTGTGAATTGAAGTCAATTCAAACACAAAGGGTCATAGAGGAAGTGATTTGGAGGGTTGTGAATAGGTTTAGTTTAGTTTTGTTTGTTTCTTTGATTCAGAAAGGGGATGTGGTTATTACGCCGCATCAAGGGGAAATGGAAATGATGGTGGGAAACGAGAGACCAGGTGGAGAGAAGTCTGGATTTCAAATGCTGAATGACAACACCTCTCATTGTCTTTAGAAGAGTAGAAGCTGCACTCTCAAAGAGAATGATGGGAAAGTGTTAATGATCCGCCCACATCTGTTTGATTCCTACTGGGATGTGAGATTTCCAGGCTCCTCAGGGTGCTGTTTAGAAGGGGAAGAACAGTGGGCTTCGAATATGCAATGTGGATTATAGCTCTAGGTCTGTCCAATTCTGGCAGCACAACCTTAGGCATTCCACTAATTTCCCTGAGAGTCTCATCTGTAAAACCCAGCTAATGGTCTCTGCCATATAGATATAAATGGAGTAATTGATATTAGAGCATCTGGCCCAGTGCCTGGCACACAGCTGGAGCTTGAGCAGCCTTTGCTCTTCCATCTTTGGGGAGACTTCTGTAGTGTGTCTGCAATAGACACACATGTCAGGAATGCTGACCTAGGATACGGCTGTCCAGCTTCTGCTCTGCTTGCTTCTCTAGCAAGGGCTTGGTGGGCCACCAACTTTGACTAGAAACGAAGTCAGTCTTTACTGTTCAATAAATGAGCGTGGTTAGAAGAAGCATAAGCGTGTATGCTTGCCCCTCATGAACACAGATGCTGGAAGAGCTGACGGCACAGCCATATAGTAGTAAATCTGTTCTTGGTTGGCAATGCAAAGGAATTTGTTCAGAATTGCTCAGGTTTCCCTTAATTGTCCACCATGGTTAGATCATCTAGGACCTCGTTTATCTGGAAACGAGTTGCCTAGCAACTTCAGTAAATAAAACGAATTTCCCTCCACCAACACAGCAAAAATGGATATCATCACATCTGTGTACCCCAACGGATCAATCATTTACTCAAGCAACAGGACCCCAGCTCTTCAATCAGTGTCTTACATCTGAAGTTAAGTATAATTTTCATGAGAATAAATTTCTAACCCAGAGATCAGAAAAAATAAGTTAGAAGGGATGGTAGGCCCATTTTTCCTGTAACAAAAGCATTAGAGAGCATCGAGATGTATCTCTGGAATGCTGGGTGTTCTGAGAGGTGACAAAGTAATTTCAGAAGCAGTTGGAGCACTTTAGTGTGGCTGAAGAACACCCGCCAAACCTTATTGGAATTATACCGCTGTCTATGACCACATCCATTTGTGACTATAGCAAGCTCATCCAAGTTACCCAACAAGTTTCTAATGGAGCGTAAGCAGATAGATCACTGGTCAATTCATCTTAGTAATATTTTTCTTCTATATGCTTTATTATTTCTGGTTATTTTTGAATGAAATATGTCCTGTCATTGAAAATAGATGAGATGAAAAGATTCTTTTCCTAGTGGTGCTGGAGTTTGAGGCCATTAAAGTAACATCTTCAGTTTGTTTTGATTGTCTGCACAAGACAACAGCCTCTTTTTTTAAAAAAAATATCTTTTTCATCTGCTCGGAAACATTTTCTCCTCTTTCCTTGGTTTGATGCACAAATTCATTTCCACTATCTCTTTAGCACTAAGGAATCTGTGGACTTTGATTCAAACCCCTGGCAGGCTCCATCGTTACAGACTTAGATAGGAAGCCTTTCCAAATCTATTCTCATTTATAGGACATTCCTTCTATGCATGCACCTCCTGCCATTCACTGAGTATGTGTTAGTTTCCGTGGCTTGAATGTGAAAAGTCACAGATGGTGGCAGTGTTTTGGAAGGATGTGAAACCTTTAGGAGGTGGGGCCTACTGAGAGGAAATGGGCCAATGGGGTGTATCTCAGCCCCAGTTCCAGGCTGAACCCTCTGCTTCAGGATCTGCTGAGATGTGAAAAAGGGGCTTCATGCTCCTGTTGCCATAGCCACAACCCACCATGAATTCTGCCACATCTTCACTTCCATGACAGATTGTATTCCTCAAACCATGAGTCAAAACAAGTCAATCCTCCCTTAGGTCACTTCTTATCAAGTATTTAGTGATAGCAATGGTAAAAACATCTAATAAGAACAAAGACACTAAGAAGGGTAATCACTGTGATAAACATGAACAAGTGAGCTAAGCCTTTGGCACTGTTTTGCAGAAGAGTTTTTAAATTTGGACTTGAGAAGCCTTACAGCAGCATAAGCAGAGTCTAGGGAGTCATTCTAATGATGATACCAGCAGAAAGGTGGACAGAAAAGGTCAGGCTGATGGGGTTTCAGAGTAATATATGAACGCTAATAGGAATTAGGCTAGGAGTCATTCATAATTACTTTGTGAAAAAGTATCTGGCTATATTCGTCCTCAGAACTTGAGTGAGGTTGAGTCAAAAAGTAATGGACGAACTTTTTTAGGTGGGAGAAATTTCAAGACAGCATAGTATTTGGGTAGTGGCATGGTTACTGCTCATTGCGTTTAGCCAGGTTTACTGTGAAACATAAACCGGAACAGAAAGAGGTGGAAAGTGTACAGTTTGGCAAAGAGAGCAGAGGGTTCCACTGGGGAACAAACCAACTGTGAACAAAGCTGTCTGAATTGTTAAAGATAGTTGTATGGTTGAAGACAAAACGATTCATTCCTGCACTGGGATAAAAAGATTTGAAACTCTGAGAGCAAGACCCCAGCTGCCGAAAGTTTTTATGGTATCAAAATGCAAATTCATTAGAAAACAGAGTGCAAGCATAGAAACATCTGACCCAGGGGTCCTCTGCTTGAGCATAATCTCTCACAGAAGTGTGTTTGGGTCCAGCCACTAAGGAACACAGAGACTGCCGTTGCTATGGTAAAAGGTATATGGGGACATATACTTCAATATGGTACTTGACAGTAGCAGTCATGGGATGCAGGCTTGTAGGCACACAGAATGCAATAGCTGTGGGGTCTTAGAGGTTTGTGCAAGGGCCCCAGAAGAGTAAAGCAATTAGACCAAGCAATGGGTAGCATAGAGTTCCTGAGGACACCATGTACAATTGTGAAGCTAAGGCCTAAGTTGCAATGTAGGCCCTAGAGTATTGAAGATGCTGTGTTGTAAGAGCCCACTTGTTTGTTTCCCAGCTGCCCAGACTCCAGAAATAACCACACAGAAACTGTACTAATTAAATCACTGCTTGGCCCATTAGTTCTAACTTCTTATTGACTTGCTTTTACATCTTAATTTAACCTATTTCCATTATTTTATATTTTACCACGAGGTTTGTGGCCTACTGGCAAGGTTCTAGCATGTCTGTTTCCAGTGGTAGCTCCATGGCTTCTTCCTGACTCCACCTCCTTTCTTCCAGCATTCAGTTTAGTTTTCCCTGCCTGCTCTACTCTACCCTATCACAGGCCTAAGACAGTTTCTTTATTAACCAATGGTATTCACAGCATATAGATCCCACATCAATGCTGGGAGAAGCTGCAGGTATAGAGTGAAACTGACCCAAGAGAAAGTTCACAAATCCTACAGGCAGTAAAGCTACAGGGATGAGAATATACAAGCCTGTTGAATAATGCCAAGATAATGCCACTAAGAGCCCCAGGGTGGGATGGGAGGCTATAGGATTTAGTGTTTGTCTTACTGGTCTTCAGTCTTGGCATTGGTCCAGTATTTCCTTGTTATCCTCCTGTTCCCATATTTCTTAGGAATGGGAGTGGGGATGTTTACTTTATGCTCTTGTGTCCTGGAAGTATGTAACTTGTTTATATATTTATAGGGTTCCATAGTTAAGAGTTTGAGTCTTAGAAGGGACTTTGGATTTTGGGCTTTTGAATGGCATTCAAGGAACACACTGGGTGGGGTGCCATGTTGTACTACAAGATGGACATGATCCTTTGGGAGCTAGGGGTGGAATGTATGCAATTGAGT
Source organism: Microtus ochrogaster (assembly GCF_000317375.1). NCBI lineage: Eukaryota > Metazoa > Chordata > Mammalia > Rodentia > Cricetidae > Microtus > Microtus ochrogaster. The sequence goes on along the minus strand of NC_022033.1, from coordinate 16,918,964 downwards.
GTGACATACTCGCACCGGGTCATGTGTTGGAGCAGTTGATTTACAGAAGAGAGGAAGAGGCCACCTGGAGGAAGTGGGTCATTAGTGTGGATTGTATGGGTTATAGCTGGACTGTAGCTCCATTCTAATCTCTCTGTAGATAAGTAGCCTACTTGTCTGCTGCCATAGCTCCAAGGCACCATGAACTCAGCCATCCTTTCTCTACTGTGATGAGCTTGTACCCTTTCAGACTGTGCATTAAAACAAGTCCTACCTCCATTAACTTGATTCTTATGAGGTATTTCATCACATCAATGAGAAAAGCAATTAATAAAATACATCAAAACTTTGACTTTTTCATCAAGTCGTCCCTAAAACACCTTTGGGACAATCTTCCATTCTCCTTTGCTTTGGATGCCATATTTTATATGAAAAAAAAAATCCTGATCATTATGATTCAAGTTTTAAAAAGTAACAAAACTTTCCAACCCAAGCACCATATCTCATGCACATCTGAACTTCTGGAACTCATGAGAGCATCTGTGGCTACCGTGTTCCTGTGTGTGTGCTACTTACTCCCTTCAAGAGAAATGCTGCAGGGTGCCTGGAGGACCCTTGCTGCTTTACTTGTAGGTTTTCTGTGGGTGGAACTCAGGTCAAGGTCAAGCTTCTCCCAGAATTTAAGGCCCAAGACTATCCCTTCATTATTCTCTCTGAAGGTTGCGCTTCTCCAAGGGCTGCCTTTGGCTGGTTCTCTCCACTAGCTGCTGGACACCATCTCAGTACTGTGCTATGAGCTGGACTCTCTCATCCTTGTCTCTTCTCTCTGGTGTGGGTGTCTCACCCGTGCCTCTGACTGAGAGCTCTCATTGCTTGATCTTGTTTCTTCCATTAGTCATTGCATTATTCTAATGATATTTTGCTATATGGTTCTATTTTGGTGTCTGCATTTCAGACACTTAAGATTTACCCAGAAGCTGCTGCCTGCATGGTGGGTGACAAACATGCCAGTTAAATTGAGTTTCTGGTGTTTAGACTGATCACTAGACCTGGTTTTCAGAAGAAAGGGTTTTTTTTTGTTGTTTGTTTTTGTTTTTTGTTTCTTTTTTTTTTTTAGTATAGAGTTTTTTATAGTTATCATGGTACATGGAACAATACCTATATACCTATATCCCTCTTAAACAAGGGATATCTTTGGTGATGTGTGATTACCACTATATAATACAGAAGGGAGCCGACTGCTGATTACCACTCCAGCTATCCTCATTGAGTTGCTATAGCTATTTTGATTCTCCATCTTTGATGTCAGTGTGTTTCAGTACTAGACCTAGGAGGGATTTCCAAGATCACTCATTGGAAGATCTTTGGAGCGCATAACTACCCGGCACTGGTTGATGCATGGAATTCAGAGTTAGAGCGGCATGTTTTTGCTCAAGGTAAGAGCAGTTCTAGCTTATTTTACAGAGGACAAGCTGATTTGGTAACATCTTCAGCAGAGCTATTATGAAAAAGGAAATACAAGAAGCTAACCTATAATGACAGCGAAGGATTTCTTCAAAATAGTCAGGTGTGGATCCAACCCAAGTCCTTATTGCACCTTCTGGGTCCCCTGTCTGAGCTGTCACAGACACCAAGATTTCTGCAACTAATCAACACAACACATGGGAAAAGCTTAGATTTTTTTTTATGAGCTGGCTCACTCAATAGGGACCACATGCTGCTCATTTAATTGCTGATTTACCTTATGAGAGGATCGGAAGGGTAGGGACTTGAGAATGATGGTAGGTGTGAATTTGGTGGAGCCACTGGCTCTCTGCACATGAATGTTTAGGATTTGGAGACACTGGTCTTCTCCGCTTGTGTTGCTAATTCTCCACATGACTTGGGACAGAGTATTAAACCCCTCTAATGTTCAGTTGTTTACAAGGCTGGATAATGATACATTCTACCTCACTGCAGGGTGGTTACAAAAGTGTGAGGGTCTCCGTGAAAGCACTTTATAAATAACTGAGCACAGGGAAAGAGAAAATAGATTCCGATTTTTTTTCAGCAACAGTCTTTAGAAAGTTTGTCCACTGATTCAACGAGCATCTTCATAACAGTGTGTATATGTATCTATATTGTTTGTGTGTATACACACATGTACACATGTTATGCCACCTGAGTGGAGGTCAGAGAATAACTTGTATGAATATGTCTGTCTTTCCATTATGTGGGTTCCAGGGATTGAATTCAGGTTGCCAGTCTTAGTGGTAAGTGCTGTTACCTGTGCTGTTACCTGAGGAGCCATCTTACTGGCCCCAATCATGAGGCATTTTTTTTTAAATCATGAAAAGATACTGAGAACTGAGAAAAAATTTAACCTCACTTTTAGTGACCCCAAATTCCTAATAGTCATACTGTGTGATTCCTTTTGAGTGAGATGTATTATGGCAGCTGTGATGAAGCATCATTTCTAATGTAAGATACTGGTCCTATCTATCTATCTATCTATCTATCTATCTATCTATCTATCTATCTATCTATCTATCATCTATCGATCATCTGCCTTCTTTCTATCTAATATCTATTATCTATCTATCTATCATCTATCTATCTATCTATCTATCATCTATTATCTATCTACATCTATTATCTATCTATCTATCTATCATCTATCTATCTATCTATCATCTATCTATCTATCTATCTATCTATCTATCTATCATCTATCTATATCATCTATCTA
>NC_022033.1:16906398-16916064 GCF_000317375.1 Microtus ochrogaster | reverse complement strand
TCTATTCCTTTCCTCTTCCTCTGTTCAGAGCAGTCCTATGCCTCCAAGGAACAGAGATGAAGTTTTCAGTGAAACAACCCATAAGGAAATGAAACCTGTCTACAACTATTGTAAGGAGGCTGCTTGTTTGTCCCCAGCTGCTCAGCCCCGGAATAACCATATAGAAACTGTATTAATGAAATCACTGCTTGGCCTATTAGCTCTAACTTCTTATTGGCTAGTTCTTACATCTTATTTAACAAATTTCTATTAATCTGTGTATGGCCACATGGCTGTGACTTACTGGCAAGGTTCCATCTGGCATCTGTCTCTGACGGGGCTACATGGCTTCTCCCTGACTCCGCCTTCTTTCTCCAGCATTCAGTTTAGTTTTCCCTGCCTATCTCTGTTCTGCCCTGCTATAGGCTCAAAGCAGTTTCTTTATTCATTAACCAGTAAAAGCAACACATATACAGAAGGACTTCCCATGTCGTACAACTGCCAGGATAAGCCTGGATGTTGACCTTCCACCTCCAGTGGAGACTGGTGGTAACTGCAGATACTGCAACATTTCTTTTTGTTTGTCTTTTTGAGACAGAGTCTCTCTGTGTTGCTTTGGAGCCTGTCCTGGAAATCTTTCTGTAGACCAGGCTAGACCTCAAATTCACAGAGATCCACCTGCTTCTGCCTCCCGAGTACTAGGATTAAAGGTGTGCACCATCATCGCCAGGACCTGCCTGGCATCTTGACTGTACAGATATCTTTCACCAGAATCACCAAGTTAAGCTGCTCCAAAATTCCTAGCCCCCCGCAACATGTGTCTAGATGTGGGTTAGTACAGAGAGAAGAGACAGGAGGCTTTGGAAATAAGCTACTGTGTACCATGAGGTGTTCAGTTAGGAGGTCAGACTTTCCTATGGTGTCACTTCTTAGAGATGCAGTAGGTCAGCTAAAGGAAAACACACAAAGTTCAAGAATCTGTAAAGTCCTTAGAATCCCAGACTCTTTAGGCCTATAAATTTATCAGCCTTCCCTGCAATTGATTACAAGGCTACACTCCTCTCTGCCTCAGGGATTTTTATGCTATTCTTCCTCCAATCATTCTTTATTGGTGCTAATGTTATAATAAAATGCAATGCATGTAGCTTATTGCATGATTATGGGACTAACTGGAGACTTATCGGACACTGTGCTCCACCCAGACTCAGGCAAAGCTTCGGAAAATGGCAGTGCTTCATGTCACGGATGTAAAAAATGAATCTTGAGTGGACCTTTGCCCTCTTTCAAGCAGCTTGTTAAAGGCCCTGACCTCATTTGCAGCCTAGCGATGGTTATAATGCAGAGGTTAAGAAGGAAGTTTCCGAAATCAGAGAGGCTTAGGCTCAGTTCACTTCCAAGCTCACGTGGTGGTTGGTGATGTTCATTTCTTTCCAGGATGTTGGCTGAGGGCATCAGGTTCTTGCTGATTGACTAGGACCATCCTGTCCTCAGTTCTCAACCCTGTGGACATTTCCAGCTGCTGCGTCAGGGTAACCACAAAAGAACTGGAGCGAGTGTCTGAGGGGGAGAGGGGACAGAAAAAAGGGGGAGAAGAGAAAAAGGGAGGATAGAGTCTTGTTTTTGGTAACTTAATTTCAGAAGTGGCACTCAACCTTTTTGTTATTCTATTCATTGGAAGCAAGATATTAAATCTAGCCCACAATCAAGGGGAGGGGCTTGCATAAAAATTATACAAGAGAAGAAATAACAGATCATCATGGATCATGTCGGGAGCTATCTACTGCACTAGGGTTGCATAATCTGCATATGTGAATACCCTACAGTGAGATGGTTGAGATATTGTCAGCATATCTATTAATAGCAATGATTAGTATCTATGAAGGATGAAACCTCCCACCTGGCTCCATGATATTCCATGGTAGAGGTTCACGCTTGTGTTTATTATACTGATATTGGTACATTGACATTCTGGCTAAAAGTTGTGAACCTCATTATGACAAGGGTCCTTGTGTGGAATTCTTTCCATGGTATAGACAGTTACCAGGGAGAGAGAGAGACAGTCTCAACCTCTGTGTAGATGTTAAGCATGGTAGCCTTTCAATTATATTTTCTTCCTGAATTATGTGTGTGGGTTGTATATTAACAGACAGGATTGTTTGAGATAATTTACATGGCTTCATGGTGGGTGACCTGTTATACTGAAAACTTCTGAGAAGTGCAAATTATTTGAGAATACTACTTTGTTTTGGTTCATATTTTTCTTTAAATTTTATTTATTTATTTATTAAGATTTCTGTCTCTTCCCCAGCACCGCCTCCCATTTTCCTCCCCCTTCCCCAATCAAGTCCCCCTCCCTCGTCAGCCCAAAGAGCAATCAGGGTTCCCTGTCCTGTGGGAAGTCCAAGGACCACCCACTTCCATCCAGGTCTAGTAAGGTGAGCATCCAAACTGCCTAGGCTCCCATAAAGCCAATACGTGCAGTAGGATACTACCTCTTTGGACATAAAAAAATATGAACTCAAGAACAATGGTTCATATTTTTTTATGTCCAAAGAGGTAGTATGAGTATATTGAGGGCCAGAGCAGTTTAGTTCTTAAAGCCTTGGAGACTCTGACAATGGCCATTTGCTCCACTCAGGATCTTTTTCGCACGATCACTCAGCTCATCCTTAGCTCCTTGAATTCCCATCTAGTAGGAGCTTTAGGACCTTGAATGGGGAATGATTCTAGAGCTGACTCAAGGGTAAGGGTTCCATGAGATGTTGGTAACCCTGTATTCTAAAGTAGGGTTTAGAGGTTAGGTCTTTGTTTCCAGCTACGCTATACAAAACCCAGATCTAATACATTTTACAAGAGGCCTGTGTTCTACTGGGGGCAGGGGAAACTAACTAAGACAACATGTAGATTTTCATCTGCTGTATCAGAGTCCCCACTTACCTCTCAGTGCAATGTTCCCTTAACCTCGGGCCTCAGTTACTGTGTGTTATCTTGGTTGGCTTCATCTAACCTGAACGACAACCCAAGTATAAACTGTTGACTCTGAGTAACTGAGCACCACCGAAATGAAGCAATCTCAGCAAGTTCTGGGATTTTAATCCTATTATGATCTAAATTCTAGGCTGTTTCAAAAACATAACTCAATCCCAGGTCACCTGGACCCGAATAATCACATAAAAACTATATTAATTACAATGCTGTTTGTCTATTAGCTTAGGCATATTCCTAGCTAGCTCTTACATCTTAAATTAATTCATTTCTATTATTTAATATTTTACCATGAGGCTTGTGGTTTTATTGTTGTTGGGGGGCTATGTGGCGTCTTTCTCCTTTGGAAGCTACAACGCATCTCCTTGACTCTGCCTACTTTCTCCCTGTATTTAGTTTAGTTTTTCCACCTACCTATATTCTGCCCTGCCATAGGCCAAAGAAGCTTCTTTATTAATCAATGGTAATAAAACATATTCATAGCATACAGAGGGGAATCCCGCATCATCTGTGCAAGGAGACAGGCTAAGAGAAATGACACCTGTTTTGCTCTTTCATACGTCATAGTTTGAATCTGAGATGTCTTTCATAGTCTCAAGCTCTGTGTGATCATTCCCTGAATGGCGGTGCTGTTTTAGGAGGCTATGGAGTCTTTCAGAGGAAGGGCCCTCCTGGCAAAAGAATGTCTTTTTTTAACTTATTGAAGAATTTCAAACCTTATAATAATGGTTGAATTAATTTATACACCCATGGACAGCATATTAGTGCTTGAGTTGTTCCCCCTTGCTACAGCTTTGCCAGGGTTTGCTTTTGTTCGTTGCCAATTCATGGGGCTTGCCTATTCATGCTTTGTTTTGTACTTCCTTCCTTTCTTTCTTCCTTCTTTCCTTTCTTTCTCATGTATTTATATGCATACCTGTGAATATAGCGTATATACAGGTGTGTGCATGTGTGTATGTATTTATATGTGCACATATCTGTGTATGTGTGTAGAGGCCAGAAGTGTCTTGCACTGTCACCCCCTGCCTCATTTCCAGAAATGGTCTGTTACTGAACCTGACCCTGGACTGTGGCCTGCAAAGTGCTGTGATCCTCTGCCTCTGCCCCTTTATAATGCTTGGGTATCAGCCATGCATATGACCATGTCAATCAAACTTTTTGTATTAGCTCTGGGATCCAGACTCAAATCCTTAATTTTACACAGCAAACTCATACATTCTTTCTCACTGAGAATCTCTGGCACTTTGCTTTGTATTTTCTTAAGGATTTGTGGGAGATGCTTTATATACCACATCTTTACACGCCACAAGAACCACCTTCAAGTCCAGTCATGGGGGCATGAGAGACAGATTATGTAATCAGGGTCAACTTCCACCCATTAGCAGAGCCACTTTGGGCATACTTGTCCTTAGTCTTACATGTAGAGTTTGATAAGGATAGGATGCTAGTGTCTTTTCTGGTCTAAGCAGGGAAATTTGGGATCCACTTAACTAAATTCCCCCTTTGGGTTTCTCTGGGGTTCCCCAAATCTATTGAATACAACAGAAGTCTAATTGTGTGAATGGAGAGGGCTCAACACCTCCAAAGGTGCCTCGAGGATGTCTAATTTGCTTTTTCTTGTGATCCTCACAGGAAAACCATCAGGGCCAGTTTTGTGGTTCACGATGAAATGTCATTGAGATATTTCAAGAAATGAGTGCAAAACAGTTCAAATTGAGAACTCAGTTTCTTAGCAATAACATGTGTTTAATTTAATGTGTTTGGAAGAAAACATCCTAAATTATAGGAAAGTGTGATGATCATGATTTGACATAAATATATCAACAAAGACTAAATGTAGTTACAGGAATCAGAAAAGCCTGCTTCGCATTCTGCCTAGGTATCTTCCATATCTGGCAAAGACATAGGACCACACTGACCTGCTCTCCTGGGTCCCAGCCTGCTATGATGCAATGTAATTCCCCTTTGAGCTCTTGATACTTGGAGGAGGGGTTTTCAGTTGCATCTGGTACTAGGACGTTTCTGGTGGGCCAAACTATAAACTTGGTCAGAATATTTAGGAGTACTGTTCATATTTCTATGATAGGAATCTCAGTTATAGGTATGTCAATATTTTGTTCTGCTGGCACCTTTGGGTCATGTCTCTGTGTTGCTCTTAGATGATTGTCCCCTTTAACTGAGACTCTGCTATCCATTAGTGTTGAATGAGCCCAACCTGCATGCCTCCATTCCTATCTTCTGCATCCAGCTATGTAATGTTCTGGGTATAACAGGGCCATTGGTCTTGTTCTTAGAGACTTCTAAGGACTGAGTAGTGTCTGTTATCTGCAATAGTTAGAAGAACCTGTGTCAGCAGTTGGTATTGGGAAGCACACTTGGAATGCTGGACATGATGTATAGTTCTTCCCACCTAGGGGGAGGTCACAGGTTAAGTGGCAATTTCTTCAAATTGCATTTTCAGTTCTTTACTTGTGTTTTTTTTTCCCTCTTACTTTCTTCTGCTTTAATACCTTGTCCAGACAGCCAGGAGCCTAGTGATACATTGCATTGTTCAGCACTTTACAATTTATTTAGTAAAACACTTTTACATATATTAAAGGGCAGTGGCTTAGAACATAGACCTTGAAGGCATGCTGCCTAAATTCAAATCATGGCTCTGCCAGTGCTGGCTGTATAACCTTGGGTAATTCAATCTTTCAGGTCTCAGGTTTCCAGAAAATGAAGTAAAAATATAACCACATTATTTGGTGGATAATTTAATATATGTAAAGTGCTAAGTATAAGATGAACACATAGTAGGGCCACATGTTTTTTAGTATTCATTATTGCTGTAACTACTACTTTATTCCTATGCCCATTTGTTTACATGGATGGTATAGTCCAAATTGCCATGGATTTTTAGCACCTCTCTGCCTGTGTACATCCTCTAAGCCCCCATTCTAACACTGGAGGTGATCCTAGATGCCCCTTGACCTGCATTTATCAACAAGTGTCACAGGTCCCATCCTGTACTACTGATGGTTGTGTCACAGTCCTGCCAGGTGATGCTCTATGCTGTCTCTCCATACTATCTGTCCCTCTGCTCACCCAGGTGCGGCAGCTCTCCAGGAACTATTTCAATACCTCTAGGCTGCAGAGTGTCCGTGTAAAGCTGGAAGAAGGGCTTTCCTTGAATTGGCTTTATATTCTTGACACAGGACTTAGACCCTCTACAAACAAAGTCTACCCCACCAAGCATTGGTGAGCCCTGGAGAGTTTCTTGGAGGTTAGTACGGTTGCATCCATGCAGCAAACACACCTAATAAACTAAGCATTATTTATCCTGGTATCATTCATTCCCTTTCCAAGGATTCTCCCTTCGGGTATTTGTCAGCCTGACTCCTCTTTCTTTATCTCTCCTCGTTGTCACAGTCACTTCTGTCTTTTGTGTTATCTTCAGAATCTTGCTTACACTGGCTGCTAGGTGCGCAGCAGCCCATTAGATCTGTTCTCTGTCAGGGAAAGCACTTTCATCAGACCAGATGCTGCAAAGTTAAATGCTGATGTCTTCATGTGTTGCATGAAATAAGGTACCTCTCCTCAGGGACATTATCTTGCTAACCCATTGTATCAATTTTAAAACACATCAATGTTTTTATCTCCACAGATATTTGGATTATTTTATGATTCCCAGAGCTTGTTGCTATGTGAATTTTCCCAGAGAGAAGTAGACAAATGTCCTTGACCCCAGACAAGGCATTGATCACAGACCAAAGAAAAGATTCTTCACTTATCTTGGCCAACCAAGTTGCTTCTTGTAGAAGTCAAGGGGTTATTTATAGAAATATGGATAACTCAGAGGCAGGTGCCTCACCAAAAAGCATAGCCTGCCTGGAGGGTGACTCATGAGAGCTGAATGCCTGGAGTTCTTGAAGAATTTTAGATAGCTGTGCTAGTCAGAGAGTCTCATCTCTGCAGCAATTGTTGCTGCTTTTGTAACTGTGCAGAGGGCTCTTGGAAATCTTGTAGGCTTCAGGACCTTCTTGGACAATGTAGGTTTTATTCACTTCTTGGATCTTATGAGCTTCCCCCTCCTTCAAGGAGAGAACGTTTCAATTAGGAGGGAATAGCTACAGAACACTTTGACCAGGACCACAGTCCTCACAACTGAACAGGTACCTGCACAGGACAGCTAATCACCTGGCTCAAGCAGTCTCTTTAACGTACCTTACAAGTCTTTCTTAAGCTGTATTTGCCCTTTGAGGATATCTGAAGCAGAATAAACATGACATCTCCCTTTAAGAGAACTCTGCCAAATATATGGTTCTAGGTTACCAAAGCTCACTGCATTTTAAAGAAATGTATGTGAGACACAGGCCCTGAGAATGTGCATCATGACCACTTCCATGGGTCGACCTATCTTAAAAGAAATTGGTCGATCTGACTGGACCCAATCATTGTACATTACTTCTCATAGTGTATACACAGAACCCCCATTGCCTGGGAAATGTGCAAAAAAAAAAGTCTAGGCTTTTTTAAATTCTACCAAATCAAGTCAAGAGTCTGGAGAAGTGCAAACAAAGACTCTGAATCCCTCTGATGCTGGTGATGATACCCAGGGCCTCAAGATAGGCAAGTGTTCTTCCACGCAACTATGCTCTCAGCTCAAGAATGTGAGGGTTTTAAAAATAAAGTCAAGTAAAAAAAAAATTAGTGCCTCATGTAATCAAGGCTAGCCTCAAACTTTCTATGTAGTAGAGAGTGACTTTGAAATTCTGATTCCTTTCCCTTCACTCCTCCATGCTAGGGTTATAGGTGGATACCCTACGCCTGGTTTATAAAGTGCTAGGAATTAAACACAAGGCCTTGTGTACATTAGGCAAGCAGTCTATCAATGGAGCTACATCTCTAGCTCAAGAGACCATACTGAGGTCTGTGACACATGCTGATGCCAGAGCCCCTGTGAATGTCCATGGTCCTTGCTGTCACCACCATGTGGAAGTCCATGATCTATACTCCAGTTGACTGTAAAGGGCAAGGAAGTTACTTTTTCAGTGCTGTTGATGACTGCAGACTCACAGTTGAAAAAGAGGAACCTAGAAGGTTTCTGTGACAACCCTGCTGCCCCCCTCCTGTTAGGAGAGCTCGATCCATTAAGTCAATGACATTTGGACAGACTGTGGGTTATCACTTAACCTTCCCCCCAAAGGAACAGCCTAGACAGGAAACAACTGAAGATATCTCTTAAAAATTGTGATTTCAGGATGTTGAAGTGTAGCTTTCCACAACTGAGAGCTTCTGGCAGGGATATGCTATGCTGTATGAACTGGACATGCAGGACCCACAGAAAAATGACTGCTAAACTTGCCTAAAGGTGAGACCATCCTTCAGGGTTCCTGCTTCATGAAAGAGTCTGCCAGATATTCTGCAGGACACAGATGGACTTTGCCTTTAAAGGCAGAACAGATCTTCAAATTTCCTGCTTCAAAAAAAAAAAACTTGAAAAAAGCCGGGTGGTGGCGGCTCATGCCTCTAATCCCAGCACTCGGGAGGCAGAGGCAGGCAGATCTCTGTGAGTTCGAGGCCAGCCTGGTCTACAAGAGCTAGTTCTGGGACGGGCACCAAAGCTACAGAGAAACCCTGTCTCAAAGAAAAAAAAATTTCCTGCTTCATGGAAAAGTCTGGCAGATACTATGGGCTTGTAGGCTGAAGATGGATGCTCTAATGATACAGAAGAACTTTGGATGACTGTCCAGGCAGCAAGATGTTTCTGTCAACTATAGAGTTTTGGAAATTGCTTCCAATGTACTTCTTGTTAACTTAGGTAATATTATATACTTCTGGGGTCTTTGATGAAGTTGAAGGATAGAAAGTTATAATCATAGTTTTCCTTAGTTATGATAAAAGATAAATAAATATAAATATTGTAACCATAATTCTTGCTTAATACCTGTTTTGTTATATGTGAATTTACTATGTTAAAGTTAAAACCTTTCTTTTTTTATTTAGACAAAAAAGGAGAGGTGATGTGGAATTCCCCCTCTGTATGCTGTGAATATGTTTTATTGCCATTAGTTAATAAAGAAGCTGCTTTTGGCCAATGGCTTAACAGAATAGAGCTAGGCAGGAAAACTAAACTGAATGCTGGGAGAAAGTAGGCGGGGTCAGGGAAGCCATGTAGCCATAGTCAGAGACACACACCTCTGGAGACAGATGCCTCCATCAAAACTTTGCCAGTAGGCCACAACCTCGTGGTGATACACAGAGTAATGGAGATGGGTTAGTTTAGGATATAAGAGCTAGCGCTAGCTTAAGCTATTGGCTAAACGGTATTGCAAATAATAAAGTTTCTGAGTGATTATTTCATGATCTGGGCAGGTGGAAATGAAGGAGCAGCCTCCCTGAAGAGGTGCGGGTAGGGAAGGGCTCAGTTTTCTTTAGGAAACTGGCCACTGGGAGTTTTATTTATTTATTTTTATTTTGTGTGCATTGGCGTTTGGCCTATATGTGTGTGTGAGGGTGCCAGATCTGCTGGAATTGGAGCTATACAGTTGTGAGCTGCCATGTGGATGCCGGGGATTGAACCCAGGTCCTCTGGAAGAGCAGCTGGTTCTCTTAACCACTGAGCCACCTCTCCATCCCCCTTCTTCCCTTTTGTGTGTGTTTGAGGAGGTTATAGGGTGGGGGCAGACATGGGAGGACTGGGAAGTGAGTATGAATGGC
>NC_022033.1:16876280-16905583 GCF_000317375.1 Microtus ochrogaster | reverse complement strand
CACCTCTCCATCCCCCTTCTTCCCTTTTGTGTGTGTTTGAGGAGGTTATAGGGTGGGGGCAGACATGGGAGGACTGGGAAGTGAGTATGAATGGGATGTGCGTGATGTGAAATTCCCAACTAATCAATAAAAACGTTATGTTGAAAAAAAAGAATCTTAATTTTTAAGCAAAAGCCAAAGTAATATTCTCCATTGTATTTTTGGACACACTGTTGTAGACACAACCTTCCTTTAAGGAGGCATCTTAATTATATTTCTTGTGTAAATGATATTGGCCATGTTTTCCTCCTGATGAACCCATAAGATAATCCATTTCCCAGCTTTCTTTGCAATTATATAGGATTTGTAATCTTCTTTAGCGATTGGACTTTATGGAGATAAGTTGCAACACATTTGGGCTGAAATGCAGAGTAGAGGAGAATAAGGTGAGGCCCCTGTGCTCTCCCTTTGCCCCTATGTGGTGACCCAGGAAGTCATGTGCTCCAGGTTGTGCAGGTACGAGATGCTGACGTTTCTAACTAGCTGGCTTCCTAGGTGACTATATGGAGCAGAGCCCCCTTGATGGACCACTGTGGACAAGCATTGCAACTGAGAAATGGACATCTGCTCTGCTAAGCCACTGACTTCAGGATTATTTTTTTTTATCACAACAAAGTCTAGTTTTATCCTTACCAATGCACAAGCCAATATGATCATCTTTCAACCAAGTGGGGCAATTGATTTATTCATCATCAAGTAGTTTAAGGAGATTTGTTTTAAGCTCCAGTGGCAGTTGCCAGAGAAACCAGATACGACAGCAGTGGACAGGGCAAGGATGAGGGTGAGCAATGGAAAAGGCCCAACCTGTTCATCTCAGCCTTGTGGCGGAGAGATCTTCACTTTAAAGGAACAAATAAAACTGATTTGTAATCTCGCCTCTCATTCATGTCAACGAAGTCTTACTGAGATCCACATGTCAAAACCAGGCACTAGGACAGAGGGATCAACAGAACAGCTGTTGTCCTCCTCCTGGGGATGGTCACCATGAACTGAAGAGACAGATGAATAAGGACAACAGAGAGTGTTTGGTTTCCAGGCTGAAAAGTGGGCCAAGGGCTTTGGAGCCTGGATAGAAAAGAGGCCTTCTCAGTATCCTTGGCAGATGGCTATTGTAAAAACATCAAACCCAGATGATGTTTGGAGAAGAACTAGGTACTGGGAATGGATGCCCTAAATGGTTGATGATCTGTAATTGGATTTTATGAACACTTTAAGCTTGGGCCTGTTCTGGTTTCCAGATGAAGTCATTCCAGACACACGCCATCTGAAAGAACACGTATACGGTGCTGGTCCTGGTGCCCAGTCTAGTGCTTAGTTATGGGAAATACTTGGTAAAGGTCAGGTCTTGTTTCTCCAACTCTGCTGGCCAGGGTTAAATTTTGGGAATGGCCACAAGCAGGGAGAAGATAGAAAGCTCTATAATGAAGAGTTGATAAAACAATCACAATTATAATCCATTTTTTGATAGCCCTATCTGGCCTGGAATTCACTGTGTAGACCAGGCTGGCATCAAATTCAGAGATATGCCTGCTTCTACATCCTAGGTGGTGGGATTGAGGGCGAGGGCATGTGTCACCACATTGGTGGCCTTAGACACGACCTATAAGAACTCCATTAATCCTTACAAAGACCCCCAATGAGAGACGTGGTTATATTCATATTCTATTGCTGCTGTCAAATCACCATGGTCTTGGTGGCTTATATCAACACAAATTTATTACATTGAAAATCTAAGATAAGGAGCCTGATGTGCTCCCACTAAGGAGTAAGCAGTCAGCCATCTGTAGAAGCTAAAGGGGAAGGCACATTTCCCCTTCCCCAGCTTCTAGAAACTGCCTACAAGCTCCTTGTTCTTTCTATCTTTAAAGCCGTCTTCCCTCTTCACTTCTTCACTGTTGAAAGATGGCCACAATTACACTGGATCCACTTGGACCACTCCCTGCAGGCTCAGTAATCTGATTAGCAAACTTTCGACCTTAGTTCGTTACAATGTACCCTAACAGACCCTGGGGATAAGAACGTTTCCAGGTCATCATTAGTGAATGCTGTTAAAGTGGGATGAACTGTTGGTGGAGACTAAGGCCTCTCTGTTATCGTGAAAGTGAGCACAGAGTATTTAACATTCAATGGGAGAAACAATGCCATAGAGAGGCTCCCAGAAAACACAATGGAGTATGCACAAGTGATTGCGTGCATATGTGCATGTGTGTATGTGTGCATCTGTGTGTGTATGTGTGTGTGTGTGTGTGTGTGTGTGTGTGTGTGAGAGAGAGAGAGAGAGAGAGAGAGAGAGAGAGAGAGAGAGAGAGAGAGGTGCTAGGAAAGAATGTTATGTGCTAATGAAGAATTGCAGCTTACATTCATGACTGGCCAAAAATGAACCCATTGGTCAATTCTCATTGCCTATTAGTTGATCAGAATCTTCAGTTAGGTCTCAGGAAGGTCTCTTGTCCTGTGGTCACCTGCTTATCTGCTCCAGCTGTTTGGAGCCAGTGTGGAACCACGCAGTGCAGTGTCTCTCCAAGGGGAAAGGTGTTTTTATTTTTATTTGTTTATTTTTTTCCCAGCACAGTTATTGCTCCCAAATCTCAGATGAGCTGCCTGAGGATAAGATAGCTGTCACCTGGACTGTGAACAGCGACAGAGGAGTCAGCCATGAAGAAGCAGATGCTGAGCCCGTTGTCTTAATCATTTCACTCTGGAGCTAATGCTCAGGCCTGGCTAATCTTCTTATCCACACGCGTGTGCTAAGGGAAGAGGCTGCAGGTGAGGAGCTCTGTAATGCGCTTGGTGGGCATTAGGAGGCTCAGCTGGGAGAAGCAGTGTGCATCTTGCCAGGAGTTTTGGGACAATGCATTTCCTCAGAGAATGGGGATATCTGTGGATAAAACTCACCGACCATTAGGCATCGCCTATCTCAGCAGAGAACATGATCAGCTTCTGACATTAACCCCGGGGCAGGGAAGAGCAGCTCATTAAGTTCTGGCGGGGATGCTGACAGTTGCAGATATGCGGCCATGTTTATGAACAACTTACAGTGGGGACCAGTGACACCTCATTACAGGCACCCATCAAGGGCTGTTCTTCCTTCCTCATCTCCCACCAGCATTCTTTCAGTGTGGATCCTGCAATTAAAACCTGTATTGACCCTTGGCCAGTTCGCTTTGTTAGGCTGAGAAAGACTGTTACTGGTTACATGTGCGCATCAAAAAGGGTGCTGTATGCATCAAAAAGGGTGCTGTACGCATCAAAAAGGGTATTGTATGAAAGTGTGTGTGTAAGCGTGTTGGGGGTAGGTTAGGAGGGGGGTTACAGAATTCCTGAATCTGCCTGAAGCAACAGAAGTGTGCCCGAGGGACCCAGCACCTCTCTGATAGAGTCCTCATTTCCTCTAGGTAGCCATGGTAGCTGATCCCAGCGTTCTGTGCAATGAGATAAAGCTCTTGATACTGTCAGAATGTCATATAAATTGGCACATGTATGCTTGACATTGACTTATGTCATCTTGACTAATTCTTACATCAGCCTTGCCAAAGTTCTCCAATCTGAAAATAGTGTGGACAAGTAACTTGTTGGGATCAGCATAGCCCATCAATGTTTGCTCTAAGTGTCCGTTACTATCTTAGCTATACAGCAGCATTGAGACCAGGACTGGGACACAATGGGGTGGGGAGAGGGTACTAAGCCCAGCCTTGTTCTCTCCCACAGTGATGCCTGGAGAGAGAGAGAGGCATGGGTTTTGGTTGAGGATGTGTACCACTTCTAGGGTGTGGTCCCAGAGCTAATCAACTTCAGGGTCCAGGACTCTTCTAAAGCTAGACTACCAGGACCTTCCATCCAGCTTGTCACATATTCTGATCACATGACCAGCCCCCTTGCACTGTTCCATGGCCATCTGGTGATGTATATTGGCTTCCTTTGCCCATTCTCTGTGGAAAGCTAATGTGGATAGGTAGTGTGGTTCCCCAAAGTGAATTTAAAATTGGGATTTATGAGAAAAATCCACATCCTCTAGTTCTGGACATGGACAAAATCCTATAAAAATCACTTTTCCGGATGACAGTGGGTCCTTGTGACCCTGTAGGCTCATGACTGTTACCTTTATACACTGAGGAAAGGCTTCACATTTTAACTGATGACTGTTTCTGGGACTCTCTCTGAACTCTGTAAACTTCTCTTAACCATGTTTTCCCAGTGTTTACAGTCATTGTTCAGGGCCTTGCTCTGGAGAAGATGGGAATGAAAATTTCAAAATTCAAATTTCAAAATCTGGCCCAGGAGATCACAGTAGGAGGCAGGGTAGAAGTCCTGAGGGGTTCCAACCTATGTGGCTCTTCCTTGCTAAAACCAGCAACAGCAAACAACACTCCAGAGAAAGGGAGCATTCTGAAGGGGTTAAGAAAAGGCCCAGCAGGATTCACAACCAAATCAGTGCTTGGTTGTTTTCTTGGTGGGAAGTCAGCCCTTCTTATAGGCTCACAATCTGGTTCTGCCATGGAAGCGTTTTAAAGCATGCCTCTGAACTCTCTGACGCTCCTTCCACTGAAAGGTAGGGTCTGTGTCCCTTCTCTCTGAACCATGGTTGACCTAAGTGACTGGTTTACTGGCAGAGTAGGATGAAGGCGAAGCCATGTGGTTTTCACAGTGACAATTTCTTTCCTGGTTCTTCTGAGACACTCATATTTGTGCCTTGAGCCACTGTGTAAGAAAGCCAAGGCTACCATGTTGTGGGGGAGTTCAGGACAACCGTCATAATTAACATCAGACACGTAAGTAAGATGCCTCCAGGTGATACCAATCACTAATAACCTGATCTTTTGCCTTCCAGAGTTCCCAATTAAAGCCCCAGCTATCAAGGAACAGAGATCATTCACCATCCTTCTCTTTGTAGAGTGCATGAACATAACAAAATGCCACTAAATTTTAGGACAGGTAGTTTGTTACTTAGCAATCAAACCATAAGCCCCTCTGTTAATGCCTTAACAACTGCCAGGCGGTAGACAAGTTCAACAAACAGACTTTAGATAGGAAGTCTATAAACACAACTTCTAAAAACCATCTGCCTCAAAATTGTCACTCCCCAACCCAAACTAATAATGCTTCCCTTTCCCCAAGGTATTCTTCAAAGTGAGTTCTTGGGGACTTTGGAAAATGCAGATGACCAGACCCAAAGTAAACATTTTCTGGTGGGGCCTTGACTCAGAAATATATACTTTCCACAAGTACTACCACCATCCCAAGGGATTCTGAGACTCTCCACGTGGGATTTCAGGGCTGAGGAGAAACTCAGAAGTGCCCTGGGCAATTTCATCCTAAAGAAAGGGAAGGGAAGGCTGGCAATTATAATCCATTTGCAAGTTGACAAAGGCACAGCAGGAGGAAGGCCAATGTTCCCTGTGTGGTGCTCCTCCTAAGTCTTCATTAATTATAATTTAGAGGTCTCTGTGACCCCCACCAGCCTTCTTTACTCAGGCAGCCTCATGTTGTAGGTCCACATGGAATGAACGGCTCTGAGCCCCCATCTGCAGGCCCAATGTGGATTCTTTCCCCCATATCCTATCACCAAATTCTCCAAACCCTCCTCCAGTGTTTAATGAACACCCCAAATAGCCTTCTCTCACTATCACTATGTGGGTCTCAACAATGTCCGTTTGCCATTTCTGCCTTTGAACAACTCTCCTGTGAGTGGGAGAGAGACATGTCCCCTTTTATTGATCTCTGGAAGAGCAGTTTTTGCTGCGTGGGACACCTGATCTCCTCAAGAGAACGGACATCTTTCTCAAACACCCACTTTCATACAAGCATGAGTTTTAAGTTCTAGGTAGACAGAATGGGCAATCTCTTTTAGCAACTTGACCGGATTTAAAAGAGGCACTCCGTCTATGTGTGTCTATGGGGATATTTCTGGACGTCTGAGGAAGAAAGACTGTCCTGAGTGTGGGTGACCCTTTACCCTGGATAGGGTCCTGCATGGGATTAACGGATAAAGCCAGAGGTGCTGGCATTCTCATTTCTCTGCTCCTGCCCTGCCCTGATATGAACTTGCTGCCCCGTCATGCCTTTCCAGCCATGGTAGACCAAACCCTCTGAAAGGTGAGCTAAAATAGCACGTTTCATTTGTTTGTGTCTGATATTTTGGTCGCAGTTGATGGAAAGGAACTCACAAGCCATATTTTCTTATTTGAATACTGAGTGTCTGCTTGCCTTGGGTCACAAATCTGGGAATAGGAGGGCTCAGCTTTGAACTCAAGAACTCTTTCTGCGTTCTGTGTTTTCAACGGTTCTGGGATCTGTACACTGGGAAGTTTCCCTATGTAGACACGGAATCATGGTGGTGTGCCCCTCATCCAGCTCCTTCATTTGTGTGTGTGTGTGTGTGTGTGTGGGAGGCACATGTTCGTGTGTAGACAAACTTGGAAGTCATTTCTAGGTGCTGTTCACTGTATTGCTTTTGAGACAGGGGTCTTCAGCAGCCCATAGCTTCCGATTAAGCCAGACTAGCTGGCTAGTGGACCCATACACTCACCTGTCTTTGTCTCCTCAGTGTTGGGTTACAGGCTCGCGCCATCACTCCTGGCTTGCTCATGCCGGTTTTGGACACCAAGCCTTCGTTCTTCTACTCACAGACAAGCACTGTACCAATGGAGATATTTTCTTAGTCACCATTTTTCTACAGCTTCGACACAGTGTGCCCTCTGGCCCCCAGCATCCCAGTGACTTCTCTTTGTGAAGAATTACATCAATTTCTAGCTGTAAGTTGAATTTAGTTGTCTATTTAATTACACGGAGAGACATTTCGGGGGCGGCGGCTGGAGCTCTGGGAGGATCAGAAGATGCTCATGGTCCTGAATCACAGAGGAGCGTGTGGGCTGAGCTGCAGCGCTGGGCTTAGAGCAAGGCCTACTGTGCCCATGATTGAGTCACTGTGCCCCTGAGAGAGACCCGCCAGTTATTACTGACACACCAAAAGCAGGGCTTTGAGCTGTGGGTGATCCAAAAACACAAATTTATGAAAATAGCACTCCCTGTTGAGAAGCGCCAGCTCAACTAGGCGGAGAAAAGCCCGCATCAATGCCACCTGGCGAGAAGTAAATGGGAGAAGGATAGCTCGCCTAGCTCCTGTAAATGCATCACACAGGCGAGGAGCTGAGATTATTTACAAGATGCTGAGCTGAGAAATGCACTGATTCTATCATAGCATCGCCAGACACTATGACACTACTGGGGCCACAGTCTGAGTCCTTGCTGGTCACTTACTCTGGATCAGAAGTGATCAGGGTCTGGGCTCCAGTGAGAAGGGCGTGGGAGGCGGATTGACTCCTGCTGTTTTGTTCAGGTTCCTGCAAGCATAGAGGTTTAGATGCAAGACTGGGTGTAGAAGTTTGGGGTGGTGACCTCAGCCAGCATGGTAGGGAAATGGTAAGTGGAGGTAGGGAGGAAAGTAGATTGTGGGAATTCACCTCTGCCTTGCTTTGAGGGTCTCGCCATTAGAGTGTCATTGACATACCCTTCTTCAGTGGATTGTTGTGATCCTCAGCATGCAAAACCTAGCCATGTCCCCCCGTGAGGGTGGGCTGTGAGGCCAGAGACAGCCGGTAGGCAGGTGGCTGTCCCATCCTTTGCTGACTGGTGGCAAACTTAACATTGAAATTAGGGGACAGCGGAGAGGGAAGTAGGCAATGAAGTGCCCCTTAATTATTGAGTGATTCTGGGTTTCCATGCAGACCTGAGACTGGTCCATGTATACAAATTAAAACATAAAGCCAACCACACTGAACCTCATAGAAGAGAAAGTAGGAAGTACACTGGAACGCGTTGGCACAAGAGACCACTTCCTAAATATAACCCCAGTAGCACAGACACCGAGAGAAACAATTAATAAATGGGACCTCCTGAAACCAAAAAGCTTCTGTAAAGCAAAGGACACGGTCAACAAGACAAAATGGCAGCCTACAGAATGGGAAAAGATCTTCACCAACCCCACATGGAATAGGGTCTGATCTCCAAAACATATAAAGAACTCAAGAACAAATAATTCAATAAAGAAAAAGGAGTACAGACCTAAAGAGAGAATTCTCAACAGAGGAATCTAAAATGGCTGAAAGACACTTAAGGAAACACTCAACATCCTTAGCCATTAGAGAATTGCAAATCAAAACAACTCTGAGATTCCATCTTATACCTGTAAAAATGGCCAAGGTCAAAAACTCTGATGACAACTTATGCTGGAGAGGATGTGGGGTAAAGGGAATGAACACTCTTGCATTGCTGGTAGGAGTGAAAATTAGTACAGCCCCATTGGATATCAGTATGGAGATTTCTCAGAGAATTAGGAAACAACCTTCCTCAAGACCCAGCAATACCACTTTTGGGTATATACCCAAAGGATGCTCAGTTGTAACACAA
This sequence comes from Microtus ochrogaster, assembly GCF_000317375.1. Taxonomy (NCBI): domain Eukaryota; kingdom Metazoa; phylum Chordata; class Mammalia; order Rodentia; family Cricetidae; genus Microtus; species Microtus ochrogaster. The sequence goes on along the minus strand of NC_022033.1, from coordinate 16,897,138 downwards.
GGACATGTGCTCAACTATGTTCATAGCAGCATTGTTTATCATAGCCAGAACCTGGAAACAATCTAAATGCCCCTTGACCAAAGAATGGATAAGGAAAATGTGATACATTTACACAATGGGGTACTACACAGCAGAAAAAAAATGACATGTTGAATTTTGCAAGCAAATGGATGGATCTAGAAAACATTATATTAAATGAGGTAACCCAGACCCAGAAAGACAAATATCATATGTACCCAGAAAGACAAATATCATATGTAGTCACTCACTTTTAAACATAAAGCAAAGAAAACCAGCCTACAATTCACAACCCCAGAGAACTTAGACAACAATGAGGACCCTAAGAGAGACATACATGGATCTAATCTACATGGGAAGTAGAAAAGGACAAGATTTCCTGAGTAAATTGGGAGCATAGGGACGATGGGAGAGGGTTGAGGAGGAAGGGAGAGGAACAGAAAAAATGTATAGCTCAATAAAATCAATAAAAAAGAAAAATATGCTTTGATACAGCATTAGAATGAAGTCACAGTTTTGCTTGTGTAGGGGCTGTTCTCTTTTCCAATGCCCTGGTGTCATATGTTTGTGGGAGGCCACATGACCCCAACTCCCTGGCACCGACAGTTATTTCAGACAAAGCCCCCAGATTGTTTGGTTCCTGGTGGATATGTTTGATCTGGAATTTCCCCGAGGCCTGGTTTCATTTGCCAGCTGAACAGATTACATTGATTGACATGTGCGTGTGTTTCAAGTCAGTTTTAAGTAATGCAAATCTGCCTGGACTCCTGGTGTTGACTGCCGTTTGCTCCTGAACATCTGGGGTAACATACCCTGGTGGACATGGAAAGCTGGGAAGATAGCGGGCCTGACACAGATGGCTCGCAGAGGGGGCTCTGAGCATCGCAACTGGCTAATGCTCATGCATGCCCAGCTAGCCACTCTGGACCCACCAGGCTAGGACCCTTGTCTTCCATATGAACACTGTCACGCTGTCAGCTCTGTCTATAGCACAAGACAGATGGTCTGCTTCCTGGGACAAAAAGGTCTCAGGTCCACAGAGTGATTGATAATGAAGATGATCTTGGGTGATCTCTGTCCACAGGTACCCTGGCTGGACCCCAGAGTTGGTGATTCTGCTTGCTTAGTTTTGAATCTTTAAGCCTTTGGAGTTTGGAATTGCTGTCCCCTTCCCCACAAGCTTGTTTCCCTCTCTCCCTTTTCACATCATTTTATTGTCCTTTGTTGACAGGGGTGGGGATGTCGACATTTCAAACAAGGAGCCTTGATCCTCAATGGAATATCTATATCACTCTCTCCCTCCCAAGGATCATCTCAGAAGAGGGGGTAGAAAGACGAGGAGCCAGAGGCTGTTTTCCAGACATGACAGAGTGCTTGCCCATGTGAACTCACCGGGGTTGGGACAGGATGCAAAGCTAAGCCAGACAAAGTCCCAGCATGGAGGCTGAGGTGGTTATGAAGTCCCCATCACTAATTGAGGAGCTATTGGCCTTGATGGCTGCTGGGAGAAGTGGAGTCAGTTTTCTTTAAGGATGAGGCCCCCGAGAGGCTACCCACGCTGTAGTACATGTGCCTATAGCCATGAACATACAGGCAACACTAAGCGCACCTAGTGGGTTAGAAACACACACACACACACACACACACACACACACACACACACACGAAATTGGGAGAGAAGCAGTGGGGAGGGTGGAGTAATTGCAATGGAGGTAATGGAAGGTGGACTTGAACAACAAGTATTTTAGGCATTGGGGGCCACAGTCAACTCTACCACTGCAGGGAGAAAGGCGCCACAGGCAGCATGCTCATGGAGGGGTGTGGCTGTGTACCCATGCACTCTTATTTTCCGAAGTAAATCGTGACCTGCTCGTGGCTCTCAGATCACAGTTTCCCTATTCTTAAGATAGAACTCTGGCCCTGGCAGTAATTATGTCAGCTGCAACCTTTTATTGGAAACTGTTTAAAGGGACTGGAGACATGACTCAGTGGTTAAGAGCACTAGCTGCTCTTACAGAGGACCACAGCCCCTACATGGCGGCTCACAGCTGTCTGTAGCTCCAGTTCCAGGGAACCCTATATCCTCACCCAGATACACACACACAGAAAAAACAACGATGCACATAATAAAACAAACAAACAAAACGAAACAAAACAAAACAAACCCCTTTTTAAAAAAAATCCAGATCCTGCTTCCCACAGTGAGAGAATCTGGGGTGGAATTCATACTTTGCACTTTTGAGAATTTCCTGGATCATTAATTATGAAGTAGAGCTATAGGTATCCTGCAGGTCACCTCTTTAACTGGTGGAACAATGACAAACAGGAAGTAGGACTCTTGTCATCGTCCCAAGCCTAACGTCTTCTGTTTTTCTACCTTGCTGCCATTTCCTCATGTGGGGACCTCAGGAGACCTCTCCTGAGTACCAGAGGTGTGACTAGCTCAGCTGTGGACACCAATGCTCTCACAGTGGGAGCGTTTCTCACCTCATTAGTTTTCAATTGCCTGTCATTTAACTCTAGAGGAGCAGCCCACTATGCAGTTAAGCTCAATGACAGGAATATTGATAAGTCTCCAGAAAAAGAGCTTGAAGCTCCTGGGAATAGATAGGAGTGATGGACACTGGGAAAACAGACCTGTCCCTGTGCCTTGAGATATTGGCTTGTTACTGGAAGACCAGGATGTGTCAACTATCTTCACTTAGAACCAGTTTCTTCATTTATTTATTCACTCATTCATTCATTCATTCATTCATTCATTCATTCTTTTCTTCATAGATTTAATTAATCTTATTTGGAATAAGCTCTTATCCTGCATCTGGGAGGGGTAGCTGGATCAGACCTCATCTTGGTCTTCCTTCACTGTGATTCGTATGATAAAGGAGACAAATTGACGACAAGGTGGTTAGAGAAGAAGATGGCCAGTCTTCCAGCACAGAGGAGGGATCATTTTGGGATCCAGTCTGGGCTGGATCAGGAATCAGTCTGGGGTCTGGGGTTAGGGTTCAGTCTCTTGTCCATGAATGTAGTGAAGATCACTATACCATTGGCCACTAGGAATTTAGACAGCCAGGTCAGCGGAGTGTTTCTCTTTGTTGTTGTTTTTTTTTTTTTCTCCAGAGCAAACAAGGACTGGAATGTCTGAACTCTGGGTCTGGGAGACAGAGAAACCCTTTACAGAGACCTCAACATAACAGCCCCTGGCAATGTGAGTCACTCTCCCTTGTTTCCCTCTGGCCTCACCACACCACACATTCACATTCCTGGTTTGACTACTGGACATGGTTTAAGAAATTAGACAAAGTGATAACTAACTTTCTCTCTCTCTCTCTCTCTCTCTCTCTCTCTCTCTCTGTCTCTCTCATGTGTGTCTGTCTATTTGTCTCTGTATCTGTCTGTCTCTTTCTCCTGTGTGTGCATGTGTGTGTTAAATGGACAAGAAACAAGAAGGTGATGCGGAAATAAGAAAGGAGGGACCCAGAGGAAGCTGACTGCTCTGTATTTCTTCCTTCTCTCTTGAAGGGGAGGCTAGCGAGACTTTGTCCTCTCTACGCTTCGTGTTACCATCTATAATTTTCTACCATCCCCTATGGCCCTCTAGGACCTTCGGTGGTGCTATTTATCATTCCTTCAAGGTTCCCATGTTCTTAGAAGCTTGTTGTTTCTCTCATCCTATTGAAGTTCTAATTGTATTGAGGGGAATTTAGGTTACTTTGACCTGAGATGGGCTTTCAGAAGCCAATAAGGGTGTTCCTCTTCAGATATTTAGCTGTCATTGTCTTATGAAGTGCTCTCAAGTCTACACTCCAAGAACAAACCTATAATTTCTATTCAAATAGCCTCTAATGAGATGATGCTTTTGTCAACTTCTGGGGCCAAGTCAGACTATAGAAAAAAGATTTCAGATTTCTTGGCCCTTAGACAAACTCAAAATATGCACAAATATGCTTTAGCACACTGTAAAGGCATGGCATATAGCAACTGAAGAGAGAGGCAGGGCTTAAGAAGTGTCAGAATTTTAAAAGGCATTTTTCTTGTTGTTTATTTACTTATTCAGAAAACAGCCACCAAACCTCCTCTATGTGTAAATGTCAGGGCTGTGCTGTGTGATGAGCAGCAAAGGATGAATACAAAAGGAACTCCGTGCCAAGTGAATGATTTAGTCCTTTGTGTAGGTGAGATGTGTCTCTCTCTGTGTGTTTCTGTATGTTTGTGCGCATTCACGGTGGCCAGTTATACAAATATAATGATGAAGTTTGAGAGATGTATCACTCAAAGGGTGGAAGCACAATCTTTTATCCAAATTGGGACAGATTTGGGACAAATGCTAAACTCTAGACAACCAACATATATGGGAGCTATCCCAGGCCAATCAGGACATATGGTCACCCTACATAGTGCCTGGCACAGGGAAGGACAGAAGGCTTCCTAGGGAAGGTCCCTGTAGGTTTTCCATATGGCCTTTTCCTACCCATTCTTGGCTTTGTTCAGTTTCTCAAATCCCATTTCAGTCATTGACTCCCCTGAGAATTTCCTATGCATGCTCCTGCTGCCTTAATCTCTCTTTTCAAGCATTAACCTTTAGGATACTTTTACTTGTAATTATAAAACTGTTTCTCTTAATGTATCCCTCCCCTCAACATAAAGGTGATACCAGCCATGACTATATCCTACCATGGATGATCAACAAAATAGCCTGAGTCCTGAAACATGGTGCCATTTAGCCCTGAAGTGTGGGCACCTGAAGAGTGAAGCAGAGAAGTGGATAGGACTGGGATCAGTGAGTGGCTGACAAAGCAGCTGGAGGTTGTGTCCCTGGTGATAGTGCGTGTGAGAAGAACAGGATGACATTTATCCTGCTTTGTAGACAAAAGTTTCTGTCCTTCCCAGTCCCACAGCCTTTCCATCCCAACAAAACACACAGAGACTTATATCAGTTATAAACTAGTTGGCCTATTAGCTCAGGCTTATTACTAACTAGCTCTTACAACTTAAATCAACCCCAAATTCAGTGGAATGCCCTTAAGCAATTAGTCAATGTAGAAGGACAACATGGAGGGCCTGTTAGTGGATGGTTCAGAACTCATATGATCAAGTGGGGCATATAGCTTAGTGGGTAAGAGTGTTCTACAAATGTCTGTACCTGAGTTCCAACCCTGAGACCCAGGTACAAAGCTCAGAGAGGTCATGTGGATGTGAAATCCCATATTGTATGGGAAAAGAGACCAGAAATAGATTTAGCCATGTGGCTAGGTAACTTACTCAGTGAGGCATTCTCATTTTGCAGAGAAATCTGTGTCTGGCTGGTGACTGCAGACTGAGCCTTTCCTCTTCCCAGAATTCTCCTAGTCTGGTTGCCCCACCTATACTTCCTGCCTGGCTTCTGGCCAATCAGTGTTTGATTAAACCGATACAAGTGACAAATCTTTAGAGGGCATAAGTGTATTATCCCATAGCACTGCTCTATCATTGTTAATTCTATTTCTTTGAGACAGGGTATATTTTGAAGCCAGAGCTAGGCTGGCATCTAGACAGCTACAACAACTCTTTGGTCTCCTTTCCCACACAATATAGGATCTCACATCCACATGACCTCTCTGAGCTTTGTACCTGGGTCTCAGGGTTGGAACTCAGGTACAGACATTTGTAGAACACTCTTACCCCACTAAGCCATGCCCCCACTTGATCATATGAGTTCTGAGTCATCCACTAACAGGCCCTCCATGTTGTCCTTCTACACTGACTAATTGCTCAAGGTCATTTCTCTGAATTTTCCTCTTTTATTCTTTTGCAGTCCTCACAAGATAATATTTCTTTGGTTACAGAAAAATCAAACCACTATCAGCACTCAAAAAATACGCTAGGGCTAGTGAACATGCTGTTTAGATCTCATCTCGGAGCAAGATTTGCCTTTGGAGACCGAGTCATACCCATGGTCTTGCCTTCCTGCCGGACAACAGGAAAGGGAAGCCCATGACCACTGATACATGGCACCTCAGTAAAGCTGCTTCTGTCTCCACTAAAGCAGGAACTAATGAGGTGACCAAAGAGCCCCCACCTTCAGCTTAAAGGAGTCTAGACTAACAAAACATGCATTAGATGATTAGACAAATAGCATCCTCTGTTTATCTCCATATATAGCTATTTTGCTGAAAGTGTGCCCCTTCCCTCTTCTGAAAAGGTTCAAGACATGATATGGTCCCTGTACTGTGTCCCTGTAGCTGGATAGACCTGTCACTTAATCTTCTCCATTGCACCAGGGCAGTCCTACAGACTAACCTGAGTCACCATGTTCTGAAGCCACAAAGCCATTTACTTAAGTGTATGATTTGGTTCCTTTGCAATCTCAGCTACTCTCACATCCTCTGAGCCCCCTGCCAGTCCTGAAATTACACCAGATAACAGCTCCCTTGTCACCTTCTCATCCCCTCCTTCACCATCTCGGCTGACAGAGTCTGTGGAGGAAATGAGAACAGAGGCTCATTTCCAAAGGCAGTCATAAGACTTTGCTAATTAAAATGAAAAGCCTCAGTTCCCAGCATCAGAGAAAGCAGCCTCTGAGAGGTACCTAGAGGAAATCACTCTCCAAACTAAATGGCCTCCCAGCTGGGCCCTGATAGAATCTAGACATCCTTCTAGCCACAGGGGGTAGAAACTGTGGCTGGACAGACTGTCCCCCAACCAGGCCTAATGAGCCCTTACACCCATTTCTAGAAGCTCCCTTCCTTCCTTTGTCTTTCTCAGCACAGGAGGCTCACAAGGATTCCCACACTTCTTCAGAGATTCAGTAAAACTTGGAGCAAGGGAACCTTTGAATCACCCAGAAGGGAGGTTTTCAAGCATTCCCTGGGGAAGGCTAAAAAGGTCCCAATGCCCAGACCACTCCCAAGACTTACTAGAAGGGACCTGGGTATCCGCAATGATGGAAAGCTGATCTTATCCAATAGCCCCCTTTCTGGATGCTGATTCTAAGGGCCAGTAAGGAAGGAGGCCATTGGCAGAGCTCTGGATTCTTGATTAACTAGCCTTTTCTACTACCCAAGATTGCCCCTCCTTTGCTTTCTACAGGGGTCGCGTAGATGGAATGAGATGAGGGGAAGATAGAATGGTGCTTGACGGCCCCTAGCCTGATGATGTGATATGTTTAATCACATCATATCATAATATATAGTATATATTATGATACGATATGATTTGTTTGGAGGGCAGCCAACAGGGGAGTTCTCTGTATGGGGCCTGAAGAACATCATTGGAAATAGCCATCTTCAGTGAGGAAATGGTGGGATGCATGAAGCTGGTCCAAGGATCAGCTTCACATTCAAAGATAAAGAGAAGTGGAAGAACCCAACAGGCAGTTCAGCATCTTTGAGTCTCTGGGGAGCACCAGAACTGACTTTCAGCTCTTAGTCTATCTCCCAGAGGTTGGCAACAGCCACTCTGCCATTCTTAGGCAGAGAGGGGGCAGCGTCTCTGAAGTGGGTGCTAATTGGCCTGCAGAGTTGAGGCCATGATAAAGGAATATCCTACATCATATGCATTTAATTTCCCTTCCTATGACCTCCAGGGAAGCCATTTCTTACATATAAAATACCTGGGCTGCTTAAGCTACAACTGATTTGATCTCTTGCTGGGGCCCACATCGAGGCTCCACTTCTGTCTTTCGCTAAAGGCAGGTGTACCTTGTAGGCCTTTCTTGTTCCTGTAGTCCACCATGATTTCTGGAAATTTTATTTAATTGATTCTTTGGTAATCTACACTCCAATGTAGAATATACAACCTCATTCCCTGATTCAGGCACTAATAATCATTTGATTTTAGACCATTTTAACCAGGCTTGTAAAGAGTCAGTATGACTACTTTCTGATGAGCTGTGATTTCAAAGATATTGTTAAAATTGCATACGTGTATATGATATAGTTTGATCATATCCATCCCCTACTACTCCATTCATCTCCCCCCAGAACTCACCCATCACATCTCCCTCTTAACCTCATGTCTTGCTTGTCTACTCAATTATTATTTATTCTGTAACCTATTGAATCCAGTTACTGCTGTCCATATGCTCATGGGCATTGGGGCCATTCACTGAGGCATGGACAACCTTCCAGGAGCCACAACCCTAAAGAAAATTGCTGTTGATTTTCCAGCAGTCATCAGCTGCCAATAGCACTTTAGCTAGGGGTGGGGCGTCAGGAGCCTCTCCTCTTCCATGTTGGTATTTATAACTGGCTTGATCTCGTGTAGGAAACCACTGCTGTTGTGAGTTCTTGTGTACAACAGCAGTATCCTGTCCGGAGAACCACCTTTTGAAGCACTCCTCCCCATTTTCTGGCTCTTGCACCCTTTTTGCTCCTTTTTCTGCAATGCTCCCCTCACCTCGGCTGGGGGTAAGTGTAGATGCAGATGTCCCTTCTACAGCTGAGCCCCCGCAGTTACACGTCCTCAGCACTTTGGGTGGCTGAGTAACCACTACCTGTAGTAACCACTACCCACTGCAAAGTTGGGAGCAGTACACATCCTTATGGGATATAAACAAAAATATTTAGAAGGCACTTTGACATGACCATTAGAAAAATAATATCCATATGTTCTCCCTTCAGGCCTATGACTTTCCTACCCTTGAATTTTGACTTCGTTTATAGTACCAGGCATGACTTCCCTCCTGTGGAGCAGGCCTTAAATTCCATCAAGAGAGCAGTTCTATAGGCAGTACAGTTTGCGTCTTCGGATCCAGTGAGTATTCTGTAGTTCATGCTTCAGAGCCATGCGTTTCTCCTGGTATCAGCAGAGAATAAAAGCATGGGATGTACTCACTCATATTTGGTTTCTAGCCACAAACAAAGGACATTGAGCCTATAATTAGTGATCCTAGAGAAGCTAAATAAGGAGAACCCAAAGAAAAACATATAGACATCCTCCTGAATATTAACCTTCATCAGGCGATGAAAGGAGACAGAGACAGAGACCCACATTGGAGCACCCGTCATAATTCTCAAGGTCCAAATCAGGAGCAGAAGGAGAGAGAGCACGAGCAAGGAACTCAGGACCGCAAGGGGTGCACCCACAGACGGAAACAATGGGGATGTTCTATTGGGGAACTCACCAAGGCCAGCTGGCCTGGGTCTGAAAAAGCCTGGGATAATACCGGACTCGCTGAACATAGCGGACAATGAGGACTACAGAGAACTCAAGAACAATGGCAATGGGTCTCTGATTCTTCTGCACGTACTGGCTTTGTAGGAGCCTAGGCAGTTTGGATGCTCATCTTACTAGAAATGGATGGAGGTGGGGGTTCCTTGGACTTCCCACAGGGCAGGGAACCCTGTTTGATCTTTGAGCTGAGGAGGGAGGGGGACTTGATTGGGGGAGGGGGAGGGAAATGGGAGGCGTGGCGGGGAAGAGACAAAAATCTTTAATAAATAAATAAATTAAAAAATAATAATTCTAAAATAATAAAAAACCTTTTAAAATAAAAAAAGAAAATAAATAAATAAACCTTGATGCACTGACTTAAAATGTAGACACTAAAATTAATTTTTCAAGGAGCTTAGAATGTGCCTCTTAATATATTCATACTTGCAGGTGTTTTATTTCTCTAGTTGTAGTGGTAAGGAGAACTGGTCACATTTTTTTTCCCCACGCAAGTGTATCCCATGTGGCTCCCTTCGGCTCTTGTGTCCATACCACTGTCTTTCTGGTTTTGACAAGCAGGACATCAATTGTCTTAGCACATTTCCCACTGAAGGTAGCCACAGTCTGTTTGGACATATGGTGACTCTCTGAGGGGCCTTTAGCTTGTGCTTATTCAATGACCCCAGGGCAGCCTTAGTCATCTCTGGGGAATTGGATGCCAAAGATGACTGGGTGTCCCTGCGGGTCCTCCTTGGAGGCATTAGTGATGGCTGATTGCTCTCCAAGGCTACTTTCAAAAAGACAGATGGAGTCACCGCTGAGAAAGATTCTTTGCTTGGCTTCTTATCTTGTACAGAACCTGTTGGCTGTAACTCATGGAACGATGCGTAAGTCCTGGGGGAGGCTTTAATCATTTTTGAAGTCTAGAGCTAACGATATATTAAAGTGAGTCTTTGCTTACCTCTATCTTTGATTTGCATATCCTCAAACAGAAAAGGCCCTGTATTGGCACTGAATCAGGTGCCGCTAGCAATGAGCTGGGGCCTGTCTGTTCTCCAGTGGCTTGGAGAAGGGAGAAGGTCAAGAGTAAGGGGATAGACTAGAGATTTTTCTATTTCTGTAGGGAGAGGGGCTACCAGACAGGGCTTGAATTTATCACAAATGTTTTAATTGTTTCACAGAGAGAATGTATTCATGTGCCATTTGTGTAATTAAAAGTCAAAACAAGGAATAATGTGAAAACTTCATTCTTAAGTACTAGCATTAATGGATACATTGGATACAATAAAATTCCCTGAATTAAATTAAACCCAGAAGGCAACAAAAAATTCTGCTGTGGTAATTTGTAAGGGAATTTCCCCTTGCCTTTGATCAATGGATACTTGACAACATAAAACCTGTTTTATTCGGATTATTCAGTGATAAATGTCAACGCAGCTTCCTAACATTTGGTGCGACAAGGGACCTCCAAGGAATTGACTAGAATACATTTCTACAACAGTACGACATGCTTTTAATCATTGTCGCTCATTTAAAAATTATTTGGTTGCTCTCTCCTGTTCGTTCATTCAGACAATTTAAAGATATCTACTAAAAGATTCATATGGGTTTGACTGAGGCTGAATTAAATATATAGTTTTAGACTTTACTGGAATATGTAAAGATACTATTTCTGATTGAATCCAGGGGCCATATAACGAGTTTGATTATAATAAGACATTTCATTCTAGAGGGGTCACATTAATTGATCTCCCAGTCAAAAGCCACCATCCACAACTGCCATGTTCATCAGTCATTTTTGACATCTAGTTTGGGTATGATTTAAAAGATTTAAAGGTGACTTCAGACTGAACACCTGACTGTATAACAGGCCCTAATAGCCCTATTAGAAAATGGTCCAATGAACTCTTTCTGGATTCCTGGGTCATACAACCATGACCAAAATCAAAGTGGTTGTGGTTAATTTGTTCCATAGCAATCACTGTATTGGGTTTCATGGTCTGAGTTGCTGAGGATAATTCACTGGTTTCTTCCTCAAGGAAATAGGTTCCACCAAGATACGAACTCGGATCTCTGGATTTAGAGTCCAGAGCATTAACCATTATACCATGGGAGCTGGTGCATTCAGTGTATTACCAATGTCTTATTTTTTCTCTCTGAAATTGCACTAGCTATGTAGACATTAAATGAGTGAATAATAAAATCTCAAAGACAGATATTGGGGTTCAAACTGAAGATCAGAAAAGCAAAGCAGCCAGCTACTGGCTCTTACCTTGATCTCAGTCTAAAATGGCGATCCTGTTTCCAGAAATCTCAGAATGAGACTGTGTGAGAGCTTTCTCCTCCTGTCTTATATTCCTCTCTAGGGCTGGCATTAAAGGTGTGCATCACTGCTGCCCGGTTTCTGTGGCAAACTATGTGACTACTGGGATTAAAGGTGTGTTTCATTGCTGCTTGGTCTTTAAGGCTGACCAGTGTATCTGTTTTACTTTTCTGATCCTCAGGCAAGCTTTATTTATTAAAACACAAATAAAATGCCACTGCATACATTAGCCAAAACACTAAAAATTATAAATGACATAGGTATGCATGATTTAAAAGGAAATGCTCATAATTTTTCTTCTTTCTTTGTTATATCCACTATTTGCATGAGCATGCATGGGTAATAACTTTTAATGCTTAATAAGTAAGGATAACAAAACTTATTTACTACAAACACAAGTCCTTGGGATTACCTCCCAGATGTGATTGTTCTCTGTGTGGTATTTCAGCAATTCAGGGTGATAGAGGCTCCCCGATCCTGCAGCTGTACCATCTATAACTTAGCACTTCCTTAGTTGGTTGTTGAGACAGGGTAAGACAGCCAGGAGACACATTCCAGCATAAAATGTTGACACATCTGTTCTAATTAAGCTCATTGGCTAGGACTTGACCTCTGGCCTTAACAAGTAGGAAGGAAGGAGGGACGGTGAGAAGTGAACACAGGTGCTCTCTATAACACAGTGTCCTGCTGTTATTACTTTGCTCAGGCTATTTAATCAAGAATCAATACTAAATTTTGTGAAATGCTTTTTCAATATTTATTAAGGTAATTCCATATCTTCTTTCTTTTCTTATAGACTCTTAGTATTGAACTATTTTAAAATTTCTGGCATGCAGTTAGACATGGTACATTTCTTTTGAAAATCAGTTAAATGTAGTCATTACAATTTAACAAAACTTTTTATTTATAAATGACTATTCTAGATGTGCTCTCTCTCTCTTTTTCTCTCTCTCTGCGTGTGTGTGTGTGTGTGTGTGTGTGTGTGTGTGTGTGCGAGAGAGAGAGAGAGAGAGAGAGAGAGAGAGAGAGAGAGAGGGAGAGAGAGGGAGACATATTTTGTGTTCTGCTATTTTTGTTCTGTCTTTGGGGAGCTTCCTTCATATGCATTATTTTGGAATAGTGTATCCTTCATAATTTTTTGTTTGAAAGTTTGATCAGGCTCACTTATGAAAGTATCTGCTATCATATATTTAAAGTAAAATTAACAATAAAGCATTTTTCCTCTGATAATGGACCTCCTTGGATTCTCAATTGTTGTATGATTTTGGTAATAACCATGAATTTCCAAAATCATCCAATCAGTCATGATGTTCACACTTACTATTTAGATATAATATCCTTTAATAAAACTGCACATTTTCTTCTTTTGCTACTATATCCATTTCTGTTTCCTAGTTTTGAATATGTATCTTTTTTATCTTGGTTAGATTTTTCAGCAATTTATTTGGTTAGAGACGGTGATAATAAAATCATTCTTAGACTCAATCATCAAATCTGGTGACTTTTCATTTCTAGAGTTTTGGAAGTTGCTTACAATGCACTTCCTGTTAACTTAGAAAATACTGTATCTTTCTGGGGTCTTTGATGGAGTTAAAGAATAGATAGTTATAGTTTTCCTTAGTTATGATAAAAGATGAAGTAGATATAAATATTGTAACTAATTCTTGCTCAATACCTGTTTTGTTATATGTAATTTTACTATGTTAAAGTTAAAACCTTCCTTTTTATTTAAACAGAAAAGGGGAAATGGTGTGGGAAGTCCTTCTGTATATGTTACTTTTATTGGTTAATGAATAAAGCTGCTTTTGGCCAATGGTTAAAAAAAAATCTGGTGACTTTTGCATTTGATGTCATGGTCTGGCACTTCCACTGATTCCTCCAAGTGAGCCTCTGCTTTTGAATTCCTGCATCTTTTCACATGTCTGGTGATGCTCTTCTCTTGGTTCCCACTTACAAGGGGAGTACCGAGCCCACACAGAGTTCCGCATTGCTGGAGAGTATCACGTAGGAACCAGAAGCAAAGAGAATGTGAATTTGAGATTTGCTATTATCTTTTCTCTGCAAGCTAGGAAAAGGCATGGGACTTAGCAGAGGTGGTGCAATGGACTGGCTCCTGGGCCTCACACACACTGAAGATAATGTATATTTACATTTAGTGTTATATGGAAAATCCATGTCATCACTTACACCTTTACATAAGGTCTTCCGTTGTAAGCTGGCTGATCCTTCCCCCATGGTTTGTCATGAGCAGTGTCCTTCTAGGAGGAGACTGGACATAAGTATGGCTGTAGATTCCTGCAGGGACTCTGGATCCTGACATTACCCACTCAGCCCCATGCTAACCATCTTATTGTGTGCTATGCCTTACAAAAAAGAGGGTTCCCATAAAGAGCCCCATTACTGTCCTTTTGCTCTCTACTGGAAAGGTCTGTTAACTCTTTACAGCAAAATACAGGGTGGAAGGACTCCTTTTCCCACATCTGAGAAGCAAATCAACTGTGAAATCTATAGTATAAACCCGGGACTGTGTAAAACCCCTTCCAGTTGAGTAGCTTTACACTAACATGAAGTCCATTTTGTCCCTTGATTAAAAGCTTAACTGAACACTTGGCAGCCCTCCATGGGTGTTGGCAGATTATCAGCTGAAAACAGGAGATTGTGCATTGCCTGAAACTAGTTACCCAGATGGTATTTCCCTAAAAGCAAAGCTTGAGACAACGTTTATTAATATTTGGAGATATCATTTTGGTATCAAGAATGGCAGGGAAGGTTAAGACAGCGAGGGAGAGAGATAATATAGGACATTAACTCCTCATATATCTGGATGGCATATTAGTGTTAAACAAGTGTTCCTGGCATCTGAGAGCACTGGATCATGGTGGAAGGAAGCAAGAGTTATAGAACCTGGTCAAAGAAACCACAGGAGACTTCTCCTGCAGAAAACCTGCAGAGCTTACTTGGAAATGGTCACCACAGCCCTAGTTCTGAGCCAAATTTGAGAGAACTTGAGTAACGCAGAGTAGGAAGGTGTTTGACTTTCTGTATGTTGCCTAGTACACATGAAGCTGGTATCCCATCTCTCCCTGTCTCTTTCTGGGGTGCTTCAAACAGATAGGAAACATGAAAGTTGCAATCTTCAGCATGCATTGCTGAAGTTTCTTCCTGCCATTCTGTATTTTTTCCTGATGTCATCCTTTTCTCTCAGGAAATAGAAATGGACAATGTATACCAATTTTTTTGAGTGATCGGGAACATCTGGAACATGCACCTGGGAGGAATGAACCACTGCCTCTTCTTTGCCTTTCTCCTGCCTCTTTTGGGTAGCGAAACTTGATTCAGCACCAACACCTCGTTATGATTCTCATTTCAATCTCTTGTGTTTTCTAATCAGAGGGAAATTCCTCTTGAGGTTACACAATGCTGTGGCTGCCAGGTGTGGTCATAGGTTTGGAGTCCGGACTAAGCATTTGAGAGAAAAGCGGGATAGGATGGAGCCAGTCCTCGTTACAACCTCATTACAGTGAGGCCCCATGCCCCTTCCTGCCTCACCTTCATAGAGGGGTGTTGGTGTTTTTGCTTTTGATGCCAGCACATCTGGCTGTTAGACTCCTCACCATTCAAAAGGAGGTAGCAAGCCTACTCTTTGCTCAGCTGGCTCTTAAAGGCAGGTTCCAAATTTACCCAACAGCTCAGAATAGCTACTTTCCTGATAATTGTCTGGGATAAAAGCCTCCATCCAGCTCCTGGACACTCAGAGAGAAGAGCACCGTGATGCTCAGAGAGTGGAATGCTCAAGATTCTGTAAGCCGACACCTTGTTTAGGAGCGACTTGCCAAGAAATGTGTAGCTGGGCCCCTTCATTTTGGCCCTTCAGTTAAGAGCATCTTAGGAACTGTTCAACGGAATGAGGTCATCAGCCTGCAGAGACAGGGATTGTCCTTGCAGAGATCATTGTCTGCTAAGGCTGTTGCTGAAGCTATTATTTGTAAAGGAAGTTTCTGACAAAAGCCTTTTTGTCTAGGCTCCGTAGCAGGAATGCTTTTATTGCTTTTATTTATGTTAAGCAACTGACTTAATTTTCTTCTTTGGACATTGTTGGACTAGTTGACCACATTCTTCTTGCTTTGGATGAAAATACCAAATTTTTGGCTCTACCTTAATCAAGTTGTAGATCTTTTGGAATGGCCACCTATATTTTCTTATCATCTTATCTATTCTACCTTCATTTTATTACATTTTCTTTTCTCCACTTTCTGCATAATTGGCTTTTCTGAATATGAATGGAATGTAAATTTTAGAAAATACAGAAATTTATAAATGAAAATTATTATTTTGTTCCCTGTGATGAAAGATGATTCTGAAAGTTTTTAATGGATTATATACTTAATTTATTGTCTCTGTGCATCTCTACTTGTTTTGATATTATTACAGCTATCTGGATATGTCCATGGTTAGAATTTGGAATACTTTCCATGAACTCATATTTTCAGTGCCTGGTCCTCAGCTTGTGGAGCTATTTTGAAGACTGGGGAACCTTTAGAACAGTGGTTCTCAACTCTCCTAATATTGTGACCCTTTAATACAGTTCTTCATGTTGTTATGACCCCCTAACCAGAAAATTATTTCATTGCTACTTCATAACTGTAATTTTGCTACTATTATGAATTACAATGGAAATATCTCACGTGCAGGATATCTGATATGTGACCCCAAAGGGATTGTGACCCATAGGTTGAGAAGCACTGATTTAGAAGTTTCAGCCGAGGGGCACATGAAGAAAGATGTGCCACTTCTGTCTGCCTCTCCTCAGGGCTAAAGCAGACAGGGAAGGCTATTCTTCAGGGTTAGCACGGGACATCACAGCTGGGATGATGTCTTTAGTAGACGTCGCGGTAACTTTTGGCGTCAATGAACCCAAGCTAGCTTAGCCTCTAGTCCAAGAGCACTGCAAAGACTTCAGGGAAGACAAAAAGGTGTTTATGTAAGCATGTGTGCATCAAAAGATGGATGCTTCCTTGCTGTCAAGGAAGAAGAGAAAACGTCCCTGAATATACAATTTGATGCCAAGTACATAGAAAATTACACAAGTATATTTTGCCGAGGAGGATCTGGAATGACTGAACAGTAACAAATGCTTTGAAATGGTAACTTTGTCTTATGCCCTCATTTATGGTTATTTCATTCTGGCAAGCGAGTATGTGTGATTTTTACAAAAACACTTTTCAAAGGTATTAGCTCTTTGGAAAGAAAGTGATTATGTCCTAAAGTACCTTTGCTATTATATATTATGTATAATTTTTCATCTTTTTAATTTTCTTTTCTCAGTGTCATCTATTACATTTTTGACCCCAAAAGAATAATTACAGCAGGCAGAATGAGTGAGATTAACATGACCAAGGACAGAGTGGCAAGGATAACTAGCTGGCAGGACACCAGGTTTCCCAGTCAGGGCCAAGCTGGCAAGCCCGGGTTTTTAGGCTCTGGAGCTTTGGAGGGTGTCTTTTTGGGACTACATTTAGGCCTCTCAGGCAGAGAAGCCCTCCCTCATTGCCAGCATTGAAGGGGAACCAAATGAACCATGGGCTCTAGACCCATGGCTTATGTTTTCAGGTCACACTTGTGTCTGGATACAGCCAAAGAAATCAGGACTCAGTAAACTCCAAAGAGGAGGATTTTGTTTCTTCTGTTCTGCTAGCAAATGTATAGAATATGCATCAAACTCACAGGTTAGCAGCTTCACCTTTGAGCTGGTTTGTCCCCTTTCCTCCTGGGCTCCTCTCCAAACCCCTCGAATAGCAACGTGTGTCCTCCCCGGGAAAGAGAACACTAATAGGTTGTCCAGTGCCAAGTGGTGAACCTTGAAAACATATATATAAGCCACATTATATAGACTCAAGAGGGTATATGTTGAATATATATATGTCTATATACATAAATGTGTGTATATACATACATACATACACATACATACACACAAACACACACACACACACATATATATATATATACATACGCACATTAATGTAATAACAACTGATAAAAAAGAGCTCATGGAACTGAAGGAGTGAGGAGGGGTATATGGGAGGATTTAGAGGGTGGAATGTGAAGGGGAAAATGTTGCAATTAAAATACAATCTCAAAAAACCCTACGCAGTGACTGTTTAACTTTAGCTTGTGCTGTAATTGTTAGAGGGCACCCATTAAACACCAGCAACCCAGCATGCTTGTGTATCTTCTAAGTGAAATGAGTGATGCAGGTGACTTTGAGATTAGAGATTAACAGGTGAACCAGACACCATTGGTAGGACGGCTAAACTAATTTTTTTTTTTTGAAAATTGACGAGAGGCCTTTACGAAGAGGAAGAATCACTGTTCCTGATCCTAAGTATTTCAAAGAGTTCAATTTGCTCACAGGATGCTGTACGCATGTTTCTTTCAAGCAAAGGCTAGTCAAATGTTGTCTATCATGCACCTGCCATCACCATGGAAACCATATGCCCAGGCTAGGTGGCGGGTAGCAGATATGAGGTACATAGAACACGGCCATACCAGCCAATGTGCCTGGTTTTGAGCAGAGCCCCAGGACGGTGAATGTATAAGAGAATTCTGCTGAGTTGGAATCCCAGATGAATGCTATAAAAGGCTTGCATCTCTGAATTTTGTTGCTGGTTATTACGTAGCTGTAGCTAACTGACGGTTTACTACATGAGTAGTTGGCTAACAGGCAGACTCCGAAGTTTTAATGTAGGACCTCAAAGTGTGCATGACTGAGAAGATGGCTCAGTGGGTAAAAGCACTTGCCAGGGAAGTGTGAGAACCTCAGTTTGGATGCCCAGAGCTCACACAAACCCGGATGCAGTGATAGACACATACAATCTCAGTGCACTGATGCAGAGGGGAAGGTGGAGGCAAGAGAATCCCTGGAAGCTCTTGGGCCAGCTATCCTGGCACTTGCAGTTGTGAACAACAGAAGACCACTTCTCAGACAAGGTAAAAGGTGAGGGTTGACCCCCCAAGGTTGTCTTTCTGATCTTTACATGTTGTTCCCTGGCATGTGAATGCACACACACACACAAGCACACACAGAGCAACACACTTACAGAGAGACAGAGTGATACTTTAAAAATATTTGCTCAACAAATGTCCCATTGATTCTCAAGCCAGTATTCTGAACCACAGTCAAGGACACGCTGCTTTAAATACTTAAAATACGACCCTTCTACTAGTTCAGTGTATACTTATAGAAAAGTCCCTTGATATTGCTATGCCTCAACTTTCTCATTTGTGTGCCTTGTGTTATGGTTGTAGGGTTAAAGAGGCAAATTAAGATAAATCTAGCTGATAGTAGTATCTTTAATTCTTGTATTTCAATTAGTCTCTTCTCATCTCCCCCTCATTCCCA
The DNA here is from genome assembly GCF_000317375.1 of Microtus ochrogaster. Lineage (NCBI taxonomy): Eukaryota > Metazoa > Chordata > Mammalia > Rodentia > Cricetidae > Microtus > Microtus ochrogaster. Next base: position 16,878,263 of record NC_022033.1, on the reverse strand, counting down.
GGAAGACACAAGTGTGAATATCTTAGGAAAACATGAATTTCAGGGTCACAGCTTTATTGTATAGATTTTTTTTAACACAGCCATATTACAAACATTGTCAGGGAACATTTACAAGAATAAATAAGATGGACTTGCAGGTGTAAAAAGATTACACGTCACTTTAATGTACAGTCAAAAAATATATCTGATATTCATTGACCTGACATTATTTACCTTCTGTTTTTTGAAGCTAGAACTGGAAAGAAAAAGGAAAAAAAAAAACAAGAAAACAAAACAAAAAAATCGACAGCACAGTGCTGGCTTTATTTTTTGAAGTTGATTTATTTTGTTTTCTCTTCTCATACGTGCTTTATCTATCAAACACCCAAACTGTACAAGTGCAGGCCACTGGAATTTGTGGAGGCTTCAAATAGTGTGGAGACTTTGGTCTCATGTGATATCATATGCCACATGGGTATGAAAATGTCAGCCTCCCTAGTATAGACTGGGGACCTCATGATAGCCCCTGGAGAGCTGTACTCGTAGCCAACTAGCCAAGGCAACCATAGAAGCTATGACTGGACCTTTGATTGGCTACTAGGATATAGAATGGAGAGAAGGTAGAATGTGATTTTGAGCCTGATTGCAAGTATGAGTTAACCTGGGCTATCCCGAGATCCAGTTGGTGATAAAATGTACCCATTGGGAATGATTATGATCGGGTGTCCACAGAATCACTGTGCTTTTGAAATCTTTTCCTGCAGGCCTTGAGTAGGGACTGAAGGCTGAATCAACCTTTGGAGTTAGCAGGAAGCGAAGTCTTGTTACGACTCCTGCCTGGACCTTTATTGGTTCTGGCTGTCACTGAGAACCTTTATGGCCAGTGAGTCTGGGTGATGGCTGTCCTTCTCAGTAAGCATCAGGTGTATGGCCAAGGAGCTGCTCCCTGTGATTGGCAGTAACCATGCGCAGCTAGGGCTGCCTTTTGATCGGAAAGCAGGGGGGCTTCCACCTCCCAAACCAAGCACGACCTGCTTAGCTTATAGTTTGCAGGGACGGGTTCAAACACGACTCTCACTCTGGGAGGATTTGCCCAGCAAAGGCGAAACTGACTTTGAAGTCTATCACAGCAATGCTGCTTCTGCACTTCACACCAGCAGATGGAGAAGTCCAGCTTCCGCTGGGAAGCGTGAAATGGTTAGCTAGCCTCTCTGGCAGTCGTCAAGTTCTTTCCTACAGGCCCCGTTTCTTCATTCATCTTAGCACCCCTCATAGGAGTCACCAAGGTAGCAAACTCTGCATGACTCTATCCAAGCATCCGCAGTCTTATGAAGATTATGGATACTGGTATCCTGCCTGTCCCTTCAGGAGGGTGACATTTTTCTAGACTAACATGAATATGCACGCAAAGCCCTTAGAAATTATTCTCACTGAAGAACCATGACCTACATTAGGTACCCTCCATGGCCCAGATCTCCTACCATCACTTTGCTGTCTAAGATTCCAGGGCCGTTAGGCATCATTCTCTGAACTTTCAAACAGAGTCTTCATTTTACCATCTAGAGAGGTTCTCAGATCCAGAAGGAAGCCTCATTGGTAACCACCTTTCAAAGTCTTTTCTAGTAGATTGTCTTCCATCCCAGTCCTTGACCATCTCCTGTACCAGCTGTGGCGGACCACCACAAAGCTCTTAAGTGGATCCATGCTAGGTAAAGGGGTATCAAGTTTGCGGGGCTATCAATGTGGATGCTGACTCCACCTGTGGGACACCTAATATTCATGAATGGAATTTAGGGGTGAATGTGGTCTTTTGATAGCTTTTCCACCCCTTGTGGACATTGCTAGGAGGTATGCAAGAGGTGGTCTTGGTCTCCATAATACAGTTTATAGCCACTGTCATACAAGAGTCTACCCATGATTACCAAGAAACTCAAAGAGCCTATTCTCATACAGAAAAACGACAGAGATATTTGTGGTGTGTTCTGAGGATTAGCTCCACGACCC
>NC_022033.1:16870007-16876180 GCF_000317375.1 Microtus ochrogaster | reverse complement strand
CTCTCTCTCTCTCTCTCTCTCTCTCTCTCTCTCTCTCTCTCATTCAGAAAGGATAGGATTTTAAAGGTGACACCATGTTAGGTAAAGGGAAGGCTCTGAGTTTTGTAGTTTTTGATATTTTGATATGTATCTAGGGATGATCTCACACAGGGAACCCACACAAATGAGGCGGAATCTCAGTTGGTCTATGGTTGAATTTACTTTTCCCATTTTTCTGCTTTATGTGGCTGTATGTTAGAGCTGGCAAGAGGCTAAGGAGGGCTTCACGTTGATTGGTCAATGGGAAAGGCAAGTCAGGGCTTTCAAATGACACTGTTATCTCTCCATTTTATCTTTTGTTTTGCCTATCAGCCTGGGTTGGTGACTCATTCGTAGGTAACTCATCTCAGTATAATCTATTGACTTTATGGCATTGGATCAACATATTGTTCATGATTAGCCTTGGATCTAGACATATCTTATGGAACTTGTTTTAGCTTGGTGCTGATGGTTAGCAGGGGTGGCCAGCTACAGGCTAACGAAAGGTGACTTTCTTTAATCTATCCCCCACATCATTTATCACTCAGCTCTACATCCCATAATCATCCTTACTTCTAAGAAGACACTGAGTTTCAATTTGCCTTCCTGTTTTCCTACCCTAGCCTTCCAGATTAACCACTTCTAGCCTGGCCAAGGATTTTTCCATGTATTGTTCAGCCTGATAATTTAATGTCCAAAAATGGTGAAGTTGGAGTTCAAATCAAAGAGCAAGCTCTTATCCTACTTACCATGGTGTACCATGCCATAGTGATCTGTCTGTCTTTCCTAGTGGTACCTGTTTGGAGTGCTGGATGTTATAGGAACCCAAGGATTGTATAGAGCTAAGCAAATGGTGTTTAAGATTCCAAATGTTTGTATGACATATATCCTAAGATTTGCCCACATCAAAAGCCATAGGACTCTACTAAGACAATAGGCACTTCCCAATAGTCAAGGATCTTCTGAGTGAGGCTACATCTTGTTTCTCCTTTGTCTGTTGGGTTTTGTGGGCCCAACCTTCACCATGCCTGGTAGGTAAGTCCTCATTATTCTGGTCTCTCAGTAGGTACCTTGCAGAACCTTCTGCAAGAAGAAGAGACCTAAGCTGAATGTCAGGAGCAGTGCAGTCAGGGTATGCACACAGCAATGAATGCGCCTAGGGGAGTATAAGTTGATGTGAACTTGAGTGAGAACTGACCTTGGAAGTAAGGAACAAGACTAGGTACTATACCTTGGACAGAGATATCATTCTCCGAGGTCCATCAGAGAGATGTATGAGACAAGGGCAGATTTAAAAAATATATATTTATGCAGTCATATTTAAACTACAGAGAATAAATTAGCAAATGGAATTCAAATATGTTATGAATGTAAAACATGAGGCTCTAAAGGAATTTGAAGCTGACCATTGTCTTCACTGGGCTTTATCACTATTTACTGAGTCATTAGTTTCACTCTTGTTTCTGTTGTTAAGAGTGGGAAAATCCCAGATACCATGGTGCAAGAATATTGTCTCTGTGCTCAGAAAACTAGGTAAAATTTGCTTATATAGGTAAGTGAGTTCTTTCTCTAGATTTGTTTTCCTTGCCAGTAAAGTAGTGATTGCCACAGTCACAGACACTTCAGAAGTGTTGGAAGAGTGAACTCATGGTTTAGAGTCTACAGTAGAGTCTGCTGGTTCCACAGAGTAGGTGACATTGATTGCTCAGCCCCACAGTGAGGGTAAATACCTGAAGCAAGTGGCCTCTTCCATTCCTATAAAAAGGGCTGTGCTATGGCTGTCTAGTGGCTGACAGGCCCCTACCTCCTCCATGATAATCCTATCAGTACGATAATATGATGTTGAGATGCAGCTGTGGTCAAACCTGAAGCCATGTAGGCCATAAACACATCCAAGTGAGGACAGTTGATCGTATCTCATTTATATCTTACACCTTCTCCATTTATATTGCAATAGAGACCAATAGGAAGATCTTGCTAAGCGAGGATTCTCTTTGGTACCCTTTCTTTGCTCATGTAAAGATGAGCTCATTCTATAATAGAAATGAGACGAGACTCTTGGAAGGTGGATTTCCCTGGGAGGTTTCCTGGGAGAAAAAAACCTTATCAATTCCTTAGTACCATCTTCATTTCATCTAAGCCCTTCTGCATGTTTCCCACATGAATCTGAAGAATCTCATTTCTGTCCATGTGCCTCATTTTCTTTTTGTGCACACTGGCCTAAGACCACTTCCTTTGAGGGTGACTGGGTTATGAGAAAATAAGGGGATGGGCTAACCCTTGGAGAGTTCCCTCAGCATGGCCTGAATTTTCACACATTTCTTTCCCCCTGAACTTACTCTTCAAATTCCCATCGTTTGAAATGATAGAGACCACTGTCATCTTTATCCTTCAGCTCTTTCACCCCTTCCTCAGCAGAATGAATTCTAGGATTTCTATGAAATAATCCTTCCTCTGCCTGCTTCCTGTTGGGACTGTCCAAGATCTGAGGAAATAGCATGCAACATGCTAATTGGTTATGCTACGGACTCCTGCAGGCTATAGGGAAATCCGTTTGGAATAGAAGACAAGAGCCACAGGAAACCAGAAGGACCAGTAGGGGCTGGGGCCTGTGGATAGACTCAAATCTACCTGGTAAGAGGCCCATCAAAGGAGAAGAATGAAGCATGGGACCCCTTCGCTTGCCTTTGCTTTGAGATATTTTCTTTTGAACCTCTAAAGTGACAGCCTTCCTTGATCAGGTCTAGTGTTCTTGGACTTCTAGACAGCTCCTGGGCTCATGCCAATGGAAGTTGACTTCCTGGTTTCCTTTCATATCTTGTCCTTGTAGGTTTAGAGGTCAGGGTTGTTGACCCTGCTCCATGGTAGAGCAGAGACCTGGTGTTTTGCACAAGAGCTGAGTTTCATGATCCAGTCCATATTTGTTCCAGCAACAAAATAATGAACACACGCACACACACACACACACACACACACACACACACACACTTACGCACAGGTAACACTAAAAGCACACACAGAGGAGGATGTTTTCACAGTGTCTGATGAAAGGAAAAGATGCTGTACTACTGGTCCAGAGGACCTTCTCCCAAACCAAGTTGCTGTACTACTGGTCCAGATATAAGACGCTGTACTACTTGTCCAGAGGACTTTCTCCCAAACCAAGCTGAGTGCATCACTGTTGAGCTCTGCCAGCTTCTTGTTGCCTGCAGGGTGATGACCATGCTCTTTACATTTCCTCCCTGGCTCTGGCTACCTTCCTGCTATTATGCCTCCCGTGCTCTATTCTAGCTGGGCAAACCTCTCACCATTGTCCCTCCTGATACTTTCTCACTTCTCTGTACCATTGTGCACATTAACCCCCTTGGCTTGACTTTCCCTTTTTTCTGTTCTATCTGTTGAGACCCAGCTGGAATGGGTGTTGCTAGGTAGAGTGAGTTACTCTCATGTCTAGGCTCATTGAACGCTTGTATGTTCCACTATTACAATGTGGCTCAACTTTCCTAGTATACAGGGAGCCTGAAGGGCAAGATGCATACCTTATTGGATTCTGTGTCCCTCATACTTTGCGGCTAAATCAGTCTGCAAGATAGACCTTTCTAGACCCCTGGCTATTAAGGCTGTCAAATATTGTGGCTCAGCCCAGGCTAGAGAGATTCCCAGGCTGGCTCCCTTGTACCCTGAGGGAACATGAGAATTGTTTTTAGCAATGAAGAAATTAGATAAGATTAGCTTTCCCGGGGAACTGGGAATGAGTTAATAAAAATATTTCTGAAAGTTTGGGCTACCGAGAAGAACTGGTAGCAGAAAGAAAGAATTAAATTTTCTGCTCATGGCCTTCTCTCTCTGCTCAGAAGTTTCTGGCCATTAAATAACTGCGTGGCTGAGAAAGCATGAAGAAAATGGCAGGAAGGTTTCATTGCCATCACCTGTCTTTTTGAATCCCGAATTCCATCACTGAAGAAGGTGCTCGGGTTCCTTCAATTACAAAATGGAGGTGATGCAAACCCTTTCCAGGGGTGCAATGAGACGTCATATGGGAGGGAATAAGTATGGCACTTGGCTTGCTGCAAAGCTTCACCAATGTTTCCCTTTTCTGGATTTACTCATGCTTTGGACAAGACTAAGAATTTCAGGAGCTAAACCTGCTTAATGTATTAGAAACCAGCCTGGGAGCCACAGTAGCCATTTTCAAAACAGCAGCTGGATTTCTTTAGGAAAGTGTTCAGATTTGGAGAGACAAATTACAAAGCTATTTCTGTATTTCCCCCCAAACCAGAGACCAATCCCTGGAGGACCACCTCACTTCTTCAACGGCTGTGTCATCAGTGGGACTTTTCAAGGATCATGTGGGCCAGGAATCATGATACGCCCAAGAAATGTATCTTACAGCCACACTAAAACTACCATCCTCCCTTTTTCTTTTCTTCCTTTTTTTTTTCTGACATAAGAGAATGTGGGATTTATATTCTCAAATGGTTTCTTTTCACATGTACTTGGGAGAACAATCAAAGCTTTTCTTGTTTGTCTTTCATACAGAAAGTACCACCTAGGGAGCACAGGGTTATACCATACAGGCCAGTCAGAACCTGCCCAGGAGAGTGGCCCTTTCTACAAAGATAAAAAGGTACTGCAACATTTCCTATGAATCCTCCTCCCCGACAGACTATGGAAAAGCAAAGGAAACCCTTGCCCAAGTATGACGTGGGAATAGCTGGTTGGCCAGGAGAATACAGAAGGTCAGGTCTTGGCTGGAGATGGTAGTCATGAGTCAAACCCAGCATAGGTTAGGTGTGAAATGAAGAGGACCCCTGATATGGTCTAGGGGTTATCCAGAAGTCACACTGATACAGACTGGCAAGTGTCTCATGCCAGAGCCCCTTGTAGGAGACTGTAGAACCTCAATAACCCAGTGATCCCCAAACTACTGTCTTTTGCAAGATAGAATGGAGAAGAACTTCCACCCCAGTCCTCCTAAGGACAGCAAGGGAAGGGCTGGCCAGCTCCCCATACCCCAGCACCCGCGCAGTCAGCTCGTCATGAGATTGACAAACTCAGAAAGAACAAAAGCAAGAGATCTGGGGATCGGAAGTCCAGGGCCTTGCTTGAGTGTAAACTTCTGTGGGCCCCATGTCATCAGGTGTAGAAGGGAAGCTCGGGCCCCATCACAGCAGCATCTCCCACAGCTGCAGAAGACCCGCCAGAAGCTGCAGAGCCCATAGCAGAGAAGGAGACCACCAGTCTTCTTCTAGGAGTTGGGCAGGTGTGCCACCTCCGAACTCCTGAGACCAGTCATCGTCAGTCACAGAAAAAGAGGGTCAGCTGCAACAAACAGCCTCTGGACTCTGGCAGGTTTCCCATCCAACTGGGCTAAAAGGAGCTTAAATATTCCAGCGCCACCTCATATACAAATTTATACTGTTCCTGAGAGGGGGAGAAGGGAGGTGGAGACAAGAGAGAGATAGAAAATAAAAGAATGCATTAGATTAGAGAGGTGGGTTTTGGAGAAAACTGTCTGCACACACACTAAACATCAAATAGAAATAATCCATATTCCATGTCCAGACAACCTTCAGCATCCCGACTGACGCCTGCTTCTACTCACGCTTCCCAGATTGTCCAGCTGAGATCATGCCCTTTCAATTGCTACATTGCACACCAAGGCAGAACATGCAAGGGTATTGGATACTGAAAATGAAGATTCTGATTGAGCCAGTTTGGGATGAGGCTCAAGATTCCACCTTCTTCACAAACTCCCAGTCTCTGGACCACACTGAGCAGCTATAAAGACACTTACAGTCAAATTCCTTGATGGGTTGTCTCCACCATTGTACCAGATCTTAACATCTGGACTCTGCCTTCCCACTAGCTTTACTATCCTCTCTCCAAAGCATCCCAGTTTAATGCTTTATATTGTAAAGTATTAGTGTAAGTGAGTTAGAATAGGCTTGGGCTGAACTGAAAACCTAATTCACAGGTTACTATTCTAGAATCCTTCCTTGAAGTCCGAATTAGTGACATTTTAAGGAGCAGGCAGAAAGCAAAACCAATTTGGGGCTCTGTCTCTGTCTCCTTTCATCGCCTGATGAAGGTTAATATTCAGGGGGATGCCTATATGTTTGTCTTTGGATTCACGTTCTCATTTAGCTTCTCTA
>NC_022033.1:16848184-16869437 GCF_000317375.1 Microtus ochrogaster | reverse complement strand
ACTGGGATTACTCTTTAGATTGCCCTGCAGGAAAGAGAAGTTGGTGGTGTTGGAAAGACACAGGAAAAGTGGCAGTATCATCCAGGAGAATAGACTACAGGTATTCAAATAAGACCCAGTTGTTGGGGGTGTGTCCTGTTTACGGACACATATTTTTTTTTCAGGTCCTGGGAACAGAAAGACTTTGGCTGTTGGACCATGGTTGTTGGCAGCTCACCAGTGTCTCCACCATGTTGGACTTGTTGTTGCGCAGAGTTTTCACAATGTGGAACACGTCGATGATGTTCTGCTGTTGGATCATCTCGCACACACTGCAGATGGCACAGAAGGTTCCGCTGCGGCCGCCTCCATTTCTAAACCAGAGTGAATGGGTGAGCAAATCCCCAGGACCCCCTACTCAGATACATGTTGATCCTAACGCTGCATCGTGGGAGCAAGGAGTAGTTGTCCTAGCAGATGTGTGAGCAGACAACCATAGAAACTTGAGTTGAGTCACGGGTTTTGGGTTAAATTTCACTGGGGCTCTGAATCCTCTTTGACCTTGGGAAAGGCACTTCTTGGTTTGTGTCCTGAGTTCCCCATTTATTTATTAGAGATGTTAGACTATGTGACCTTTGAGTGTTTAGTTAGAATGATGTCTGTTTGGCTCTGTGAGCATTTTATAATCATTCCAGGAACACTATTCTACATTCTCAGGGCAGGATGGTATTGTGTCTTTGTACATTTGGTACCTACATCCATGCCCAAAAGGATGCCCTACCAGACATCCGCTGAAAACAATGGAAGTCACTAGGAAGTTTTATTACTATTTCTCTCTATCTTCTAATAAAGACAACAGTAATTTTTGAGTCTTGGGATAGCTACCCCTGACTTTGGGCTGTGGTCTTGGAACATTGGCTTGGTATATCTGAAACACCAGACTAATTCCACTGTTCTCCTTATAAATCTTGTTTAAATAGGGTCCTTCTGGTCTTGGGAATAGGGACTGAGCATTCTTGGAATGGTCATCCTCAGTTGCTCCTTCTTTCTGAAGCTCCATAAATTACCCTTATGGAAACAAGCCTCTTCAGGAACCTACCTGATTCTGAACTCCTGGGCGAGCTGCCAAAGGCAGCTAATGATTTCATGTAATGGTCTGTGTCTAAAGAACATCTGGGCAGAAATGAAGGCACTTAGTCAATCTCCCAGATGTTTCACCTACAGGAAGCCTAACAACCAGATGTTTCAAATACTCAAAACCATCCTCCCTTAACTGGTGGGTGCTTGTATTTCAGTGACTGTCATGATGCCTGGGGACCCCAAGGTTGTCCAGTTCTCTACTGGTAGGATGACACTCTTGTGCTGGTCACCTAGAACAGGTGAGACATGGGTGAAAACAAGCAAAAAAACCCCAACCAACCAAAGAAACCACTCCTGCCCCCATAGACTAGGAAATAAAAACACTGGAGTGTAGGAAGCCTTCCCAGCAAGGTTTAGTATCTTTTGAAATAGAACATAGGACCAAGAGGATGAAGGAAAAAAGATGCATCATCTTAGGGCCTCATGGGAGTCCTGAGGAATGGACATTGTCCTATGCTAATGAGGGGGCATCTAATATGTTGGAAGGAACTGGAGGGAGCCAGGGTTGGAAAACAGCCTCTAGTTTCTGTGATGTATAGTTAGAGACAGCTTGGCATGTCCGACATCGTCCATCACCCTGAGAAGATACACCACACAGTATCTTCCTGGAGTCCGTGCAGAACTGTATCCTTATACAGAAGTTCCTACAGGTGGGAGCTTTTCAGCTCGGAGTGCGCACATGTGTATTTAACCTGCTCTAAGCTCTGACCTTCCTGACACATATGAACCGCCTATCTGGAAGAAAGTGAACAATTAGCGACTTTGGAAAAGACAACTCAATTCTGAGGCCAATAAAAGATAATTAATGCCTCCACTCACACCAGAAATAATTATTCCGACAAGAAGATAAAAGTGTGGTTCAGATGTTCTGCAATACAGGATTTTTTAAAAGAGGAAAGCCTTTTAGTCATTTCTCTCCAAAATGATGCTCTAACAAGTTGGCGGTTGTAGATAGCCTGCATACATCTCTTATGGCTGCAGATTGTGTATAGGTCTGAACTCTTCATAGAACCCTGCCTCATGGTAGACTCTGTGACATCTTAAGGAATTGTACTCACGTATTTTCTGCTATGGCATTTGTAAATCTCTCTGTTGGCAGATATGTTATTCTCTTCTAAATGCTTCATGCGTGAGAACTACAGGCTCTAAACATGATCTACTTCAACATACCCAAATGGACAGATGGGAAAACAAGGGTAACATAATTAAGTACTTTTTAAATTTTTTTATTTTTGATGATGTAGTTGGCCAGCCACAATCCTTGAGCCACAAGGATCTTGATCTCTGCTTAGCAGAATGTCATGGGGCCCATTGTGCTGAGCTGTACCTATCCCAAAACAGAAAGCAAAGATCATTCCAGTGGCTAGTCTTAAGCTCACTGTACCTCTTGGGGGACACAGATTCCAGGGCTTTGAAAAATCTATCTGCTGGAGTAGTGTCTTCCTCTCAGGCTCTCTGTGTCCCTGTTCCTACTAAGCACAAGGTAAGAGATATCCCAGGAGGCTGACACCGTGAGCAAGTCCAAGCCGTCCTCATATTGTCCAAGAGGTCCCCATCCTGCATGCTCTTCATCCTCCCTCTTCTTAGATGCAGTGTGGGACAGCAGACAGTACACCAGCTCGCTTAATTGAGTTCCTCTTGCTCCCATCTATGCTTTTAGTTTGATTACTGCAAAATGATAGTATCTGCCTCGCGGATGGGATGAGGTGATTCATTTTAAATGCCTGACTAAATTTTAAATCAAGCTAATATAGTACCATCCTTTTTCTTTTCTTTGAGGAAATAACACAAGGGAGCTCTGGTCAGTGGGACCCATTTTATCCCAAGCTTTCTTGTTCCTAGTAGAATGGTGCACACACCTCCTTTTAGACAGTGGAACTCACTTCTGTATTGGGAGCACCGGGAAGCGGTCTGCCTATGGTATTCCACTTTAGCAATATGTCATACAAAAAATAGTTTAGAAAACCTGGCACCACAGTTTATTAAAGGACTCTAATTCCTTTGAATTAATAAATAAATGAATAAATTATATTATAAAGAATGATGATATGATGCCTAGCACTGGCATATGCAACCAGAAACAATTTCCAATAATCTGTCACCCATCGCTACACTGCTCTGGAGACATCTCTGTGGTACTCACAGGCAGTGGACCACAGTGCGTCCCTCTCTCCCATCGTACTGCTCCTGCCACTTCTCCAGCCGTCGGACCACTTTGAGTAGAGAGCGCTTGGAAGGGGGTGTGTCCCGGTATGCAGGCCAGCCAATATACTGGAGGTGCTGGACAATACGGTAACCATCCTGTGGCTGAGAATAAGCATTGTTTAGGGCTCTTCTGTTGGGGATGTCTGGGGATACAAGCCTTTCAGATTCCCTGGGGGCTGTAATAGAGTAGAAATCAGGCAGAGTGGGGGCCTTAGCTGTGCCATTATGGGCACGGAGTGTCTTTAATACCTAATGTCATCCCCTTGTGCATGCTGCTTAAATTCTCTACACCTTGAAAAGTCCTGCCAATCTTCAAACTCAATTCAGATGTTCCTTTCTTTAGGAACACTTTTCTTCTTCTGCCAAGGAGAATTCTTTCTCTTTGAAGGTCATTTGTTGGAGTATATTTGATTTCTCTTTGGTAGTAAACTGAGGGCAGAGACCGAGTACCGTTGTTGGGACCAATTGGAGTCCTGCCCTTCAGCTTCTCTTCCCTGCTAGAGCTTTCTAATTGAAGTTACTAAAAGCTGTGCCCTGCCTAGAGGATCAGAGGATGGGATTTTCACCTGTTGGCCATTGACTGCTGGGTATTTAAGCCTCCATGGTGCTATTAAAGAAGGGCTTTGTACCAGTGACTGGAGGTCTGTGTGTCTGTCTCTGTGTGTGTGTGTTTCCTCAACCTCCAGCCCCTTACCCAAAGCTCGCGAACTGGATTCTAGCGCATAGAGCGCAGATCCACCGTTCTCTGAGCTCTCAGTGAAGAGCAAGAGTAGTTAGCCATTGTTTCACGGATTTTTAATGTGCCCTCCCACCCAGAATTCAACCAGTAAGTATCCCTTTGTAAGCAACTCTCTGTGGTCCATGTCAATGTTAGTAGGAACTGGTCTGAGGCTCCTAAGATCCAAACCAAGGGTACCAGTGCAGTGTGCCAGAGTACGGAAGAGCTAATGTCTGGGAAGTTTTGTCTACACGGCTGCTAGAGTGTCAGGAAATAGGCAGCTGGCAGGCTGGATGCTGCTCTGAACATCTATCTGTGCTACAGCCATTGCTGGGTCTGGAGTCGGAATCAGCAGAGACATCACTTCCCTAAGGAAGAGCTTATCAGGAGGGAGGAACAGACTCTTGGCTGACTCAGTGGGATCCTCTCCCAGCAGCCTCCATCTGTTCTGCAAAGAAGGGGAACAGGGAGCCATGGTGGCTTCGCACTCACCCGAGCCATGTTACAGATACGGAAGATTCTGTGGATGATATCCTCATCAATGTCTGCAGAGACAAACTCCACCTGGATGGGACCGTAACACCCAGAGGTCTTCTCAGGCCAGTATTGCATACAAAGCTGCAGAAAACCAAACCAAACAAAAAACAAAACAAACAAAAAAACCCCAGAGGTCACAGGAGGCCAAGGTCAAAGAAGGGGGCACATAAGTGTTCTTTGTCACTGAGCCTTTATTGTGAGCAGGACACATGACCAGAAAGGTCCAGTCTTATGAAGCAAACCATATGAAACTTCCCTGTTTCATACAGGTCCAATTTCTTTGGTTCTAAAATGCTGAAGCTTTGGACGAAGGGGGGGGGGGAGGCTTAAAAACATTTTTTTGTGCTGATTTCAATTATTTCTTACTTTGCTGGACCTCAGTCTTTTCAATTGTGAAATGGGGAGAACAGTATCTGGACCTCAGTTGTCTCTCCTGTGAAGTGGGGAGAACAGCATTTACCTGTAAAGCTGTGCTGGCAGGGTTTTAGTAGCTCCAAGTGAAGGGCAGGCACAATCTGGCATTTATTATGCCAACCATTTCCAATTCCAGAAAAGTCTACAGTGACTGTTCAGTCATATACTCAGACTGATTGTTTAAAAAAGTACAGATTTGGGCATTGGACAGTCTTAGCTCCAAATCCAGGCTCTAATGCTTATGGGTTTTGGCACCCAGATCTCTGCTCTCAGGTGCTAATTGAGGGTAAGTGTGTCTCCTTCAGACCATAAGAAAGAGCACTTACTTGGTACCAAGAGAGCTTGCTGCTATCTTCCCAGAACTCTTGGAATTGGGAATTACACACATAGCTGGGAGCCAGAGCCATGGTCACCCCTCACTCTAAGAGAGTGGCTCTCAGCTAGAGGCCATTTGTTCCTGTCCCCCAATGTCTGGAGCCAGTTTTGATCATCACAGCTGTGAGAACAGGCTAGGATGCAACTAGACATACCATAATATTCAGAATACTTCTTGAGAATACTGTCAGTCCAGTGCAGTACTGCAGAGGCCAAGGAGCCTGGGTGTGAGACCCTAGGTGGTCTTCTGTTTAAGTGTGTCATCAAAGAGGATGGGTGTTCTTCTGGGACTATTGATTTGTTGGGTGACTTTAGAGTGGGTGTCTGTGGAGAGGCAACACGTGCTCCTTCAAATTTCTGCTGTCTGAGAAGCATGGAGATGCTCCCTGCCTAGCTAGTGTGGTGGTGTCCTCTGAGGCAGGGTTTTCTTGGGAAAGAAAAATTGCTCTTTTTTTTTTGTTGTTGTTGTTGATGGTACTGAACTGACAATTTACCCTGGGGAGTCACTTTAGCTGTGATTGGTAGACTATGACCTAACAGTCATAGGAAGTGGTTTTGTAAATAAAGTTTTATTGACATACATTTGTTAACCTGTTCTTGAATTGTTTATGACTACTGCCATGCAGTGCTGCAGGTACAGCTCTGAGTAGTTTCGACAAAGACCTACAGTATTTTCTCTGTAACCATTCATACCAATCTTTGCCACCTCTTTCTCTGTTAGGGCTTTTTGAGGATAAAGGAGATAATTCATGAAAATAAATCACTTAGTACTGTACCAGCTGTGAAATGAATACGTACTTGATATTGCTGGTAATTATTGCATTTATAATTCAATGGTATAGTTATTGCCACTATCATCCACATATTCCTTGGCTCATGATGGGGCTGCATCCCCAAAAGTGCATCATTGGTTGATGACATCATAATGTAGAGAATGAATTTAGACCTGGGGATGTAGATCACAGCCTCACATGCATGAGGCCCTATGTTTAATACCCAGCACTGCAAAAAATATACTCAATACACATAACCTTCAGACTATTGCAGTTTTGCAATGAAGTACTGCATCCTGTTAAGGACTAGCAGTTTCTCTGCAGGATGCTGTGTGTCTGGGATCCCTAGCTTGCCGCCATTACCTAACCGTCACCAGAGAGTACTGCCTATCACTGGTCCAAGGAAGACACCCAAATCAAAATTTATAAAGCTTCTATCAAATTTATATTATTTACACGACATTTTAAAGTCAAAATTCTCAAGCTGAATGTCGGGAGTCATTCTGCACTTAGATATGAAGAATGTTCCTTCTTACCGCTCCTCTCGAGTAGCAAAGACATACAAGGTGATGTTTCATAAAGCACTAGTCCTCTGCTTGCCCAGCGTCTCCACTGGGGGTTAATCAAGTATATTGAGAGAGGAGATGTGGCTGTGGGGGTGGGGAGGAGGGCTGGTCACAGGGGCCTCTGCAGCTGGACAATCCGCTGCTGCTGAGCTGTACAGTAATGACAAATCTGCAATTTGAACTTCATTTCTCTTTGCCACTGGCTCTTCTGCCTTGCAACCTTCACAGTAATGAGGGACTGGTACAGATAAGTCTGTGGTTGGCCAGAGAAACTGGAATTAATCAGAACTTCCCATTTAAAAAAAAAATAATTGCCTTTATTGCCTGCATTGAATTTAGCCTTGCCAGAATTCGGCTGTGATCCTGACATGAGGTGCATGGATTTGAGGCGCTGGGGAGAGTCTATTACCCCCAATATTTTCAGCCTGAGGAGAATGTGGAATGATTTGTCACTTTTAATAAGATTTCCAGACCAATTTCTCAAGCTAATAGGTTCTACTATGCCTCAAACAAGAGTCCTATATTTTAGGACGCTTCTCTGCGTTTGATTTTCCAGGTCACTCTCCCATAATGCCCAGGGGGCTGTAGAAGGTTGCAGGGTCCTTCTAATCCTAAATCGCTGCCATCTTTTCACTTCGGTTCCCTAATTTGTGAGACCACAGCAGCAGCAGTGGGTGACATCGGCTGGGCGATGTGTGGGCAGATGTGCGTTTGAGCTGCCAGAGATCATCAGGGTCTCCTCACAGCCCAGCACGCTGCATATAATCCAGAAACAGAAAATAGGAGGCAGAAATGTAGGGGTGCCAAGCACTCTATTCCCAGTGACCCTTCTGGACCTGTACACGATTTTCATCAGCAAAGTATCTTCTCTGGTTGTCTTGAGACCATCTTTGTGTCCGAATGCACGGTTCCATTGAAGCAGAAGCTTCCATTTTGGCTTGAGTATGAAGCACAGAAAAAGTAGGGAAATAAACGCATTGGAGTTTCCAACTGAAGTATCTTCTATTTCTTTCTTTTAATTTTTACTTATTACTATTAGTATACATGTGTATGTTTAGTGTGTGTGTGTATGTATGTGTGTGTGTGTGTGTGTGTGTGTGTGTGTGTGTGTGCACATGTCACTTGCCTTCGGAGTTCAGAAGACAACTTTCAGGGGTTGGTTCCACTCTCCCGCTGTGTCCACTGGTTCTGGAGGTTGAATTTAGGTTGTCATGCAGTGTCTCCAGCTAGTTCTCCGCTAAGCTATCTCACCCGGTCCCATTTCTGTGGCTTTGTTTTTATTTCCTTTCCATTATTTTCTTTTCTTCCTGTCTTCTTTAGTTTTACATTTAAAAAATATTTTTCATTCTCCTTCTTTTTCTTCTCATGGCTTTTTTTTTTAAAGTGGTGAAAGAAGAAAGACAAATACTACGTTTCCTTGTGTGCAGCTGGCCCTAATTTCTGCAAGGGTGTGGTCATGGGGGTGTCTGTGCAGTAAGAGGTCAGGAGACTGGAAAGCTTCCAGGAGAACAGAAAGGGGCTTTAAGGAAGCGGAGTGAGGAGGGAAACACAACACAGGTGACAAAGGAGAATACTAGGACAGAAAGGTACAAATGGGGGAAGGATACCGGAAGTTTGGGGGCTGGAGAAGCACGGGGGGGGGGGGGAGCATCAAGGAAAACTAAGTTTGTGTGAAAATGTTAGAAACCTGTTACTTTGTATGTTGATTTAACAACAACAACAAATGAATCAACAGGTTTCCTTACAGTATTTTCAGACATAACCTACTTTTGTTAAGCCTCCTCCTTCTCTGCTCTCCTCCCCACCTCCCTGCTCCCTCTTGTGTCTTTCCATCCCCTTAGCCCCCTTTCTTCCTATCACAGGGATTCCATCACTTCCCAGTCTGATTCAGAGCCCTTCTCCCTGTGGTCCCCTTCCTAGGTTCATTACCTATAATCTACATTTACATTAGCAGAGATAAAAATTAAAAACTGGGAGCTGGGCAATGGTGTCACACACCTTTAATCCTAGCACTCGGGAGGCAGAGGCAGGTGAATCTCTGTGAGTTCAAGGCCAGTCTGGTCTACAAGAGCTAGTGCCCGGACAGGCTCTCCAAAAAGCTACAGAGAAACCCTGTCTCGAAAAACAAAACAAAACAAAATAAATAAAAATAAAAATCTAGGCTTTAATTTTAATACTTTTTCTCTTGGTAACTTGTCCAGGACTCTTAATTCATCCAGTTTATTACAAGGGGATGTGTGCCTCTTAATGTCTCTTTGCACAGGGATGTCTCCAGTGAGAAGGCAACATTAGGCAGCATAAGACGGGATGAATAAAGGGAAATATTTTTTATTTTTATTTCGGTTTTAGTGTTTCCGAAAATTTATCTTTGGGATTAATACCCAAAAGCTTGTCTTTATTGCAAAAATTCCGGAAGAGTCATCTTGGGAAGCTGTGGAGACAGGCATCATTGTGGACAGGGACTTTGAGTGTAGGGTTTTATTGAGAGTGACTTAGAAAGTCAAAGAGGATTCTCTCTTTGTAGAAAAATGAATGCAATGGGGGTTCATCTGACACAGCTTCTATTTCTTTTAATTTTTGTTTATTATTATTAGTATGTGTGCGTATGTTGAGTGCACGAGTTCTGTGTGTAGTGTGTGTGTATGTGTGTGTGTGTGTACAAACACGACACTTGCCTGTGGAGTTCAGAGGACAATAGTGAAGGAGACTTGTGGGGTTTTCTCGAGAGGGAAGTCAAAGAGGAAGAGGCAGTGACAGGTAGAGGGTGATGTAACATGTCACGTGGTCTCCCTCTCAAGCCTCCTTCCTAATTACTCTGTTTCTCATCGTGTGCACAAAGCTCTGGGTTCATGGATTTCTTGTGGAAATCCGAGGGGGAACTGAGGCTTGCTTGTAAGTGACATGGGGATGGAACAGAGCACGTGTGTGGGCAGAGGAACCAGACCAAGACATGTGTGTGCATGTGCCAGCGCTGCTGCTTAGAACTTTTATGGGGTTCTGATAGTTTAAGATCCTAAAAGTACCATAGGCTCCAAGAATCCTGCCTGGTCCTCTGAAGCCTGAAATCTTGAAGATGGAATTGATCTTGAAGCCACACTTATACTCAATACGACCTGGATATTTTGTAGTTTAGATGAAAATATTGACAATGTCTGATGTGGAATTCCCCTCTGTATGCTGTGAATACAATTGGTTAATAAAGAAACTGTCTTGGCCTGTGATTTGCCCAAAGAATAGAGCTAGGCAGAGAATACTAAACTGAATGCTGGAAGAAAGAAGACAGAGTGAGGACAAGCCATGTAGCCCCACCAGAGACAGACACCAGACAGAACTTGACCTGGTAAGCCACAACCATGTGACAATACTCACATAAAAATGGGTTAAATTAAAATGTGGAAGTTAGCCAATAAGAAGCTGGATATAATGGGCCAAGTAGTGATTTAATTAACAGAGTTTCTGTACGGTTATTTTGGGTCTGAGCTGCTGGGCAGTTGGGAAGCAAACAAGTAACAAGTATCCTCCTGCTACAAATGTCTACGTTAAGAAAGGTCTGTGAAGATGGGCTTAGCTAATGAGGAGCTTGCCACATAAGCACGAGGATCTGAGTTCGAATCCATAGCAGCCACAGAAGAGCTCTATGGTGATGGCGATGTAATCTTTGTAGCAGGGAAGTGGATACAGGAGGATTCCCGAAGTTTGATAGTCTTGCTAAACCGGTGGGCCTTAGGTTTACTGAGAGTCCCATCTCAAAACAAACAAACAAACAAACAAACAAACAAACAAACAAACAAACAAACCCAATGAGGTGGAGAAAGGTAGAGAAAGGTGTTCAGCATTGACCTCTGACTTCTCTACGCACGTGTACATATGTCCACACACCCATGTTCTCCCAGATATGTTGATTAGAAGTCTGTACTTTGGAGCAGCTGTTCTTCCCTGCCTCCTCTCCTTTCCCTGTCAGCCTAGGAAGGGTAGAGTTGCCAGAAGGGCGGGGCTCACAACTGCAGATGTACAGAGGGAGGGCCTATGATTGTGCCCAGGAGAGAAGCCAGCCTCATTGTCACTGATGATTTGGAAATGCTCACAGTTCTTCCTGGGCAGCAGAGGAGCTTCTGTTGTCTGTTGTCAAAATGAGTTAAACCGAGCAAAAGTCAATCGGCCTTTGTAGACAGTGCTGGAACAGCTGCTCTACGTTATTCCACCTGAACACCACGGCTGCTCAGGCCAGGGAAAGATCTCCTTTGGGAGGGAGGGAGGGCACAAGTTCAGGCGTGGAATGCGACAAGTGCAGAGGCAGCCTCCTGCTTAAACATCTTTTTCTTGTTGATGGAATCTGAACGCTTGTTAGTCTAGTCACTGGGATAGTAAACAGGCCCTGGTGAGTTGAATGATAGGAAGCAGATGGGCCTATTTTTGTAAAAAAAAATTTTTAAAAGTATATTTCAGTGCACCTTAGCTATACCTTTTGTTAAATAAAAAACCTTTGATAAGTAGGAAAAGGCAGGTAGTATCAGAAATGAATGACTCTAGATAGCCGGGTCCTGTGATCCTCTGGGTTAGGAGTGGAGAAAGGATCAACCCTGGGCCACCTAACAGTGAATTATGCAAAATTTAAGTAGGGAAATATAACAGAGTCACCTGAGTTGGTGTTAGAATTTTGGGCCGTGATTATAATATTCTTTTAAATAGATTCTGCAAGATTATGTAATTGGCTTTGACACTGTGCCAGTTATGGATCAGAGACTATGGGAGAAGGGTGTGAAAGGTACAGGGACAGAGAAGGAAACATCCTAGGACTGTGATCGAGGACATTGACATACCTCATCCTTCCACAGCCCTGTAAGTGAGAATGGGATTTCTGCATGGTGGATGGAAACTTAGTCCTATGGCAGACAAAGATGAACTTTCTCTTGGGAAAGAAAGACAGTATTTAGGGCATTTCCTACAGGTGCATGGTATGTGTGAGACAGAGTCTGGGAAGGCTTTAAAGAGAAGTATTAAGGAGATAGATAGCTAGATAGCTAGATAGACAGACAGACAGACAGACAGATATATAGATTTGAATTTTGTAGAAAAAGGAACACATTTGAGGAATGGGTCATATCTTAATTACTTTTCTGTTCTGTAATAAAATATTCTGACCAAAGCAACCTAAGGGAGAAAGGGTCTTTTTCTGAGTCACAGTTTGAATATAATTCATTGTGATGGGGGAAATTAACATGTCAGGAGCTTGGAATAAATGGTCATTCTTTATTCATAACTGGAAGCAGTCAGCAATGAAGTCATGCCACTGCAACTCTGTTTTATTTTTATACTGTCTAGGATTTCAACCAGGGAATGATGCCACCCACAGTGGTCTTCCTATGAACGTATGTAATTGAGACAATCCCGACTGTCAGGCCTATGCAACCCTCTTGGGTCATTCTAGTCCCATCAAATAGAAGCGTAGGATTGAGAAAGTGGGAGGAGAAGAGGTGGGTGGAGGAGGAAATGGATTTAGCTGACAGATTTGGAGAAAGATGTACTGCTCTAAGCAAAGGACAAGATAGGATTTAAGAAAGATGATGTATGAGATTCAACCTTAAATCATGAAATTGCAGAGATATGAGCCCTACTTTGTTCCCATCCATGCAAAACTAGAACTTTGGAGTGAGCATGTGTAACACACTACACCTGTTCTGTGCTCTACGTGTACTACGGTACTATGCCTGTAGTGTACAGCCTGCACTACGGGATGGTTCGCGAGCTGGGCAAGTGCCTGGAGATTGAAACACACAAACACACTGACACAGGGACACGGGTCATCCTTGAATTCCCCAAGAATGCCCCCTTTATTGTGTTATAGGGCAGCTTGCATAGTGCCTTCCCTGACCAATGACCACGCCCTAGCACTTGGGATCCTTCAGCTGCAAGCAACCAGAAACCACTCCCCTGCTATCAGGGTCTTGTGCTCAGAGCAGCTGCAAACACAGAAAAACTTGTTTTGCTCAGAGCAGCTGCAAGCATGGGAAAAACAAGCTGTTTACAGGAAATTCAGGGTCTGCGGGTCCAAAGTCCCCAACAAGTATGAGGCTGGGAATTCCTTGGAATTTCATAAAAATGTCGGGTGGATACTTGGTTTTTCTCACAGACTGGGGAGAAAGGAAGAGATTTGGGAACTTGGCTGACATTTGGGTTATGAAAACTGACTCAGAGTAACACAGCATGTGAACATCAGGCAAAATCTGAATGACCCCGACTTCCTATTCCAGCGTTACCTCCTCTGTTCTGGGGAGCTAGAGGCACAGTGCCTTGAAAAGGCAGGCCTAAGCAGGCTGAAGAACAGAAGGGACATTCTGTGCATTTACTTGGCACGTTAGGCTGTGCTTTCTCAAGCACTGGTAAAATGAATAAATCCATTCTGAGTATTTGTTTTGTGGACATAATGACAACAAACACATTTCTCAAATGTCACCTTGCTCTCTCCCTAGAAGGGAGCATTTGCCTCCCTCCCTTCCAGAAGCTTTCACCTGCATATCACATATATCCACTTATCCTCAGATCTACCCAATTTCCACATTTCTACCTGTTTTTTTTTTTTTTCCATCACCAGATCTCAGGGCCTCAAAACTGGGCAACTAAACTTCTGTATAAGCCGTAAGCTCTTGCTTTACTGTAAGTTAATGTTACTGTCTTCTGGGTGATGGTCAGGAACCAGGACCTGGAAATATGTCTCTAACTGGTATAAACATCTCCATTATCCCTGGCAGGAGGTCATAGGCAAAAAGTTCACGATGGGCCAGGTGATCTCGTTAACATTGCTTTCCTGCTTGCACCTTGGCTTCCAGATATACAAGAAGGAAACAATGGTTTCCAAAGTAGTGTCTACAAAGTTAGCAGGGAAATTCACTGAACTACATCCAAAGTCTTTGAAAGCAAAATGAGGATTATTCTGTCATCTAGAATGCACGCGGTCTACAGAACAGAAGCTCGCTGAGACAGTAAAAGCCCATGGAGCAATAGAAGAAAGGTGACCAACTATGACATGCAAAGAGGGAAACCTTGGGAAATGTTGAAAGGCAACTTGGAATACAAAATTCTCTCAAATTTGAACAAGATAAATACTAGGGAACTAAGTGTTCCCTAGTATTAGCAACAAGCAAAATTAGGAGAAGTTGCCCATATTCTGAAGCAACCTAATATTCAAGGGAACTGGAAACACAAGTATTTATTAATGTGGGGATAGCTATCAGCTTGGCTATCCCCAAATCTGATTCCAGGCTGATAAAACTGGTCCTTTTTACTGTGATTCTTCCTACTGTCACAGATCTTGAGGGCAATGTAATATGCCACCTCGTCCCCTTTCCCCGAATACCATCTCCACCACCCTTCTGCTCTGGGTCTTTCTGCCCCTCCAGCCTCTTACGGATTTCACTTTAGAGGGGTTTTACTTTTGGTTGAAGACAGCCTGAAAACGATTCATCTCCTGCCACAACATGTGCCTCATGGGGACGAGCAGGATTGGGTGCCTCTTTGGTCTTCTGTTGTGTCTAGGTCCTAGAGCAAGAACTTTATCCAGCAAGCTACTTCCCAGCTCCCAGAGTCTTAAAGAGTTAGGAAAAAATCTAGGACTGAAGGCAGAGGTTTGAGAATCGTTATCAATATCTCTCACGGATCCCAGTTCTCTGATCAGCTTCTACTTGGAAAACAATATTGTGGCTGCAGATGGCCGATTCAAAGAAGCATAGGATTCAAAGCAAAGGTAGACGATTTCCGCAGCAGTACAAGGAAATGAAGGCTCCCAAGAGCTCACATTCTCTCCTTGTCCTTATCTTCTTGCATCCTACCTGTAATGTGACTACCCTCCAACAGGAGTGCATAGTCAAACCTCAGGTTGTGCTGTTAGTTTTCTTAGGAGCAACTGAGAGATACTCAGGAGCGAAGCAATCCTGTCCACTTTGCTGGCCTGGCCCACATGCTGGACTGC
Organism: Microtus ochrogaster; assembly: GCF_000317375.1. Classification (NCBI taxonomy): domain Eukaryota; kingdom Metazoa; phylum Chordata; class Mammalia; order Rodentia; family Cricetidae; genus Microtus; species Microtus ochrogaster. The sequence continues at coordinate 16,854,764 of NC_022033.1, read as the reverse complement.
CTTGGCAGGAGCATGCTAGCAGGCAAATGTTCACACCACTTCAAAGAACCGCCCCTCCAGGTGCTGAAGGCGGCTTTTCTGATGCTCACGCTGTAACGCTGCTTATTTTTGTAAGGCTCCCAGCTGCTGTGGTGATGATATTTATATCAATAAGTGTTCTATTCATCTGCCAATTTCAGGGGATATTTGCCAGCTGTGTATGGCAGCCAACCTTGGGGTGCTTCTGAGCCTGATGTTTTTACATTCAGAGACTCAAACTGGCTTTGCTGCACCAACATCTGGGCCTGAAAGAGCTATCATTCACCAAGGATCTATTTTTGAAAAGGGGGAAATACAGTCAGTGACCTTGACATTCTATGCCCCAAGGTAAGGTTCTTCACAATTGCCAGTCTGTTCCCAAGCTCCAATTTTGCAAAGTAGGTGTTGGATAAAGAGAAGAACATGCATGCATGCTTTCATCCATCTACTGAGGATCGAACCTAGAGGGCCATGGATGTTGGTCAAGCACTCTGCCATTAAGAAACAACTTTAACAAGCACATGGGGGGCTTTTGTAGGTCCCATCTCACTCACGCTTCATAAAGGTGAGTTGTTGCTTTACTTGTCCAAACAGAAGAGCAGGTGGTGATAATTTCTGATTCTAGAACTTGATAGAGGAATTTCTAGAATTTCTCTTTTAGGGGAAATTTACTTTTTCCTACTGTTATCTCTGTTCTCAATCCTCCATTCTGCACGGCCTAAACTTTAGTGTTCTCCTTTACCTCCCCTCTTCATCAGGCAGCGGTTTGTCTTCCTCCCTTTGGGATACATGTAGAGTCTACACCATGCTACCGCCCTGCTCAAGTCACTATCGCCTGCACCTGACTATTCTTATTGCTATTCCCTGCACTTTCAGAAGTCAAGTGGTGTCACCCTTCTGGCAAATCTGTCTGTGTCTTCCTATCCTGTGCAGAATGAAGTTCCAAGGTCTCCCTATGATCATGAAGGTTGCCGTGGCATGTAACCCTCTTACTCTTCTGATACCATTGCCTGCAGCTCTCCCCATTTCTCTGGCCTCAGAGTACTATGCTGTTCCTTGAGCGCGTCACTTGTTTTCCTACCCTATTGCCTGGATACACAGTTCCCTTTGCCAGAAACCCTGTTCCCCAGGAGGAGCACGCGGCCTGCTCTCGAGCCTCCTTCAGCTCTGTGTTCACATACTTCCAAGTCTTTCCTTGACTACTCTAGTACATCTGTGTCTCATGCCTCAATCCAATTTTAAAATATTCTCTGTGCTTCCTTCTCCTCACGTCCCAATATATGATCAAATTCATTATAGAGCATTTGTTGTTTATGGTTGGTCTCCCCCCTTTAGAATTGGAAGTGCACAGGAGACAGGAACATTCTTGCCTCACCTTATCTGTGTGGCTCACTGATGCATTCCAAGAACCTAGAATAGCTTCCAGCAAATAGCAGTAGCAGATGCTCACCGAATATGGGATGTGTGAATGCAGGGAACCTCTTCTGGATATCTCCCATGGACACATTCCAGCACACACTCATTTTCATCCCCTTCTACTCTGCTCTTGTCCATACTCACCCCTCCCATCTTCCTGCCTTTCCATTTTGGCCATGTGCTTCCTGAGTATCTGCTCATCTAAACAAGCTACCTGCCTGCCACCATCCATGACTACTTCTCATCCGCATCCACATACGACTGCTCCCTGAAGTGTGCGGATGTCACACTGGAAATGATTTCACATCTAGTCCAAGTTCTGCTTTGACGTGGCTACTTTCTCTGCTCAGATCTTCTCTTCAATTGATGAATATAAGCCATGTTTTCTCTCCAGTCTCTGATTCCCATGTCTGTGTGCTCTGATCCTGGACTCCATTTTCTTTCTTTCTTTTTTTTTTTAATTTTTAACCAATAGACTTTATAGAGCAGTATTTAGATTAATATAAAGCCTAAGTCATAACACAGCATTATCTTAGACTGACTGTCCCCCACCATACACACAACCTCCCCATTATCAATATCTTTTTTTTTTGATCTTATGGTATTTTTTTCCCACTCCTCCCGCCCTCCCCCCACACCTCTCCCCCTCCCTCTCAAGTCTGAAGAGCAGTCAGGGTTCCCTGCCCTGTGGAAAGTCCAAAGTCCTCCCCCCTCCATCCTGGTCTAGGAAGGTGAACATCCAAACTGGCTAGGCCCCCACAAAGCCAGAACAAGAAGTAGGATCAAAACCCAGTGCCATTGTCCTTGGCTTCTCAGCAACCCTCATTGTCCGCCATATTCAGAGAGTCCGGGTTTATCCCCTGCTTTTTCAGTCACAATCCAGCTGGCCTTGGTGAGCTCCCAATAGATCAGCCCCACTGTCTCCGTGGGTGGCTGCACCCCTCGTGGTCCTGACTTCCTTGCTCATCTTCTCCCTCCTTCCGGACTCCATTTTCTAACACGAGTTGGAAACCTTAGGACAACCCCTGATGTATAGCAATGTTTTCCTAATTATCTTGGAACCCATGGATACTGCAAAGAGATCCAGATGACAGACTAGCTAAGAGCTATCAGGCCAGATGAAAGACTAGTTGTGAGCGGTACATTTTGCCTTCATCTCCTGCTTTAATATGCCCAGATTTTGAGTATTCCTCCTTCATTCACTAGGTTTGTATAAAAATTTTATCGGTAGAAAGGATCCTGTCACTTATAACCAACAATCCCATCCTATCAATGCTTTAAAAGTCTAAGGCCCAGGCTCCTGAGCACAGCACAAGGAACTTCCCTGCTGACTGAGCCCTGCTGTCTTTTCCAACCTTACTTCTCTCTTTCCCTCTGGACACAACCCTAGAGCACTGGAACTGAAGATGACTACAAACAAGCCTCTATATGTCCATCTGCCTCGCCTCCATGTAGATCGCCTTTATCCAGCCATCCATCCCCGGTATGATCAGATCTTTCCTGCCCCCTTCAAGGTCCAAGTCGCCTTCCCTTTGAATTCTTCCCCCACCCTCTGGGTAGAATGAATTGCTCCCTGCTTTAGGTCAACCTGGCACTTCTTTGCTGACCTCTATTACAGCACAGCCACACAAGCCTGGAATAACTCGCTCAACTGTCTCTGGGACTATAGCTCAGCCCCGTTTGGAAAAAAAAAAAATGATCCTCACCCAAGGCCTGTGCAAGGCCAGCACTCACAGAAGAGTGTACTGAATGACTTTGGGCTTCCTTCAAGGCCCTGAAAAGATAACTGCAAACTCTGAAAGGCCACCTTCATCTCACCTACCCTAGAAGAGCTGTTTTGCCATATAATGGTGGTCTCCAGAGACTGTCCTAAGATAGTGTCCCATGTCTTAGGTGTGGGGAAGTGTAGACACACAAAGACCCAGAGGGGCTAAGGCATGAAGTCAAGGCTTAGCTGGGTGGTCAGTGAGTAAAGCTTCCTAGGTTCAGACTCCAGCTTCTGCCAGGAGAGGCCAAATGGTGAAGAGCCTCTGGGGCTGGCATTTAGTGTTGTGTGGGATCTTGGTTTTCTGAGCTCTTCATGATTTAGCGTAAGGCTATAACCAGTGTCGGAGGCAGGAACAACAGGGTCCTGTCCTTGTAGTTAGACAAAGTCCATAGCTAAGGGGACTAATTTATGGGAGTCTGTGGTGAAGGATTCAGTGGAGACTCCCTGCCTCTGTAGGCAGCAGGATGGGTGTGCCTGGCATTCGCAGTCTGACAGTGCCCATCATTGGGGTATCATAGAGTCTCCTTGCCAGTCTGCTAATTATGATCGACTGGTACCCACCAGCAGCAGCCCCACGCCCCCTCCTACCTGAGCAGTGTCCATCTCGTTCAGCATCACCACAGAGGAACAATTGTAATCGAACACCAGTCTCCAGAAGTCTGCCACAGTGTTGGGGAGAGGGTGCTGGGTGACCACAAAGGCAGCAGGTTGCTTGTGACTCTGACAAAGGAATGACACAGGCTTAGTCAAATACATACCCGTCAGTGATATTCTGATCATGATGAGGCCGGGATGGCTGCCAGGGGCCCTGAGCCTGCCAAATAGATTTCACATAGCACCTGCCCGCTCTGTTATCTCTCGGTACCCTGGTGGCAGAGGGGACCCTTCTCATAATGAACACATTCTCCTCCAAACCAAGACATTTCATTAGGAAAGTGTCACTTGGATGGGGATTATCCAAATAAATTATTTATGTCTTGCAGCTCAGCAAATCATCATCACAATATGAAACGAAACATCCTGGATGTAGGTTTTCTGTACTGCTGACCAATTCACCTCTTGGGAGAGCAGGGATCCCACAAGTTCTAGGTCCTTATGATGCTGAGAAGGGGACCAATGACCCCAGAGGGGGCACAGATTACAAGGATCACTTCTGCCCTTAATTGAGAGCTGAGCTAGCCTGGCTAGAGGTGGCATTGTCCTTTAGCCAACAAAGTGGTAGAAGGCAGTCAGGTGTTAGAGTCATGTGGAGGTTCAAACCCCGTTTTGCCCCTTGTAAATTATGACTCACCCATCTGTTCATCCATCCAGCACTACTCACCCATTTTTTAGCCATTCATGTTTTTAATATTGGGTACTAAGCATTGGTGAATCATTAGATTATTTCAAAGCTTAGACTCTTTTCCTAGAAAATGCAGCTCAAATCTAAAGAGATGGCTGTTGTAGAATGGACGACATTTGCAAGCAAAGAAAAAAAACAAGCAAAAAAAAAAAAAAAACCAAGAGAAAATCTTGGCAACTAAGACTGGAGGGATGGCTCAATGTTAAGAGCACCTGCTGCTATTCCAGAGACCGAACATACATCATACAGCTCACCACTATGTGTAATTCCAATTCCAGCGGATCCGCCGCCTTTTGGCTCTACAAGCACCACACTCACGTATGTGTGCATAACCACTTGCACACACATATACACCTTACACCAGCAATAATAATAATAAACCTTAAAAATAGTAAGCAAGTTCACTGCAGGTAGAGATACTCTAGACTTAGGTTTTCCTCCTCAGCATTAGCATTGTGGTTGGAACACAACAGACCCAATCACAACCACAGCATTGGAAAGACCTTACTTTTCCCTGTATTACAGATAGAGACCTTGAGGCCTAGGGGGAAAATGCCCTGTGTAAGCCTGGAAGCTTCACTTGGGCCCCATGTGCCATTCCACCTCGGGAGGGAAGTATTTGGAAAGATTGTAGGGGGTGTTTCTACTTCATCAATAGCAGGTGAAATCAATGAACCAGATGATGCTTCAACATGTTTTCTGGGTAGCTTCTCTGAGGAGGAGTCAGAGCTGCTTAACTAGAGTCACAAGTCAGAAGGAAGTGGGGGAGAGAAGAGGGACAGAGACCTTGGAAATAGCATGGCAAGGCTTTGCAGACATGTATTACATTAGGGACTACTGTTTCCTGGGGCCTTCTATTAGCCAGTAGATGATTTAACAAAGGGTACCAGGGACAGACCCTTCACATCTCTCAAAGCTAAAAGACCATGTTAGCATTGCCTTTCTGCCATTTCCAAACTTTCAAAACTACATCCAGGCTAAGGCTAATGAGATGGCTCAGCAGTTAAGAGCACTGATTGCTCTACCAGAGGACCTGAGTTCAATCCCAGCATCCCATGGAGGCTCACAATTGTCTATAGCTCCAATTCCAGGGAGTTGCAGGCACCAGGCACACACAATCTCTTTCTGGTCTCTGCAGTTCAGGCACACTCATAATATATAAACATTCATACACATTAAACATAAAATAAAATTAGAATATAAAATAAAATTAGATACATAAAATATAAAATAAAATTAGACTTTCAAGACAGTTGTCACATGGTTCTGGTCCTTGGTGCCATCATTTCAAAGCCAGTTGACTTTGAACAGGTGATGGAGATCCTTTGACCCTCAGGAGATCTCTAAAAAACGGGGACAGTAATACTCCATGGCAGAACGAGACAATGCAAGTCCAGAGCCCAACATGATGCCTGGCATGCAGCGAATGTTAGTTTTCTTTGCTTTCCCTGTCTCTGTGATAAATGCTCTATTAGGCCAGCACGCCTGACAAAGTCTTATCTGAAAATATGTTCGAGATCTGTGCTCCTGCCGGGTTTCAGGGATCAGCCAGCAATCCATTTCATGGATAACATCATCCGTTCCCAAGGGAAACATTAAAAATTAACCCAGAGGACTTCATATTTTTCTGCTAGAGGCAAAGCTGCTATGGTTACCAGATAATGCACAGACTGGGCTGGAATACAGATAAGGAATTTTTTTTTAATATAAGAAAAGCAAAGGCCTCAGTGATGGCTCACAAGAGAAATGCCCCGTGGACAAAGAGAATACAATCAGAACCAGAGCTTGGCAGAGGGTATTTGACTCCAGGCAGCATCTCACCTATGAAGTAGAGTCCAAGAGCTTCCTTGATCCTTGCTTGGATGAAAAAAGCAGTAAGAAAGGATGCTGAGGTGATGGGGGATAATGGCAGGAGGAGCATGAAAGTATGGGTTTATCTCTGAACCGTGTCTTCACACACACACACACACACACACACACACACACACACACACACACACACAGAGAGAGAGAGAGAGAGAGAGAGAGAGAGAGAG
>NC_022033.1:16828846-16848084 GCF_000317375.1 Microtus ochrogaster | reverse complement strand
AGGGAGAGAGAGACAGACAGACAGAAAAGGAGCAATAGAAAAATCTTAGAAGGTGACCCTAAGCTAATATCAGAAGTCTTCCTCTTTCAGCAATTCCAGCTACTTAACATGATCCACACAAAGGCTCCCTGCTTCTGCACTCAGCCAGGCTTCCATGGAAAATATAAGCACCTGTGAGCCAAAGCCAGGGAAGGTTTTTTTTTTACACCTTAGCTAGGTATTGACCCTATAGTATCTTTTTTCTAGGGTGGGAGCTAGGAACTCTAAGTCTAGCTCCAGCTCTCTATGATACCCTGAGCAAATCCTCCTCAGTCTGACCGAGTCTCTCCTGCTGAAAGGAGCATGGATGAGACAGACAGTTTAGTCTGTGGGTCATAGCACTGCAAGCATCTGTGTATCCTGAAGGTGCAATGATAACAGCTAAAAGATGCCCCAAGACCCAGGAGGGAGACGTGTGAGGCAGAGGAATGGGAACACTGGACATGCTGTCGAGGAAGCAGAAGTTGATGCCTTAAGGTCCATGGCCTGTTTCTCTTCTTGATTCTTTTAATATGCCCAATCACTGCCCGCTAGCCATTTACTGATCATCTACTGTGTGCTGTCTTCCTCTTTGCCTCACAAAGGAATTATCTGAGGGACTAAATTCCAGCAGGGATCCCAAGAGGATACACCACATCTTATCTCCTGAGGTCTCAAACTCTGGGGAATGTGGCCAGACCTGAACTTCTGGCTGAGCCATTTCTGTGGGACACAGCATCTTGCACGACAGAACTATCGACTTGAGCTTGGGATTTGTTTTTCTTCAGTGTTTGATCTATTCTTTCCACCTTCTTTAAGTCAAAGAGCTAAAAGCACACAATGAACTTGGGTTTCGACATGAGGCTTGAGGAGGGAATTGGGGGAAATGGTTTCAAAGGCCAGCAGTTAGAAACAAGGTGACCAGTAGGGTCAAGGTTCTGGGATTCAGCCATCTCCACCTTGGGGAAAAGCCTTTTCTGTAATGGCAGCCAGGGCCTTCCTGCCAGGGCTCAGCTTACATCCATCAGTGCTGCATTGATGTAATTGCTGGACTCTCCATCCACTGAGATGAGGAAGGGCAGGCAGCGGTCCAGAGGCAGGACATCCATGCTCCGATTCTTATCATGGTTCCGGGGTAAGAGTCCGATGCTGCAGTCCTCAGGCCGTACTCGGGGTGTCACAATGTTGAGTGTCTGTGGGGCATATAAAGGAGTGGAGGGGTAATACACAGGAGGCTGTGTCTGAGCAAAGGAGACGGATATCCCAGTTTAGCTTAACTCGCCGGTCTTTACCCTCCAAGCTTGACCCTGCCATTGTTTTCCCTGCACTCATGCTTCTCCCATGACCGTGATAGTCTTTTATATCCTGCATATAGGCACAGGACTTTTGTGCTAAGAGACTTTTCCAGGAGCTTTGTGACACCTTCAAGATGCCAAGGCTGCAGCTGCAGCATGCCCACACACGGGCTAAGACATGGGCTGACAACACCTGCCAACCATTTGAACTGTTGTTCAGCTGAGCTAGCACAGCATTAAAGGAGGGCCAGCCAGAAGGGCATATGGCAGGGAATGGCGTTGAGAATCTCTAATGAATGTTTAACACCACTTGAATTGCCACGGCAAGAAGGAAGTGATTTTTCCAGCACTTTTCTCAGCGATGGAAGTGTCTCAGTTGTAGGAGGATGGATGGATGCTAGGATGCTCTCCTCAGGGTGGGCAAGGGTCCTTGTGGGGCAAATTAGTAGGTCTACAAAATTATAAGGCTTGTGCTCTGTAGAGCAAGTTGTCACCCAGTGAGGGACCATGGCTGCTCCAGCCAATAGAAGGTCCTGTGTGCAATGACCAGGGTTCTGTGCCTTTCCTCTCTCTGTCACTTGGCATGCTGTCTCTGAGACAACAAAGATTATTTGTTTAAATGATTCCTAAAATATTAGCCTGACTGGAAAACTTTGAGCCTGGGATTTGCTTGTTTCTTCCTGCCCAGTTCTTACAGCTCCATTACTCAGGTTTTGGCCATGGATAAAGGTCTGAATTCTAGCATTTATCGGTGATCCATGTTCAGGTCTTTAGTTCTCTGCTCAGTCATTTATATCTGGGCCTCTCAGATCAGAGCTTTAGTTTTGACCATCCGGATTCCAACGTGTGAATCTGCCATATCTGAGCCATGCTGTAAGATGGTTAAAAGCTTATCTTGCACATAAATAAATGCCCCTGAGATCCTGTTAAATCGCACATTCTAATTCAGTAGGTTTGGGTGGGAATCTTCATTTCCAACAAGCACCCAAGGCCAGATGATGGGTTTAAAGAATTTGTGGAGAGAACACTGGGGCGGGGGTGGGGGTGGGTACAGTCTCTCCAGAGTCAAAGAAGCTTGAAATTCACACCAACATCAGTGCGTAAACTTCTGTCCATTCCACAACATCAACAAGAATTAACCAAGACCTCAGTTCAATAGCATAATCACAGCACAAAAACAAGTGTCAGCCGTCATTGAGTGATTGGCTAATAGTTGCTAATGACTGTGCAATCTGATGGTGTGAAAAGCTCTCCACAGCTGCTGGGCGCTTTAGGCTTGAAAGCACACACACACACACACATCAATCTCATCAAGAAAGGCCCACAATGTGAATTAAGTTGCTTGGGTCATTGCTATAGATTAAATGCATACATTTCCCCCCACACAGATGCTACTATACCAGCTCCCAATGGGGCAGATGAGGAGGGGCTGGGGGCTGTAGGAAGTAATTGCATCATCAGTGTGGAGTCTTCATGAATGGGATCAGTGTCCCTATGGAAAGACACACAAGTGTTTGCATGTTTGCTCCTCCGCTTTCCACCATATGAAACTCTAAGGACGCAGCTACTCACAAACTACATTGATGTCTGAGCCCTCCCCAGATACTAGATTTGCTGGCTGTTTGCTTTTGGGCTTCACTGCTTCCAGAAGCATGACAAGCAAATGCCTGCCATATAAGTCGTCCAGACGATGGAACATTGTTAGGACATCCCAGAGCAGCTAAGTCCCTGGACCTCGGCTTTGCCCATACCTGAAACTCATCTTTGATCTGGCTGGAGTTAGTCTGGGGGTCCAGCCTGCTGATGTTGTAGTAGAGAGAGCGGAACTCACACACAGGGATGGCGGTATTGCCACAGAGGCATGCTTCCAGGATGGCGTCATGCACGAACACATACTGCTCCTGCAAGGTCAAGAGGAGGGGAAGAGCGCTCCAGGTGAGGATCGCTGTTTGCGAGCATTTTGTCCACATCGAATGAATCTTGTAGCAATGAGAAAAGGGCATGATTTATTCTGCAGAATCCTTAGTTTTATATCCTGTAACCCAAAGGTCTAAGTCACCGTGTTTCACGGTGATTGAGCTGTGGAGCGTTTTTTGCCCTTGTATAAGATGGAACAGCCGAGCCACTGATAAGAATGAGAAACTTGAGCACGTGTCACTGCAGACGCCCTGGAGGTTCTGCTCATGTTCCCAGCTTTCATCCAGAAGCTGCTTGCTGCAGAAAAACCTGCTTTTCTTTGGGGAGGATTTTCTTCCTACTTCCTGGAGCGTATTTAGTGTTCTCTCACTTCCTTCCCATCCCACTTCCCACTCAACCACCAGAATGCCTTTAAATCTGCTGAACATAAGTTTATTGTTAATTGTGGATATTTATAAGTATTTGTTGCGCATCATTCAACAAAAATTTGACCCTTTTAAATAAAGTGTTTTATTTGAACTTATCTTGATATATTTATATTTAAGTATGTCTCCATGCCCGACAGTGAGGGTCATGTGTCTGACTCTGCCTACTCTAACTGTCCTCTACAGGCATGGCCTTAAGCACAGATAGTGCCGTCATCTTGGCTCTAGTGTTATAGGCTTGGGAATTAGCCTGTGAGTTTCTCAGAGCCTGCAGCAGAGTCCAGTGTGATGAAGCTTTCGATGAGCATTGCAGGGACTGCCGTACCTAGAGTCATGGATATCAGGGCTGATACGAGTGCAGCTCCCATGGCTTCTAGATCTGCTAGGACATCCACAGTTTTTACTAGAACCAAAAGGTGAACCCAATGCACGAACAACAACCCAAGGCATTCAGGAGTGGGATAGAGAGAAAATCTGATTAACAAGAGAGAGTGGTTCAGGACAAACCACTTGGTTTTTATCCATATGAAGACTTAGTATATAATTTCTTGATGTCCTTCCCACGGATAGAGTGGAGCTGTGAGAAGGAGACATGCCATGGGATGTGAAGAGTAGGGGAAGGATCCTAGACACAATAATGTGCATTTCTTGGCTCACTGTAGGTGACAACACTTCAGACAGCCTTACTTACATTATCCTCAGAGACTGGGCTCTCTAGCTAGACAGAAATGAACCTGGGCATCTGCCTTTCCTCGAGGTTAAGGGTTGTATATGCCTCTCTAGCAATCCATAGCCCCTAGGTCAAGTCAAAGTTCTCAGGAACTTGGGGCTGGAGAGATGGCTCAGTAGTAAAGAGGACTTGCTGCTCTTAGTGAGGACCAGGGTTTGGTTCCCAGCACCTACCTGGTGGCTCCTAACTATGGTCACTCCAGCTCTAGGAGTTCCAACAGGGTCTTTGGACCTCTGTGAGCATCAGGCACTCATGTGGTGCCCTTACATACATAAAGGCAAAACACTCAGACACATAAAATAAAATAAATAAACCTTAAAGAAGTGTACTTTGTTGATGAAGCTATTTCCATCAAGGAATGACTGGGCGCTTGGCACAGAGCAGGCATTCCATCAGCACCAGTACTCCCTCTTCCTCTCCATCCCTGCACCAAAGGCTGGACTACTATACCTGACCACTGCCATTCAGTCTTACTTGGATGACTGCAGAGATAGAGGATTCAACAGTTATTGCTACCAGAAGTTCCTGCACCACAGACTCTCAGGATTGGCTGGGACATCTCACCAGAGCAAGCTACGTATTCATTCTGTACTAATACTTGTGAAGGTACATCCTTTTTGTATGACTTCTCCACTACTGAGCCTCTGTCCTACCACGCTTCTCTTTGGCCAAGCTATCAGTAAACTAGCTGACTGGGTGCCCTAGGACTAACCTCTGTTTGCACCAGGTTGACCCTCTGTGCCCGTAGCTCACGCACGCAGTTGAAGATGTCCACCACCCCTTCATTCTCAGCCATGTCGAGCATGGTGTCAATGGCAATGAAGCAGCCAGTCCTCCCGGCTCCAGCACTGGAAGAGAAGTTTGCTGTGTGTTAGGGATCTAAAGATGGGATGAAATAGGGTGACAAGGCCCCTACCATCTAACCCTGTCTCGAAAGCCTTGGTGAAACACTGTGTATTGTAGAAGTCAGAGGGAAGGGTTGGAGCCTCCAAATTCCTCGGCTATGCTGAACAAGTGATCACAATTTTCTTTATTAAATGGGAGAGTAATGTTTACCACTGTGGTTGTTTTGGGGGACTTACTTTATTGTACTTACTTAGCAAATGCTTAATTAGTGCTTACAATTAATTAATTGTTGTGCTTTACCAATACGTCTATGGACTTCCCTATGAGGGGACAGAGACATGTCTTACCCTATTTCATAGGTGAGAAGCTGAGGCACAGAGAGCTTAGAGCCTGACGTCATAGAGCGGGCAAATGGGAGAGCCGAGCATTCCCCCAGGCAGTCTAGAATTCCTACTACCTTTCTCAATAAGATTTATAACGTGTAATGCAAGATTTTATAGTAGGTGTGCCTGTAGGCTCCGCATCTAATGGATATAGTCCAGGTGGTATAGTGTAAAACACTTTTTAATGCCTGGCATACTAGAACCTTCCTGGTAAATATGTCTTTTCCCTTTTTCTCCTCTTCTTTCATGTGCCCTTTTTCATGTCAGCAAATGGGTTGGTAGACAGAACTAAGAAGAGGGCAGAGGTTATAGAGAAGACATGAGTGAGGGAGCAGAGATCAGAGAGCCCGAGCTGTGTCTAAAGGCAGAGAGCTGATCTGGCGTCCCCTATTCAAGGCCTTGCACTTGACCCATTTGTGCTGACTTCCTCAGGGACATGAGCCAGGCACATCATCAAACTAGAGTAGCTGACAGTCTCGAGATCCTCATCAGGCACCAGGTTCTCTGACATATGATCAGCTTCTGATTACTGACATGCTTTAATAGGATCAGACAGAAAATGGCCCAGAGTCACAAGAACCTCTGGAACACAGCCAGATCTCCCCAGATCAACTCTGGGTTATCAAACAATAGGGCTGAATCATAAAACACTGGCCTGCACTGTGCACAGTTTTGGAATAGAAAGGAGGGCAGAGAGTCAAGGAAGTCCACATTGGCAGTGGTTTCACCCTTTCCTTACCCCATGGAAACAAACGTCTTTGTTGAACAATGCAGAAATCAAAGGAAATGCAAGGAAATGGATGGATGGAATAAGATACAAAAGCATCACTGGCTGATAGGTCCAAGAAGCCTAGGCCAGCAGGGACCCGCATATTAGTGATCTGGAAACCAAACCCTTGGGAGCAGTCTTCACTGATAAACCACCATGGCTTGAACTGAGTGGAGCTTGCCTTACTCATGCCCCAAAATACCTGTCCCCAGTGCACTCCAGACCCATTTAAAAGGGACTCAATAGAATGGGTTCAGGAGCCTGGGAAGAGGTCTATTAAAACACGCGTGCACGCGCGCACACACAAACACACACACACACACACACTCATCTGTTCTCCAAGCAGCATCTTCAACATATCACATGGGAATGAAGCAGCATCACTAGTTTTCAATCTAGGCTAGTGTATCTGAGAGTAAGGTCTACAGTATGAGAGAGTAAGGTGTCTGGTGTTTGTGAGTCTCAGTTCGTGCCTCCTAGAAGAGTTTTTGAAAAGTCTAAGCTGTGTGTGTGTATTCATGTGTATGTAGTGTGTATAAATGTGTATGTGTGTATATATGTGTATGTATTTGTGTGGGTATGTTTGTGTATTCATGTGTATGTATATGTGTATGTTTGTGTATTCATGTGTATGTGTGTATAAATGTGTATGTGTATGTGTATGTGTGTGTATATATGTGTATGTATTTGTGTGGGTATGTTTGTGTATTCATGTGTATGTATATGTGTATGTGTGTATAAATGTGTATGTATATGTGTGCATATATGTGTATGTATTTGTGTGGGTATGTGTGTATATTCATGTGTATGTATATGTGTATGTATGTGTGTGTGTATTTTTTTCCTAGAATAAGACAGTAGTTAGACACATGATATTTGAGATCCCTGAGATTAAATATTGGCTCTGTTACTGACTAGCTGTGTGACCTTGGGCAAATGACTTCATCTCTACGGGTTTCACTGTTCTCATTCATAAAATAAAAAATACCTCTTAGTATTAATATTACAATATATGTAAATTGCATTAAATTATATTTTAGAAGTATAACGCATGTAAATTGCTCAGTTTTGTGCCTGGCTACTTGTAATCCACAAATATTTACAGAGCATCCATGATGCCCTGGATGCCAAGATTAAGAGTAGGCATAGGAAGATGAGCAAGACACATTTCCTGTCTGAAAGAATTTGTTAACCCCACCTGGGGTGCTGGATGACCTTAAGAGGCAGCAAGAGTGGTGGATTTAAGTGCTTATTATGTTTAGAATTCTTTCAGACACTTAGTGTGCATTAGCCAAACCATAACAGCTCCAGGAGTAGGTACCACTCTGCTTAGATGCTTTACAGTGTCTTGTTATGGAGACGCAGGAACAGGCCATCACATACAGTACTGCACGTGGCAGAGGGTATGGTGAATATTTGCCATCATCTCCTTTCCTCTCTTCCTCCTGAACTCCGCCTGCAGTTGGGGATATCAGGCTTCAACACAAATGCACCTTTTCCTCTGTGCTTACAATGAAGGGCAAAGCAGAAAATCCATGCCAAACATCCAGACAGTGCAGAGGTTTCTACCTTTGAAATGTGGATGTGTCTCCACTACTGTGGAGAACACAAAGGGATGCTGTGTGGGAGATTTTCACACAGGGAGGGGCTGGGTCTGAGACATGCATAGTGTCTTCCCTGACTTCTTGGCGGACACAGACATTGTCAGGAAGGATGAGATGGCCTGAGCATTCAAGGTAGAAGAAGACATGCTGAGCCCAAGGACATACTGAAATAGAGGGGCGTAGGAAGGAGGGGAATACAGACTCTTTGGCCTTCAGGTCTGGACATCTACCTTCCTACAATTCTAAACGCCCTTGACACGATACTTCATCTCCATTTAGGAGGATTCAATGCCACTTATGTTCAATGTGACTTTCTAGGTCAAAGCTGAAAATTTCCCATCTCTGTAATAAGGGAAAGCTGATGCTGACCACTTGCTCTCTATTAGGGACCCTGCAGGCCAGCAATTGATTTTAAAAATAGTGGAAGCGAAGAGATGCATGCTTATACCAAGATATCCCATGTCAGGTTGCTGCTAGGAAGCCCCAGAGAACATGTCAACTGTCCCAGCCTTGACATTTCCCACCTCTTTCTCATGTCCGTGCCTTAGTTTCCCCATCTGTAAAATGGGAATGGTAAGAGGGTACTATTCAATTCTCAAGCTTGGGTGGGAAGTGAAATAATTTGGCCAGATCTACATAGCAGGCATGGCAGGTGATGCCGAGTCCACCTGTGTCTCTGGGACAACATTCATAATGGTAACATAACCCCTACTGCCACTAGGGACCCAGGTCTTCTCAGAAGGTGGCTGGGCTCTGGTTTATAGGAGGAGGAATCTTAAAGGAAGAAACAAAAGCCATGGGACAGTATGGGGAACAAATCCGGAGGTACAGCTGATTGCAGAATGGGGATGGAGGACTGACTCACCTGCAGTGGACCACTATGGGCCCGGCTTCTGGGGGGTTGAGGAACTTGACCTGGCGGACGAAGCCCAGAAGGCCTGTGGCATAGCAGGGAACACCATGGTCAGGCCAGCTGGTGAAGTGGAAGAGGCGGAGTTCCCGGATCTCGTGGTAGCCTTTCTGAGGAGAGAAAGGGACTCTGTTCCTCCACCTGACGCCCTCATGTACCCCCTGAGCTCCATGGGGGAGTAGGGGCTGTGGTACTGAGGAATGGTCCTCTCTGCTACATGGGGAAAGGAGGCCCTCGCTGGGTTAATGGGTGTTAGCTCCCAGGAGCTCAGTTACTTCTGGAATTGTGAAACCAGTCATTTTTTGAAGAACCTTTTAAAAATTAATTAACTTATTTATTTTTATGTGTATGAGAACTTTGCTTGCATGTCTTGCAGACATTCAGAGCAATTCCTAGCTGGTGCTATGAAACATCAACTTTACTGTTCATCTCAAGTTAAGTGATACTCACCCAGGGCCATCTTTTCCTGGACATGCGCTAGGCACTAGGAAGGGAGAATTTAAGCCACAGCTCCTGCCCCTGGAATAGCTCATGGCCCCAGTGGGTGAGGAAGAGGGAGACTCCTATGTCGATCATCTGACCAGAGTGTACAAAGGAATTATCTAACAAGATTAGAGGGGAGGAGAAACCTGGGAAGGCTTCTTAGAAGAGGCCTCCTTGACTGAGGCCTGGGAATGCAGTAGTGAAAATAAAAGCTGGCATTTATATTAAGTATTGGTGATGTCCCAGTCACTCTTTTGACTTTATCCTGTGTGTTGTGGATTCTCTAGCAGCACTACTGGCCTCCACCCACTAGGTGTCAGTAACAAAACACCCTCTCTCAAGCTGTGATGTTCTGACACCTTCAGACAGGGATGGATATCCACCCGAGAACCAAATTGCCCCTGGTTGAAATGGGGCCCAGACTAGATTCCCAGCCTGGAAAATGCTGGCTTCTTTTTGCCCACCATGCTATGTTCTTGACACTTGGCCAAGGATATTATTCCTCCCATGCTTTCCTTGACTGGAGCCTTTTCAGCCTCCAATTTTCTGCATTCTATAAGCCACTTCAGTCCTAGGGGTATGTAGTGGTGCTTCTGTAGGTTCTTTCTCCATCCTTTGGTCCCTATGGCTCTTATCACAATATATCCCTTCTGTTTCTCTCTCTAGTTGATGAATCCACTACATGACCATATCAACTCTGATTACCATTCTGTTTATCATGTCAAGTGTGTAGCTGGGTACAAATCAGACCCTTGGTCTCTACTGTCTGGATGAGTAGCCCCATCAACTAACGGACTTGGAAGAGGGAGTACTCACAGAAAGGGAAACTTACCTTCTGGACTGTGAAGGTGCGGATGACATATTCTGCCAGGGGCTCTGTTTCAATTAGGGTGACTTTAATGTCTCCATAGACCTCTGTGTCATCTGGCCAGTATCGCACACACTTTACCTGTGGCCAAGTGAGAGACAGGGAAAGGATAGGGAAGAGAATGCATAAACAGTGCCAAACATGAGAAGCCAACTCCTTTGGTTTTCCCATCCAAATAAACCCAAGGGTGACTTTGGAGGCCTTTCAGCCCATGGGGCGCTTAGCGGTCAGGGATCAGCAAATGATACTGGGCCTAACTCGAGTCACTGGGATCAGTTACAAATGACAGAGGTTTCTTCTCTTACAGCTCCTGGTGGTTTTCTAGTGCATTGCTACCCTAAGCCATGAGAAAGAACTAGGTAAGACGGGAGGCGTATCATGCCCACGTAGCCGATGAATAATAGTACTGGAGATGGTGACGTGGTCATTTCCTACTGTGTCAGCCCGGGGATGCTGAGCATTATTATCTGAACAAGGATGAGAAGTACCAGCGAGGAGGTAGAAGCAGAAGGGTTGAGGAGAGGGTCACTGGGAAGTGGAAGGAGAAAGGCTCTTTGCTGGGGAAGAGACAGACAGTTCTGAGCTCCAAGGGAAGATGTGCCACTGCTCTCTGCCCCAGCAGTGGGTACCTATGCTACCAGCAAGCAGTCCCCACGTTTGACTTTAAGTTCCACAGAGAGCAAAAGAAATCATGGTTTTCCCCCTTTAAAATAGCAAAAGTGTTATTACCATTCCGGGGGACGACGCACGGCCTAGCGTGGCATTTCCCACAGTGTGTTCCGCTGGGTGCTAATAGGTGTTAGGTAAACAAAACAAAACAAAAAATAGAACAAAAACAAAAAAACAAGAAACAAACAAAACAAAACAAACACAAAAAGGTTTTGTGGTCAAATGAGTTTGGGAAATGCTGTTTCAACAAAGTTAAACAAGCTGCTTTGCTAAAACATGACTTAGATCCTCAGAGGCACTAATGCTGTTAAATATCTTAGGACTCTCCAACAGGGACAGAGGACACAGCATTTCCCAAACATATTTAACCATGGAACCCTCTGCTCACTAGCCAGCCTGCAGACTAGCATCCCATGGAACCCACTTAGGGAAACACGGAGAATGCACCAGGGTTTGCAGAATATTGCTTGATTCTAAGACTTTAGAGCTAAGACCCTCATGGAAAGCATTAGATTCCTTTGGCTAATGAGAGCCGATACTTACCTTGTCTAGCACTGCCTGCTATAAGTGTTCTTTGACCTATTTGTATATATTGTTTTAATTTGATGTCACCATAACCTTAGATGGTATGCTCACCCACATTTTACAGATGAGGATTTAAACATGGGGAAGCCAAGGAACCTGCTCAAAGTCAACAGCTGGCAAGGGATGGAGTGAAGGACCAAACCCAGCTGTCTGTGTCATAACCAAGAACATTGCCTTGCACAATCATTGTGTCAGTTGGCCACTAGCAGGAGTTACATTAAGAACCTTCTCTTCCTTGCAAGTTCAGTTTCAATCCACAGTCCATCGCCCCATTACGGGGAGAATTTGTCTCAGAATATAGAATGTGCTGGAGTTCTCAAACCCTGGGCTTCCTTTGCTTCCCTCTGGAGCTGCGGTCCCTGGGTGGAGGCAGCCGAACAGTGGGTGCAGTCTAAACAATGGGCTTACAAGTACTAGGATGAATGTCAAGAGTGAGAAGAGAGCTAATTGATTCAGGTCTTTACCCCTTGGCACCCGCGCCTCATCTGTAAAATGGGGGAACAGGGCCAGATAGAGGTAAAAGCACAAGGATAAAGTCCCACTTGGCCCTGATCCACTATTAAGGTCCATGCTCTTTCAGTACACCGTGACAGCCCTTTTCTTCTGCACTTCTGTGACCAGGACACTTTCTCCAGATTATCTATAAAAACTGACCTGACGACCACTCTTGTGTAGTTTGTCTACAGTATGGGAGTCCGTTGAGTCTAGATATTTGTACATCGGCTTTCTCCAGTGCAGCCCACCCATCCACCCGCAGGCCACAGTTAATCAAAGAGGCAGAGGCAAGGTTGGAAACAGTGGTCCCATTTCTAAGCTCTGGCTAAGGACAACCTAGACCCAATCTAGATAGAACGGAGAGAGACAGAGGCCTGAACCCTGATGAGGTTTCACAGTCAGGGAAGGAAGAGCAGGCAGGAGAGGGTGAGATGCTGCTGAGAGAAGACAGATGAAGAGAGAGATGTGGAGCCTGGGTTTGTCAACACCGAGGCAGTGATGCTGACAGTGTCACTGGTGGAATGGAGATACCTGCCATGTGGAGGTGGATAGAGGAGACCCGGGAGGAGACACAAGGCCTCTGAGTCCTCGAGATGCAGCAGAAACACGGGAACAGGAGAGGTACCTTTGTTTGGCTTTAAAAATGTTTCTAATCGTTTTTTAGTCATTAATTTTGTTATTTGACAATTTTGTACACAAATATGATTTATTCAGATTACTCTTCCTCCCCTGCCTTTCTATTACGGCTGTCAGTCCTCCCCCATCCCGCCCCTCTCTTTAGCAGGCTCACGGTTTTAGTTTTTGTTTCGTGACTCATTTGGTGGTGGTTTTTGTCCCTCTGAGATGGAAATTACTGAGCATATTCACATGCTGAGGTGAAATAATTTGGCAATGAAGAAGAGTCTTATATTTCAAATGAAAAGGGAATATGAGAAAATCTCTGGGCCTTGTTGGGTTGCGCCTGAGGATATTAATATGTCTGATCTGCCCTGCCTGGTTCCTTTCCTCCTAACGATATATCCTAGTGACAGGTCCCTGCAGCCTCCCTTCAGAGCTGAATGTGTCACTTCCTTGCTTCTTGGGGACTCCTGGTTGCTTTCCTGCCCCGTCCCTCTGGCTTCTTTGCTAGTACAAGTTCATTCTCTTCTTTTAGGCAAGGCCAGGTTCTTTAACGGAAAAAGAATGTTGGGCTAAAAGACGAGGAAGGGAGGTGAACAAGGAAGGGCTTGCAGTGACCTCTCAGAGGGTCACCTATCAAGGGCAGAAACTTAAGTGTTTGTCATGTTGGGCTTGGTCATAACAAATGGCCAATATTCAACCTTTTGGAATCAATAGAAACAGCCCTTTCTCATGGCTAAATCTGAGAGCAGAAGGGAAGGTTGTGAACATGGCTGCAATGCGAGTAAGATTATAGGTTTGGGATGTGTTGGTGAGAGAGTTCCCGCCCAATGGTTTTAATCTCCTCAAAATGCATGAGATGATGTTATCAGTGGAGAGAGAGGATAGAAATGGGATGGGAGACTTGAAGGGGTAGAGCACTGCTCATATGTGAAATAGAGTAAGGTATCTCCCATCCCTATAGGCTGCCGTAAAGAGGTGCTACTGCTTAGGAAGCTGGTGGCACAGTGCAGACGGCAGGCACCCCAGGGTGTATCTCCACCACCCTCTGCCCACATGACTGAAGGAGATGCTTACCCTGCCCACTTCCACGAGGTTTGTGACCATGACGATGCTAGCAGAGTTTTCCTGCCAGATCATTCTCCAAAAGTCCTTCACAGTCTCTTGCATTGGACCTGGCAACAGAGAAGGCGATGGGTTAGAGGCTGTGGGTCCAAAGTGGATGCTGAGTGGTTTGCCTCTCGACTGTTTAATCAGGGTTCAACCTAGGTGGGTAAGAGTGAGGCTGGGGGGCCTAAGTGAAACACCAGGGAGTTAAGACTGAGGCTGGAGGTGTGAGTCTGTTGGGGGCAGAGCAGAGCACAGATAAGGGGAAAAACCCCTACTTTTCTGGTATCTGTGGTCTGCAGCATCCGCCTCACCCTTGCCCTCACCCTCATGCTCAGCCCAGCAGCTCCACTTTTTCTGGATCCACTACTTTATCTGGACTATCGTGTCCGGGGGAGGGGGTGGGGTTGCAGAGATTAGACAGCGGGATCTCAATGAGAGATGCAAGGGAACTAGGGTAGGGAGGGTAGAGCTGCCAAAAGCAAGAGGGTCCCGAGTTCTGAGTTTGACAAATGTCAGAGACAATAATCTGAAGTTTGACCAGGAAGGAGAGGGTTAAAGCACAGAAAGTACAAAAGAAAGAAAAACAGGAAAAGGGCAGAAAAACCAAGGAATAGGAGATAGGATCTGACAGTCCAAAGCAATTGCCTAGGAAACAATTCTTAATATCCTGGGTCTTTATCAATTTTAAAATTACAAAAGCAGTTCATGCATTTGAAAGAAAATTTGAATAGCATTTTTCTGTGTTTTGTTTGTACATATGCATTTTCTGCAATAAGCACCAGGTTTATTATAAGTCTATTTTCATATCATCAAAAATAATATATTTCAAAGCTACAGCGCTTTCTACAACATGGAGATGCCATACGTTATTTAACAACCTGTCTGCTATTGGGCATTTAGGATTTTTTCACTTTTTCCTATTGCAGATGACACGATAACATTGTGAAGAATGCTTTTGATATATGTCAAGGTCCACACATATAATTATCTGCAGGACTTCCCCCAGGAGGCTGCAAAAGGCATCATCATTTTTAAACCTTCTGATAGCATACTGCCACACTGCTTCCCGGGGCAATGGGCTGCATCTCTCTTGTGGACTTGCACTCACTGGAGGGATGGGAACGTCTGCTGGGTACCCACTGAGGCTTTTCTCTGGTCACCCCTCACGTGGTCCCTTCCCTCTGAATAATATTTCCTAGTGACAACCATTTCTGCTGAAAGTCTAGGTCAAACATGTCCTCTCCTTGCTCTTCAAAGACGGGTGGAGGCTTTGCTGCCCTGTCTCTCTGGCTTCCCTGTCTACAAAAGTTAATCCCCTTCCTTCAGGAGAAGCCAGACCATTTAGTGGACAAAGAGTGTTGGGATAACAGAGAGAGGAAAAGTAGATAATAAGGCTTACCCTGATTTTAAAAAATACCTCTTCCTAGATAACCTTGAGGTCACTCCAAGACACTTACCTTGGGTTGCAATGTAGTGCCGGGGACGGTGGTACCCCTGGAAAATAGGAAGAAAACACAACCAAGGGTTTCCATTCAAAGCTTGGAAACAGCATAATATTAAGACACATCTCTTTCTGGCTACCTGGTGTTCTCACAGGCAAAATGGGAATTGCTGTAGGAAGTCCTACAGCTTGTGGTTACCCGCCTACTGGGGTGTGGCCTCTTATGCTATATATGCTGATGCAGAGCCTGCGTCAGCCCCTTCTTCCCTCTCTGTTAGGGTTGCTACAGAGGTGAGTCCTCCCATGTTAGTAACTGAGCTCTCCTCCACGAGCAAATGGATGGAAAGGTGTATCTCTAATTCCAAGTCAAGATGGACAGGGCTCTGCAGGCTGGATAGGAGACTTAGATTCTGGGGTCTTTTGAGTAGGTTTGGGAGCAGAAAATAGCTCCCCAGAATTCAGAATGATGAGGTTTCTTGTATCTACTCTCTTCTGCCATCTCCCTCATCAGCTGTTCTCAAAGTCTTTGCGGGCCTGGGCCATAGCTTCAACCTCCTGGTGTCCTCCAAGAACCCATTTTTACTCCTGAAGCTCATAAGCTTCCTGCAGCAGTGGCTTCTAGGGATGCACCCAAGGTGGTCAGGTTTTTGTTTTTATCTGAGTCTGCAGTGACTCTGCATTACTTGCATGGCAATGTCTAAATGCTTCATCTTATAGTAACTACACAATAGCATCCTCATCTGGAACTTTCCCCCCCAGCTCTCTTGCTGCGTCTGCTCCCGCAATACACTCATCTTGTGTTTCAGCCTTAGTACCCAGGACTTTAGACATGGGCTCTTCTGTGATACAGAGGTAACTCCTTCCTCATGTGTCTCCTTTCTCTCGAGAGATTCCGCAGGGCTTCACAGAGACCCAGTGAACACAGGCACATAAACAGCAGCACTAAGAACTTTTATCCTTTTCTTCTCCTGGGTCATGAGACACACAGCGTGGAGCGAGGTGTAGCTTTCTGCACAGGCTGGTCAGTGGGATGCATGCATGGGTCTGGTTTTGCATTGGCTAAGACCTTGGAAGAAACTGGGTTTGAAAGATTTCAAATGGACTTGAAAGTTAATGGCAGAAATTTCTGGGCAAGAAACTCACACATCCATTGTGAGGCTGGCCTGCCGAGGCTCTATTTCATGCTTTCATTTGTTTACGGAATCATTCCAGATTTGACCAGCAAGCATCAAAGGGGCACATTCTGCTATGCACAACGCATGGCAACCCAACAGTGAGCCAGCCAGATGTAGGCTCTGCTTTGGAGCAGCTCACAGACATCTACAAGCTGGGTTTACGAAACTCCAAGGGAAGATGGGGGGCTCCGTAGAGCACCCATGGGAACTGACTCAGCTATAGACCAGAGGAATGTTTTCTGATGAGGTGGTGGTTTAATTAGCTTCTAGGCTGGGCCTCTTGACATTCCTGAAATCCCACTTCATGCCATCAGCAGTCTGTCTGGTCTTCCCACTAATGTCCCCATTGCCCATGGACTTAGAGCTCTTCTTCAGAAGTAGTGGTCACATTTCTGTCCAGAAGGCTGAGCACCAGGCAACTGTCTGCTTCCCTCTCCGACCCCTGATTTATTTTTTTGTTCTTCCATTTTGTGTGCATGTGTTAGTGTATGCATGCACATGTGTGTGGAGGTATCAGTGCATGTGTGTATCAGTGCATGTGTGTATCAGTGCATGTGTGTAAATATGTGTGAAAGCCAGAAGTCGATGCCAGATGTCTTTGTGAATCACTCTTTTTAGTGAACCTGGCGATTGTTGACTTGACTAGACCACCTGGCCAGGAAGCCCCTGGGGACCCACTGAATGCACGTGTGCCATATGCCTGCCCCCATGCCGCATCTGGGCAAAAAGACCTGATCTAGACTCAAGAAACTCACAGAGTTCCCAAAGAGGAAAATTTTAAACCAGGAGAGCGATTCCTTAGCAATGGAGATAAAAGGAAATGTGTTGCTCAATTGGGTCTCCTCTGGGGATTTGCCAAGAGCTAGTGAAGAAAACTTCTTAACCTTAAAAGAACTCCCAGTTCATTTAAGTCCCACCTACACAGCACACAGACTGACTGCAAACCAGCGCTGGGCCTGCCTCCATCTGTCTGTGAGCAATGGGAAAGAGGTTTGCATCCAAAACGCATTTATCTCACTCTACACTCCTGCATCTGTTACTTACTGGGGACCCAGATATGATATTTATTTCCAGGCTGGTAATTTATAACAGATTCAAGTGGCTAATACATTTTCGGGTGTGCAAACAAACAGGCCAGTGGGCTGGTTCAGAGAGCAGCATACCGCGGCCTCCAGAGGCTCGGGCAAGGTTGACCTCATCCAGCTCATTATCCAAATAGAGTCATTCTAATGAATTGTCAAGATTCAATTATAGAGAAGGTCCTCTAACTTGGATGACTAGCTCTTGTCTTTGGGCTGTGCTGAAGAGCAGGACAAAGCGGTGAAGTCGAGATAGCTTCCCCCACTCCATGGTTGGTTTTCAGGGATCCCCAGGAGATCACGGAGTATAGTTCTACGGAGGCCTCAGGTAGGCTCACAATTGTGATTATCCTGCTACCTGCCCCATCATGATTAACACTATAAGAGTGTGCTTTTATGTTTGGTGTCTTTTTGTCTCGCCTCTTTCCCCATTGTCTTTTCCCCACTCTGCTCTGTAGCAATGGGAGGGGACAAAATAAACCACAGAGCAGGCTCCCATGTCCTCAGGCATTCAGAGGGCATCTTCTAAGTAGGGGGGGAAGGGGAAAGCTAAGAGGCCAGTGGGAAGTTGGGGCATATGCCCTTCTAGGTTCTTCCTTGCTGCATTAGCAGGGGTTAGCTTCTCCTTGGCAAGAGCAAGACAGCCCTCTCCTTACAGTAATGCTACTACTTTTATTACCCATTCTCTTATCCAGCCACTGAACTTGATCGCTTTGCCTTCTCTAGCTACAGGCTACTCCACGCAATCTGGTTGGTTAGTCCATCTCAGGATTATCCAGGCACTTGTTAAACTCTACCCGGTTAAGACCTGTGAGCCAGCTTGTTTTCTCTTGGCATCCTGATACTCTACGGCAGTTACCCTAAGCTACAAAGATAGCCATCAGAAAGGCCTGTATACAACAGGCCCAACAAGGATGGGATTCACGACTGCAGTCTCATTAGTCCTGATGCTAATCACTGAGATGCCAGCTCAGGGCCTGACACTGCCCATTAGGACAGCATGCGGTAGGGACATTTGGCCTGTCTGTACAGTCAACTTCTTACACAGAAAGGGAGGGGGTTCCTCTGTGTTCCAGCTCTGCAGAGAATTAAAGTCTAGCTGTGTGACCTAGGGCAGTGCTCTTAGCCTCAATCCCTGGTTTCCTGTCTTTTAGAGGCTTGCAAAAGACTTGTAATGACAGCGCTGATTAGTGCTGGCACTGTCTAGAGTCACGTGCATTGAAAGCAGTTTCATTTGCTGTCTATATTACACAGAGATTTCTCAGTTCTACACGTACTCAGACATTCACTCTACTGCAGATTGAGTAAATAGCTGGAAAAATCATTTCGATGGGGGTTTCCATTTAGCTATTAAACGCCAGATAAATATGTCCACCTGGGCACACAAGACTATGTATATGCTGTATCCTTACGACTGTCATAGCCACTTGACCACAGTCAAGGTGGGGAAGGAAAGAAAGAAACTAGTCCAGCCCGTATCAATAAGTGCTAAATGAGTGTCCACTAGATGCACGCTGTGGATGGCGGTAGGAGTAGATGAAGGACCAGGGGAAAAAAGTACTGGGCTGGGACATTCAGCTATGGTT
Source organism: Microtus ochrogaster (assembly GCF_000317375.1). Classification (NCBI taxonomy): domain Eukaryota; kingdom Metazoa; phylum Chordata; class Mammalia; order Rodentia; family Cricetidae; genus Microtus; species Microtus ochrogaster. Next base: position 16,829,078 of record NC_022033.1, on the reverse strand, counting down.
CATACCCAGGTTGTGCCTCATCTCTATGACATTGGACCAGTTTCTCAATTACCCCAAGTCTCCGTTTCCCCATCTGCAAAGTGGGAGTGATAAGAACTACATTGAAGCGTCACCAAGAAGTCTTAGTAAGTTGACTCGCTTCAAGCATACATTGTAGGGCCAGGAGTGACCCATTAAGAACCTACTACCTTTGGGGGAGCCTAGGCAGTTCGGATGCTCAACTTACTAAACC